>NC_081410.1:235035414-235367914 GCF_030272615.1 Cryptomeria japonica | reverse complement strand
GGTTAAGTAGAGTGGGTTATTACATATATGTGATAACAATAACCATGGATTCTACTTTGTTTTAAAAAATATTATAATTTATCTTTTACCTCATTAAATTCCATCATTGCTTTGTGATAAAGAACAATGTTGTTAGCAATTTCTTGATTTGATTGTGTGAGAATTTTTTTTGACCATCAACATTTCGAATCACACTTTGTGATTCATCATTAGGATGCAAGAGAGTTCAAGGAGTTATAAAATAGTGAGTTGCATCTACCCAAACAACTATATAAATAGAGAGGAGTGTGAGCACAAGAGCCAAGGAGAACCCAAGGCAAAAAATAAGCAATACAAAGCACCTCAAAATATAAAAATAAAACCACAAAAAGCGTACCTCAATAAATCTAAAAAGCTACAATAATAAAGAGAGAACAAGAAAAATAAAATGAGAAAAATAATAATGAAAAAATAACTAAAGAGCCACTATATAAACACACACACACACACACACACACACACACACACACACACACACACACACACACACATATATGTATGTATGTATGTATATGGATGTATTTGTATTTGTATTCATATAGTGGCTCTTTAGTTATTTTTTTCATTATTATTTTTCTCATTTTATTTTTGTTGTTCTCTCTTTATTTTTGTAGCTTTTTAGATTTATTGACGTAGGCTTTTTGTGGTATTATTTTTATATTTTGAGGTGCTTTGTGTTGTTTATTTTTTACCTTGGGTTCTACTTGGTCCTTATTCTCATACCCTTCCTCTCTCTTTATATTGTTGTTTGGGTCTACAACTCACTATTTTACAACTCCTTGAACTCTCTTGCGTCCTAATGATGAATCATAGAGTGTGATTCAAAACGTTGATGGTCAAAAAAATTCTCACACAATCAAATCCAAAAACTGCTAACAATATTTGAATGGATTGTGGAGATCTTATAGATTTGAAGATCAATGTTGTTGAGAGGAGAATCCAACAACAAATGAATTCCATTCTCTATTGCCCTTCCCTAAATTATTGTGATTTGTGATACTTATCTTTGTTGTTGTTTAGTAGGCATGCGATAAGAAGCGTTGAATATCGTATTTCATTATTTTGTTCCTCTCAAATAAGTGAAGGAAACTTCCCACTAGTAGTAGTCAATATTTTTTTCTTGAGTGACAATTCTACCAAGAAGATTTTATTTTATTTCATATGCTTTGATTATGAAGCTTTTCACATCCTTGACCAAATAGTGTTTGCACTCTCTTAGAAAGTTTTTATCTCTAAAAACAAATATATGGGCTACCAAATACTACACCTTATACATCAAGAGGCACACAATCCACTACTACTTTATCAATGAAATTTTCATTTATCTTATCTCAACATTGTTTAGTTATCTATATCCCCTTTTTTTGTTTCTCCTAATGAAAACAATAAGGATTTGACTAAACCCTTTGAAATCAAATTTACATGTATATAAGAAGAAAAATGAGTATCAGACTTATTGAATTTGATGGGAAAAAAGTTTATCATTGAGTTCACCCTGGTTTCATTATTACTAAAGAATCATGCCTTTCTACAAATGGACATACATGCAATTTGATTAACCACATTAGAGTCACAAATGATCTCTTTTGCTTGACATGAGATCATATCCTCTTTCTTACAGTATTAACATTGTGATACCCACAAACTCTAAAATTATGTAGTATCATTTTTCTTACCTTTCCATGTTTCCTTTCTTGTTGTCTTGGAATTGCCTTGTCTTGTCCATCTCAAAGTAATACAATTGAGAACAAACCTCATCAATGAATTAAGGATTAGCCAACAAAACATGTCCCTTTAGGTGGCTATGCCACCTACCTACACATTTTATTTGAATGTTGTGATACAACAAATCTTTTCATATTTAAATTGTCTTCTTGAAATGCTTGCTTGTAAGTATACACATTTTGGGTTGTTGCTTTTATTTCAATTATTGCTAATTAATACACCTTTTTCTCATAGAAGATAAGATAGAATTACCTCTTAATCAATAATTTAAAATAATACCACTTAGAATTGATGGTGATTTCCTTGTAATCCATGAATAAACATAACTCTCAAACCAAGTAAAAATGTCATTGGCTAACTCCAATATTGGCAAAAAAATAAATTTGTCATTCTTCATTAATTGGATATGACTGAGTATTTTCTCTAATTGAAATGATCTATTGTCAAGTTTATTAAGGTTTATTTTAGTTTCACATGGTTTAAATCTCCATTTTGACCTCCTCTTTGATTAATCATTGAACTATGTTGATATTAGGGTGATCCTTCTTTGGGTCTTGAGTATTTCACTTAGTTTTTGGGTTCCCATAAAAACTCCCACTTAGTTTTTGGATCTCCATATAAACTCCCAAATTTCCTTAGATACTTTGTATAGCTCTCTCTAACATTTCAAGCTTCTCCATGGAATGAGAGACCCTTGAAACATCTTTCTTTGACTTGTTAAAACTTTTTTCACCATTTAGTGTCATCGTCTCATCTTCAAGTCCATGATTTATAAACACAAGTAACAATGAAAAAAGATAACATTTGAATTGGGAAAACCCAAATAGGTAGAAAACTTTAGAAGAATGGATTATTCCTCCTCATGCTACACTCTCTTGAGGTTTTACAGGTGTACAACTTTCTTGAGACATTAATAGACATTCATCTTTGAAAGGAAATATATATAGTTAATAAAGAGAATCTATGGTTAAAAAAAATTGCATACCTTACAATTCATTTTTGCATGTTTTGTGCTCACTTTAGTGTTCAACCTAACTTGTCTCCATTTTACTCCTTTTTAGGCTATCTTTTTCTTCCCCTAGTTTTTATCCTTTCTATGTGTCTCGACCCCTTCATAAATCCTATTTTATTCTCCCTATCACCCTTTATTCATTTCCTGTATCCTTTATCCCTTATTTATTCTTTCACATTTAAGCTAATAATGTTTTCTTGCATGCATTTTCTTTCATATTCTACACTAGGTTCTTATTGTCCTTCATTTCCATCCATTTTTGACACTTGCGGGCACTCAATCTCATTGTATACAACTACTTAATCATAGGATCTATGTAATGCCCACCAAAATACCCTAGAGAAAA
Organism: Cryptomeria japonica; assembly: GCF_030272615.1. NCBI lineage: Eukaryota > Viridiplantae > Streptophyta > Pinopsida > Cupressales > Cupressaceae > Cryptomeria > Cryptomeria japonica. The sequence continues at coordinate 235,364,792 of NC_081410.1, read as the reverse complement.
TTAACCAACTAACCAAGAAAAATATAGATAATTTTTCTTTTTTTATCTTACATTACGCATGTTAACTCAAGATAAACATAAGTTCACCCAAATTAAACATGATCATAAGAACATAATTATGCAAGCGGGAATAAACTCACATCACAAAGATAACATTTCTCTAGGGTATTCCAACGTCATTACTTAACCTAACCACAAGATATCTATTACATCAAATAATACTAATGCATAGTTTCCCTTCATTAATCCTAACATTCACCTCTATCAAGAAAATAGGAAATCATCCATTAGCTATACTACTACCATATTATTATAACCCATTCACCATTAATATCTTGGATTCTTTTAATCCACCAAATCCAAATGTTCCCACCCCATATTTCCATCATCTAGAACATAACCATTCCATTTCCATAAAAGACGAACTACACCATCTAGCATGATACTCATTTTGTAATTTCATCTAATAAAGAAGAATCATTAAGAGTACATCATCTATTACCAACAAGAACCATAGTTACTAACCATAAGAATAATCATCCATTTGCATTGCATGTCTTATAAGATTACAATATCAGAATATCATCTTATATCAAGATACATAGCCTCCAACTACAAATATGAATATCTCATGATACATGATACAATATTGTTTTTTTAATCCACAAGAGAACATAACAATTCACTCCAATAATCCAAGTACAAGTTGAAGGGATTAAGATTCCTCATCCACACACACGAACATCCAACGAAGAAGAAAATCCCAATGGAAGAAGGCATCAAACCACCCGACCATGTGGAACTAATAAGGAACCACCCCCCTTGCTTTGGAGAATGAAATGAGGTCCCACACACACTCTAAACTTAGGCTGACAACCTAACATCCAAAGGACATAAAACAAGAACAACAACCATAACTAAATACAAACATATGAACAATATTCTAGGTCACACCACAAGGCTAAAATCAAAGTCACAAGACTCCCAGAGGCTCCCCAATAATAAGGAATAAAGAACTAGGACAGATGTAGGGAAGAGTATCATCGCATTCCATCACCATGAAAAGGGATCTCATGGGGCCCAGCCTCAGCACCTGTGATACCCATGCAGAACCATCTCAACCTTTGAGAGAATCAAGGAAGTTTGGTTTGCCTCTCCAACGCCTTCCCAAATCTTATCTTGAGTCTATACTACCACTCCAAGGCCATGAGGGGGGCACCAAAACATTTCATTATCGTGTTTAGATGAATCTTAATACCCAACCCATCTAAATTAATTATTAAAGTTATCACTTGTTTAACAAGAAAACTTCCAATGAGATTTCCTGGTGGCCTAGACCCCAAGCATCCTTACAAGGAACATCTTGGTAGTCCATCTCTCACGACCTTGGCACTCACTTGAAAGCCCACTCTCCCTAACCATGCTCTAAGATCCTAGGGTAAAACAACATACATAAATAACACGACTCTACCATAATAATCACATGATGACCATTGGTCCAAAATGACATAATACCAAAATGTCATAGCTCACATCATTAAATTTAACCGAGAGACATAATAGAAATCACAATAATCAAAAGCAAGGCATAGATCATCTTGCTCAAGCCAAGAATATACCCGATTTTGATCAAGAAAGATATCCTCGAACAACACAAGAAAAATCAAAACGTCCAAAAACCCAGCCTCTGGACTTATGGAAATCAACATAGATTGCAAAAATAACCACATAATAGAAAATAAAGTAGACTAGCGCATTTTACAGACTAAAGTAGTGCATATACAACAAACACTAGTGCCTTCATTAACTAGTACATTGCTTATAAGCCATAGTTTAGTGCTTTCACGAAATAGAATAACACATATACAATATTTTGTAGCACATATACAAATAAGATAAAATAAACATATTGGCGCATATACGATCCAATATAGCACATATGGTCCACATGGCAACATATATACACAATAGTATAGCACATATAATACAAAGTTTGGCCCTTCTATTCAACAGAATAGCGTATATGCAATAGCAAACCAAAATGACTCTGTCACAGAACAAAATAAACTGATTAAGTCCAAATTCAATTCCTGAAACAATTACAACTTCAACAGAGGGTCAAAAAGGCTCTATTTAACCCAAAACCAAGATATATTAAAACATAGAACATAGCATAATAATCAAATAAAATAAGACCTCCCGACACTACACAAAAAACTCATCTCGGGAAACCATACAACATTTCATTCCCAACATTCAAGGAATAGCCAACAACATAAAAATGTGAAGCAGTCACTGATGAGGAGGGACCTCAAAGAGATCAATCTGGACCGGTTAGCAAGAGTATACACAACGGAAACACAAGGATATGATGGAGGCAATGCAGAACAGATTGTATTATAACATGAAAATTGATTACAACCAACCAGTAACATCTGGGTTACAACATAACCGACTCACAGGCCTGGTAGAACATATAGAATAGGTCACAACCAGGACCTTGAATCTTAAGATATGTCTTCTACGCACAGTCTTTCTACTTGATTCTTTGATTGATTACATTATAATGCGCAAATATAATTATATATACGATCCAAATGATTCGATCGGCCCACAAAGGGATTTAAATCTGAAGAACAAGACCAAACGTGTAAAATCAACAAGGTCGGCCTCCGCCAAGAGACTCCTCTGTAAAATCCAAAGGATGAAGTGCAGATCGCAGGAAAAGGTCAGCCACAAGCCAAGGAACATTAGAATCAATGCCCAAGGCTCCGCAAGCTTCAGAAGGGGTTCTGGTAGATCACCAAAATAGGTCCAAGCAATCGGTAATAAGGAACTGTCAACCGGTAACAGGAAACTACCAAGGAAACCGGTAGCGATATCTTATCAAAAAATGATCCAAATGCGATGCAGTCTGGAAATAAGAAAGACGATCAAGTCTTCAAGTAGAATCCAACTCCACAGGATCCGGTGAGCCAAAATCGAGACAAACAGAAAGAAAAGTTGAAACTGCAAACAAAAAGCAAAACAAAAAGAAAATGTTTTTGGTTGATGCAAGATTTCTATGAACCAAGGATGCTCCTACATCAAAATGACTACACAGAACAATCACCAAAACACCATTCTCATAGCAAGCATAAACAAGAAAGATAAACTTACTCCCAATTTTAGACACAATTCTCATCCATTCACGACAAATACAACCTCGAAAAATCTAGAAATACTATTAATCAAAAGATAGAATAAAGTCACAAAATCAACCATTATTTAACACCCAACAATCCTTCTTTCCACAGACATAGTGAAAATAATCTTTTCAAAAATAAAATGCGAAGAAGGTGTAAAATCCTCCAACTTGGAACAATAGGTAATGGACAAGAAAATTTGAAGAAGTACAAGCATAAACAATCGTTCCCCAGATTCACAACTTCAATCCAAAATTAAAAAATGAGCTCCAATCCTCATTCCGTCACAAAAAAATCCATCAACAGTAAAATTCTAGAAAAATATTTACCTAAGCAATCCCCCGAAAATCACAGATCCACTTATAAATAAGAATTAATCAAAAAACCCTACCCCAACAACAACCAATCAAAAATATTATAAATCATACCGACCATCTCAGAAATCAAAATAAAATTATATAAGATAATAATGTTTCATATTCTAATCCTCACGGTCAATCATAAAGGAGGATAAGCAAAGTAAATAATAAATAAATAAATAAACCAAAGAAATCAAAAGCTCAATTAAATATAAAACCAAAATTTATACATTAATATACCATAACCCTCATTCATTAATTATATTTAATCTAACATTATGTCCAAACATTAATTTAATTTAATATTGAATATCCAACCAAGCATAATAATTAATTAAATACCAATAAACTATAGGGATCAATTAATTAATAATAATATAAGCAATAGCCACAACTCCACAAAGCAACTCAACATATGGTTGAATAAAATACTACATGATGCTAGCAAGACGACTCAAGCCAAAACATAGGACTAGCAGGGTACCCTAAGCCTAGAGTGTGTAGAAGGAACTCATGTCACCTCCAATCAACTCACCATTGGGATTAAGACATGCTCAAACCTATGAAGCCAAGTGGAATAAGAGTGTAGTACCTACAATTCCTGGACAACACCAATGTCTATACAACAACATACATATTGCAAATATCATGAAATAATCAGACAAGTGAAAGAGAGTTACTATATCATACCTAGCTCATGAATGAGTGGTATAATATCGTCTCTATCACGATTACAATGATAATACAATCATGCCAACCATAATCTCCTCAATAATATCATCATCTCATAGAACATAAAATAAGGGTAGCACATCACATGATATCATCATAAGTAGATATTAACCTCTCAAATATATATATAAGGAATGCATATAAATAACCAAGCATAAGTCCATCAATATAAAAGTCCAAAATATATCATCTTCCATATAAACCATAATATTTCCACTATCAATATGAAATGTCAAGCATCAATTATAAGCATCTGAAATATAAATATATCCATAATCATCCATCAAACACATCTTAAAAGAGTCTAAACTAAGTCCATAAGGTCTATCAATGCATAAAAGAAAAGATGAACCGAGGAGGGGAACTACATCCTCCCCCCTTTGCCTAAGCTTACTACTAGAAGCCTAAGAAAAAATAGGGAAAGAGCTCTCTCATCCGCACAGCATCCTCTTGATTCATTGAAAACTCATAATTCGGGTCCCATTGGACCCTTAATTGCGACCCCTAAGGGTTATCCCTCGACTATGTAGAATCTGCATGGGCTCCAAAGAAAGTTGCTCATCCTCTACCTACAAGGCATTCCAATCCAAAACATGGGTCACATCACAGAAATATGGCCTCAAAATTGATACATGAAGCACATCATGGATGCAAGACAAGCTAGGCAGGAAGCCAAATGATAAGCTATAGGACCAATCCTCTCCAAAGCCTCAAACGGTCCAACAAAACGAGGTGCCAACTTAGAGCCTTTTCCATAATGGATAAGACTCTTCCATGGATGAACCCTCAAGAACACCTTGTTACCCACAGAAAATTGTTGATCCACATGATGTGCATCTACATATTTCTTCCGTCTATCCTATGCCGCCACCAAATGCTCTTGGATACAAGTCACTTGCTGCTCCATCTCCAGTAGCATCCCTGAACCTAATAGTACTCTATCCTCTGAACAATCCCAACTCAAGGGCATACAACAAGGTCGACCATACAAAGCCAATAACATAGACATACCAATCGAACTATGATATCCATTATTATAGGAAAACTCCACCAAATATAGGTAGTCCTCTCATCGAGACTATTGATCCATAATGTATATCCAAATCATATCTTCAAGAACTTGATTAACTCTCCCAGTCTACTCATCTGTCTCTGAATGATACGTGGGACTAAAGTTCAACTGAGCTCCTAAATCATTTTGAAGAGAAGTTCAAAGCATTGAAGTGAACATTGGATCTCGATCCAATATAATTCGATGAGGAATACCATGCAACCTCATGATATCCTCCATGAACACTCGTGCCACTGTTGCTACTATGTAGGAAGATTGGATCAAAGAGAAGTGTGCCACCTTAGTAAACCTATCAATGATGACCATGATAGCATCATGTCGATGAGAAGACATTGGCAAACCAACAAAGAAGTCCATCAATATGATATCCCATTTTCAATTTGGGACCAGGTTCGACTGCAACAAACCTACGAGATGTTGATGCTTTGCCTTCACCCACTAACACTCCAAACATCAAGACACAAAATATACTATATCTCATCTCATACTGGACCAATGGTACAACTATTGAAGATCTGCGTGCATCTTCTTAACACCTAGATGTGTCGAGTAAGGTGCACGATGTGCCTCTATCAAGATCAAAAAATGAAGTCCGTCTGAAGGTGGAACATAAATATGTCCCAAGTGACGAAGAAGACCATTTGACTCCAAAGAATAGCCTTCATATCTCCCCTATAAGTCTCTCCCTTAAGCAATCTCTCCTCTCAACTCCTCATACCAAGCATCCGAAAGAAGCACACTAAGAATCCAACTCCTCAAATCCACACTAAGAGTCATTGTTGATAACTCATGCCTCCTATGACTCAACACATCTGCCACAACATTCTCCTTCCCTTAGATATACTTAACCTCAAAATCATACTCACAAAGGAGCTCCATCCACTGATGATGCTCAACATTCAGGTTCGCTTGAGTGAAATTATACTACAAAGTATGATGTTCACTATGCAAATCGAACTGATGCCCAAGAAGGAAATGCATCCATCTCACCAAAGCATGAACAACTACTGCTAACTCCAAATCGTGCATGGGATAATTCAACTCATGATCCTTGAGTTTGCGAGACTCATAAGAAATCACATGACCATCTTGCATAAGAATTGCTCCCAAACCCTCCAAAGAAGCATCTGTACATACAACAAATTCTCCTACTGGATCTAGCACTACCAAAATAGGTGCACTAGTTAGACACTCCTTCTCGCACTGTTGTGACCAAACACACTTCTCCCCTTTCCTCTAAAGAGAAGTAATAGGATGAGTTATTCTCAAAAATCCCTAAACAAACCAATGATAATATCCTTCAACACCCATAAAATAGTGAACTTCGCCCACATTAGTAGGCGTTGGCCAATCCACAATTGCTTGAACCTTAGAGGGATCCACTGCAATACCCTCTCCCAGAATAACATGACCTAGATACTTTACTTTAGTTTGGAAAAATTCACACTTTGCCCATACAACTGATTCTCACGAAGACACTGCAACACCTGCCTCATATACTCCTTATGTTCCTCTATAGTCCTCAAATAGATCAATATGTCATCAAGAAACACAAGGACAAATCTATCAAGGTAAGTCTTGAACACTATATTCATCAAACTCATTAAAACTAAGAGCGCATTAGTAAGCCCAAAAGGAACCACTGTAAACTCATAATTTCCATAGTGAGTGCAAAAAGATGTCTGATGAATATCTGCCTCATAAATCTGCAACTGATGATATCCTGACTCAAGATCTATCTTGGAACAAACAAAACTAGTGCTCCCCATGGAGAAACACTAGGACGAATGAATCCTTTAGCTAGCAACTCCTCCAATTGCAATCGCAACTCACTCAACTCTTGAGTAGTCATCTGATAAGGTGCCTTAGAAATTGGCTCTGCTCCGAGAATTAAATCTATATTAAAATCAATTTCACACTTAGGTGGCATACCTAGAATCTCACTGGGAAATACATTAGAAAAATCGTAAAGAATGGGATGATGAAGGAAGAGATCATCCTGAATCTCTCCCTCATCCAAGTCATTCACCATCACAACAAACAAATAACATCCTTATCGCACACATCGCTTCAACTACATAACAAAAATAATATGAAGAGAAATAGGTCATTGTACACCCATAATATCCACTCTCCCTCCATCATCACCATTGTGTCCTCTTATGATGACAATCAATCTCCTAGTGTGTCTCAAGCCAATCTATACCCAACACAACACCATAAGATCCCAAACAAAAATACATGAAGATCCACAGTGGTAGAACACACTCCTAAATCCAACATACAATCATGAATAAGAGATTCCACTGCCACCTTTGAACTTGTAGCTAACTCAACCTGCCACTTATTGTCTTGCTTTGCCACCGAGAGCCTGCATCTCTCTACTAAATGTGGAGAAATAAAAGAATCTGAAGCACCTGAATCAAACAACACTGAGCAAGAAATACCACCTATCTCACCTATGGTCTCCATGACTATACCTTGATGCTCAGCCTGACGATTATCAACTGCCACAAATATTCAATGAGACCTCCTTGTATCTCCCACTGTATGCTCTGAAGCTATTGGCCTTTGTCCTGAAATCTGTGTAGATCTCTGCTCGGACATTACACTACAATATGACCCATTTGGACACAAGTGAAATAGCCTCCTGTACTGAAACCTCTACTAACCAAAGGTGCACTGGACTACTAGATACTACCTCTGTTGAAGTTCTACTAAAAACTCTATGATGGCTGAGAAGGGGAAAAACACCTATTTCGTTGCTTGTTGTGATCCCTATCTGTCTGAGATCTAGCACCATGAGAAAAATTCTAACTTTGATAATTTGTATTCTGATATCACTGACCACTCTTGAAGGATGAAGGATGACTCTTAGAAAATCCTTATGCCTGTGACTGCGTGCCTCTCGCACCTAATCTTGAAGTTGGAGCATTGCCAATCTGCACTCTTGGTTGCCCACCTAAAGCCAATGCCAAATTCTCCTCAACCAATCATACCTTCTCCACGGCTACCTACATAGTCTTTGGTTCAAAAATCCGAACTCCTCTACCGATACGGGTATTAAGGCCCCTAACAAAATGTTGTACAATAATAGCCTCATAGTCCACTATTCTTGCATATTGCTTAAGTTCAAATAACTTATGGTCTATTGCTCAACTGTCATGGTCAACTATCTCAAAATGTGGAAATCATCTGCCTTCCTCTTCCTCCAAAGATCTAATAAGAAACAAGCATGAAACCTCTCTAGGAACATCTCCCAAGATACTGACACAATATCCACTTGAAGCTTAAGCTCCTCCATATGCCACTAAGTGGAAGCAAATCTATGAAGATGCATGATAGCGCACCTAGCCTTGGTGTTACCTACTATATGGATGCATAGAAAAACACCTACCCAAATCTAAAAGCCAAGTCTCTACCTCTATCCCACTATTGGATCCATTAAAGGTAGGAGGTCAAGACCTAAGAAGATCCCTCATGTGTGCTATTAAAACTGCGTCCTGATTTGGAACCGCATCATCTCTCCTCCAAGGTGAATGCTCTCTCTCTCTTGATACACAACTCTATCCTAATGATTTGAATGATGAGACTCCTCCTGTTGATTCACCTCCTGCCTCGAACACAAACATGCAAGAAGCTCCTGAAGAATATTAATGTATTGCATCGTTGTCATGTCGGTTTTCATCTTGGGCTTCCTCTTCTTGATGGTCATGTTGTTTCTCCTCCTGACGAGCCTCTTTTGAATCCTCTAGATGAGGATTATGTCTAGTACCAATGCGACCACTTTACCCACGACCTATGCCCCTATGAGGCATCTTGTCTGACCAAGACACAAAGCATCTATAAGATAACATCTAGGGCATCTACTACAAAGGAAGTAACTGACAAGGATAACCTCAAGGCTAACCCAAGCTACAATGCTACTATGCACAATAGGCTCAACGTGAAACTAGGGTACCCAATGTATGAACATGGGCTATGATACTAGATATATTAATGCTCGCCAAAACACCCTAGATAAATTAACCAACCAAGAAAAATAAAGATTTTTTTTAATCTAACATTATGCAGGTTAACTCAAGATAAACATAAACACCCAAATTAAACATGATCATAAGAACATAATTATGCAAGCAGAAATAAACTCACATCACATTGATAACATTTCCCTAAGGTATTCTAACATCATTACTTTCGCCTAAGCCAACTTCATAGAGGATTTGAAAAGTACCATCGCCAAAGCTGAAGACATAAGAGATGCTTTCAACCCCTGGTTCAAAAAAATTGAGAAGGATTTGCTGGAAAGAAAGAATCTCGCTGACACTAACGACTACACTCTCATGAAAACTGTCAGCAAAATTGGTAAAATTGAGGAGTGCTTGAAGAACATTGCTGAACAGAGCCTTAGCATCCTGAAGATTTTAGACAACAACACCAACACTCTCATTAGTAAACTGGATGATGAAAAGGAAATCCTGGACATTGACCCAGAAACGGAAGGAACAGGGGAAGCTCAAGGCCCCGGAACCCGCACCAGAGGCAAAAAGAAGGACAAAAAACCTAACAAGGATCTAGAAGACCTTAAAGCTGTCGGGGCTTCTTACGATGAGCTAGTGACAAAGGCGGAGGACTTGTTGAAGAAAATTTCTATGTAGCACCTTCTCAGTGTCTTTGTTGTTGTTAGTTTTGTTGTCCTTTATGTTCACTGGCTTTTTGCCAGTCTTTTTGTATGCGGCTCTTAAGCTCTGATCTTTTTGGTGTCTTATCTTAATATCTTATGTTAAAGGTTTTGGGTCCTAAAAACCTACTTTTTAAATTAATCAGAACATCATTACTTAACCTAACCACAAGATATCTATCACATCAAATAATACTAATGCATAGTTTCCCTTCATTAATCGTAGCATTCACCTCTATCAAGAACATAGGAAATCATCCATTAGCTATACTACTATCATATTATAATAACCAATTCACCATTAATATCTTATATTCTTTTAATACACCAAATCCAAATGTTTCCACCCCATATTTCCATCATCTAGAACATAACCATTTCATTTTCATAAAAGAAGAGCTACACCATCTAGCATGATACTCATTTCATAATTACATCTAATAAATAAGAATCATTAAGAGTACATCATCTATTACCAACAAGAACCATAGTCACTAAACATAAGAATAATCACCCATTTACATCTTATGTCTTACAAGATTACAATATCATCTTCTATCAAGATACATAGCCTCCAAATAAAAATATAAATATATCATGATACATGATACAATATTGTCTTTCCAATCTGCAAGAGAAGATAACAATTCACTCCAAGAGTCCAAGTAAAAGTTGAAGGTATTAAGATTCCTCATCCATGCACATGAACATCCAACAAAGAAGCAAATCCCAATGGAAGAAGGCATCAAACCACCTGACCATGTGGAACCAATAAGGAACCACCCCTCGTGCTCTAGAGAATGACACAAGGTCCCACACACACTCCAAACTTAGGCTGACACCTAACATCCAAAGGACATAAAACAAGAACAACAACCAGAACTAAATACAAACACATAAACAATATTCTAGGTCACAACACAAGGATAAAATCAAAGGCACAACACTCCCAGAGGTTGCCCAGCAATAAGGCATAAGGAACTAGGACAAATGTAGGGAAGAGTGTCATCACATGTCATCACCATGAAAAGGGGATCTCCGGGGGTCCAACCTCAACACCCGTGATACCCATTCGGAACTGTCTCAACCTTTGATAGAATCAAAAGAGTTTGGTTTGCCTCTCCAAAGCCTTCCCAAATTTCATCTCAAGTCTGTACTAGCACTCCTGGGCAATGAGTGGGGCACCAATATTTGATTATCTTGTTTAGATGAATCCTAATACCCAACCCATCTAAATTAATTATTAAAGTTATGATAGGGAGAAACCTTAAAGGAGGACCAATTAAAGATAAGTATAAACTTCTTGTTAAGAAACTCCTTCAAATGAGAGAGGAAAGGTTTTGGTTTCCTTGATAAGGCCCACTTTCAATGTTCACAAGCTTTACTCAAACCAAAACTACCTCCTTGAGTTCTTCCCATCATTTGTCCATACACTTGCTCAACACTTACTCAAACCCTTCTTATAGGACTAAACCCCAAATATAGTACCACTGCTCATACTAAGGTGTTAGGAGACTTTATTGAGTGTTTTCAAATGATTTCCAATGTTTCTTCAAGACCGTTCAACCTTGCACCAATTTGATTCTTAATTTTCTTCAAAACAGGGCTACAAGGAATAAGCCCTTTTTAGCCCTCCTGAAACACCATTTTGCTCATTACTCACTCCCAACTTGGAATCTTTTAAAAAGGAAAATATTTTCGAGTACCCTTTTGGCCAAAATAATGAATTAGTGTCAATAGAGGTCTTGGGAAGGTCAATTTATGACTGCCCTATTTTGTAGCCTCAAAACAAGGGTTTTTATGGGGTTTTGGTAACTTATAGTTTGGCAAATCACTCCATGGCCTTGTACCTTGTCTCCTTTCTCAACACACACCTCTAAAACAAAATTTAAATGTCTAACTTGCCACTAACAATCAAGAATTATGCCAAACACTTGGCAAACAAACTGAAAATGAACAAGAACCTCTATCAAAACACTATTTTTTTTTTATATTTTTATTTTTCCTGATTTTCACTGTTTTGGGCTGCATACCATAGGGTTAGAACTTCAAAAACCACCTAAAATTTAGTGTCATCAATCATTAAACAATATTTTAACCCTGAAATTAACAAATGAGTCAAGATCCCAAGCATAACAAGCTTCAAAAGTACTTTGACACCAACATTACTTAATTCTTCAAAAACAGGGAACTTGCTATCCTGATATACTTCCTCAAACTTTTAAAGTAAAACTGCCTCTCTTGGAGCTCCAACTTGTTTCAAAACCTTCATAGGGAAGGTGCAGACCATTATACCACGTTGTAGACTCAAATAGACTTTGAGAACAACATTTTGGCTTCTTATTTCAATCTACTAGACAAATTTTCACTTGTCTAGTATTCACTCAAAACCTTCTTGTAAGCACAACTCTGGAATAAAATGGAATATTTATACAATATATACAAGCATACCAACTTGGAAGAATCCATTGGAGGGATCCCAGACCTGGATCAACCAAGTTGATGCATTTTGGAACTCCAAACCCTTGTCAGGGCAGCAAATAGTCAAAACTGAAACAATTTATTAAACCACCTTACAAATGCAAATCCAATGAAACAATTACATGGAAGGATAGTTAATATCTACATTTACACTTTACAAAAGGTACAGTATGGATTTGTACAGGTACAATATGGATTGCACTCAAAAAGAAGAAAAAAACAAGGTAAAACCCAGAATTTTGTTATTTTCTCATTAGCAAAACTTAGTCTTTACATTCTCCAACCTTTTCCAAGGCCAAGGAAGGTCTTTAATAGTTTTTCTAGTTGGTTATAAAGCCTTAGTATGGACATGAGGCTTTCATAACTTCAATTTGCAATAAAAACCCAAAAATGACAACTTTTGACAACTTTTCAAGCCAAATGACAACTTTTCTTGCTCCAAGATGCATTTTTCACAACCTAACCTTATCAACTTGTATAAACCACTTAGACATGCCTAAAAACACCTAAAAAACATGTTTCAATTCTTTAGAAAGCATTAGAAGACCTTTTTGGCAATTTTGCACTATTTAGCCAAAAATTGTCAACTCACAGCTAGAAAGGCACAATTTGATCTCTTGAGCCCAAAATGAGATCAAAACCACTAAAAATGACAAAAAACAACCTAAAACAACATAATCAACCTAACACAAGACTTTACAAACATAAAAGCATTAAATACTCAAAAATGGGAGTTTTGCTCAACTAGGTGCTCCTCCACCAAGTTATCACTTGTTTAACAAGAAAGATTCCAATGAGATTTCCTGGTGATCTAGAACCCAAGAATCCTTACAACAAACCTCCTAGTATTCCATGTCTCACAACCTTGACACTCACTTGAAAGACCACTCTCCCTAAAAATTCTCCAATACCTTAAGGTAAAACACCATATATAAACAACAAGACTACAAAATAATCACATGATGACCATTGGTTCAAAATGACATAATACCAAAATACCATAGCTCATATCATATAACTTTAACTGAGAGCCATAATAGAAATCACAGTAATCAAAAGCAAGGCATAGATCAACTTGCTCAAGCCAATAATATCAATTATCTAACTTTGATCATGAAAGACATCCTCGAACAACATAGAAAAAATTGAAACATCCAAATACCCAACCTCTAGATTGACGAAAATCAATACATATTGCAAAAATAACCACAAAACAAAAAATAAAGTAGATTGACACATTTATAGACTAAAGTTGCACTTAAGGGTGGGTGTTGGTGTAAATAATTATTCATCGTGGATATTATTACACCTTACTTAAGTTTACTTAGGTACATGCATTTCATAGTAGTTTGGGTATGAGACACTTGGGTGTTTGTGCCACATTGGGATAGTGTGTGTAGGAGAATTTCCACCTTTTATGGTGTTGATCTTGTTCTGATTAATTTGAAAAACAGGTTTTAAGTACCCGAAACCTTTAACAAAGAGAACAAAAGATAGTTTAGCAGAGAACAACTAGACCAATAAAATGACAACATACAAAAGACTGGCAAGAAGGCCATTAATCCGAACAAACAACAAAAGACTAGGAACAACAAAGCATAAAAACCCAGAAAAAAGGCCTAGTCAGCTAACAACACCTATAGAGACTTAAGAAGATTAGCAGCCTTGATGACCAATAGGTCATAATTTGTTGAAGCAACTTTTAGCTCTTCAATTTCCTTGTTTGGCTTTTTCTCCTTCTTCTTGCCTCTGCTCCTCATTCTTGGTCCTTGCACCTCTCCCATGCCTTCCATGTTAGGTTCCTGCTCCAGGGATCCCTTCTCATTCTCCAACTTATTGATCAGGATTTTGGTGTTGTCAGCCGAGGCCTTCAAAATGTTATAACTTTGTTCAACAATGCTTCTGAGATAGGTATCGATTTTGTTGAGGCTGTTGTCAGTATCCACCATTCTCTAGTCCCTAGCAGTGTCATTGTTTTTTATTTCCTCCAGGGCCTTCTCCACTTTCTCAAACCTTGGGTTGAAGGCGTCCCTAATCTCTTTAGCTCTAGCAATAGTCTTTCCCAAATCATCAACATACTCATCCATGGATTTACCTTCACCGATGCTTATTGTCTCCAGAATTTGAACCCTATGGCTTAGTTTCTTGTTTTCCTCCACATATTTCTTGTGACTGTTTATGAGTCAGTCGAGGGTGTCCACAAACCCCTTCAAACCCTTAAAAGAAGGGTTTGAATGGGGGCTTTTTTCACCAGCCTTGGCCTGATCAGTTTTGGGGACATCTCCACCGGTAATCTGTTCGACATCACCACCAACACTCCGATTGAAACCATCCCCCATAATCTCCTCCTCAACTTTTTGGTCCACATCAGAATCCTTACTCTTCTCTTTGTCCTCCAACTCCAGCTCAGAATTGTCCTGCCTTTTTTGAAAGGAAGATTTAGGTTTCTTCTTCCAAGGGGATAGAGAGTCATCCTTTTCAAAGTCCTTTGAGACCTCCGAGGAGGAGGAAGAGTGAATCTAGAAGACCTTCTCTTTTCTTTTTTTCGTGCCCTTAGAAGAGGATGGCTTAACACTCACCTATTTTCTTTTCTTACCAAATTCAACCTCAGAGTCCTCCAGACTCTCCTCAGTCTCACTTTTCGAATCACCATCAAAACCTTCACCCATAGAAAAATCAGATTCCGATCCTTCCTCCTTAGAATTAGAGATAGAAAGCTGGCGAGCGATTTGATTAGCTTTAATATGATCATAGATTAGAACCATAAGACCTTGGAGCATAGCAGTGTCTCCCTTAGGGTTCTCTCTATGGGATTTGATAGTGGCATTCATCAAACAAATCAAGAAATAGGGTATGTTAACTTTGTCTTCATACCTGAAATGATTGAGCAACACAAAATGGTAGCCATAAAATTTGGTAAATCTTCCATCCAGAGTGATGTAGTGCATAATTGCAAACATAACCTCCCTCCAAGGCTTAGAAAAAGCCCTAGGAGGGTAGTAGGTCTTAATAAGCTTTAGTAGGCACTTCTTCTCCTTAGTAGTTTCAGGGTATCACTCGATGGCCACCTTTCTAAGCTTTTTGTCCCTATAGAAATTACTTCCCTCCCTCCAGAGACCCATCACTTGAGAAATGAGGTCTTTGTCAATGGAGATAGTTTGATTCCCCATCTTCGGGGTGCTCTTCCTCAAATTTTTGCTAAAAAACTTAGTGATTTTAGCATCCCTCCCATGGAGTCTTTCCATATACTTCGTTAGCCCGCCCTTCTGCAAGATACTCCAGATTTCCTCCTTTTGTTTCCATTCCTTACAATTACTGGGCTCGTAGTGACATCTGTTACCTCCCATGATTTCACAGCTCAAACTAGAAAACTGAGAGTTGCAGATAGCTATAGGAAAGAAATTTCTTGAAGCAACCCCGAAAACCCAGAAAGTGTGGGAGAAGGTGGCATTCGTCTTATCATTATTGGTACTCATACAATAATAATTAATATTAGCCCTCCAAGTCATGTTATTAATCATTATATAATCCATTTAAAATCTTTGAGCTACAGTTATATCGATACCTGAAAATGATCGATTTGGCATCATTGAGGAGATCCTCTCCACCCTTCTAGGGAATCATGTTGTCATGAGTGATCGCCATGTTAGCTGCCCAGTCAGCGGGGCCATTTGCTTCACGATAAATGTGATAGATTAAACATTTATCAAAGGTTTAAATGAGATCCCTAGCAGCCTTAATGATATTGTTGATAGTCCATGAGGGCTTAGTAATTTCTTTAAGGCCGTTAATGATATTATTAGAGTCCCCCTCGATCCAAAGGTAGGGACAGATCCACCTTTTAGCCAGAAGGATACCTTGGAGAGAAGTCATAGCTTCCGCCATGTGGTTAGTTTGGTAACCTATAAGAACAACAATAATTTCCTTACAAATGCCATTTTCATCTCTGAGAATTGCACCACATCTCGCTGGTCTAGGATTGCCTTTAGCAGCACTGTCAAAGTTGATTTTGAACCATCCATGAGGGGGAGAGTACCATTTAGCTTCAAGTCTCTTACTTTGTTTATAATAAATCCTAACAACACTCTTCAAGTTCCAGGAGTTGAGGATGTGAGCCTCCAGGCAGTTGACAGGATTGCAAGGTTCTCCAATGATCCTGAGGTTCTCAACTATTGCCCTTTGAATTTTGTGAAAAACAACAGCCTGGGGGAGAGAAGTATCCCTGAAGATGTGGTTGTTCCTTTCTTTCCAAATCCCCCATGGGATGTGAGGGAGAGAGAGCTGCCACAAAGATCTCAAAGAGGGATTAGACCAATGGTAACTCCAAGAATGGAACAAATTTTGAATAGAGTTAGGAAACACCCATTCCATACAAAAATTATTCAGAAAGCTTTCCCAAATAGAGATAGTAAAAGAACAGTGAATAGCCAAGTGGTCCACAGACTCTTCCTCCTCATGACACAACACACACCTATTGGGGAGATGAAAACCTCTAATCTTCAGGTTGTCTAGTGTTAAAATTTTGTTTTGGAGAATAGTCCAATAGAAGATATTGATCTTTGGAATAAGGCCCTTAATCCAAGCTTTAGACCAGAAGGGGTTCTTTGAGGGGGCTGGAGTCAGCACTCCATACATGGAAGAAACAGTAAGGTTTCCTTTGGGCTCAAATTTCCAAATAAGAATATCTTATTCGTTATTCAGCCAAGTAGAAAACAAGGTTTCTTGAGATTGATGAGGCCAGGGTGCATACCTTCAATATTTTTCCATTTTTCACCTATCCAATACCCCTCAACCAAGGAACCAAAAACTCTTTTACAAGGGGCAGCAAAAGGGGCCCAATCAGGGATTTCCAGAAAAGGCTTATCAAGCAACCAAGGATCTTCCCAAAATCTAACTTTCCTACCATTACCAACTCTCCATTTAACCCCTTTGGCTATGTTGTCTTTACACTTAGAAGCATGGTTCCAAATGTGAGATCCATTGATACTAAAATCAGAATTGATGAAAGAGAAAAGAGATGAAGACAAGAGAGGATACTTACTTCTCCAAATTTCACACCACTCACTGTCAGGGTGGAACAATCTCCATATCTGTTTAGACAAAATAGCTTCATTGAGAGTCTTGATTCTCCTCAGACCACCCTTGCTTTTCGATCTACAAACCTTGTCCCAAGCCACTAAAGCCATTCTCTTCTTTTCCTCAACCCCAGACCAAAGAATTTTTTTTTAGGTTTTTTCAATAGCATCAACAAACTTAACTGGGATTCTAAAGAGACTAAGAGCATAAATAGGAATGCTTTGAAGGGATTCTTTAAGAATTTGTAACTTGCCAACTTGACTGAAGAGAGAACCTTTCCAACCAACAAGCTTTCTCTGAAATTTATCCACCAAAGAACTCCAAAAGGAATCAGGGGGAGAGATTCCTAGGGAGAGGCCAAGGTAGGTAGCAGGGAGGTCAACAATCCAACATTCTAGAATTATGCTAATTCTATGTTGTCTTCTCTCAGGAGTGTTGATGAAGAATACTTCACTTTTAACCCAATTGATAAGCTAGCCAGAAGCAGACGCAAACTTACACAGGGTGTCCTTTAGGATTCTAGCTTCTGAAATACTTGAATCCCCCGTAATGATGGTGTCATCCACAAATTTCTGGTAGGAGAAGGTGTGATAAATAGAAGAGGGTTGAAGACCTTTAAAGATACCTCTAGTCACCGTGCTTTCCATGTACCTGCCAAATCATTCATCCATAATGATGAAGAGAATAGGGGAGATGGGATCCCCTTGCCTCAAACCTTTGGAGGCTTTAAAGAAAGGGGAGGGGGAGCAATTAACAAGAACAACAAAGGAGGTGGAGGAGATAAGTTTCTTAAAGAGGTCCACACATCTATTAGAGAAGCCAAAAGCCAAGATAACCTTCATGAGAAAATACCAATCCACCCGGTCATAAGCCTTAGAGAGATGAAGCTTAAGAATAAAACCTCGCTTCTTGGCTATAACAAGGGAATGAATATTTCTCATGGACAGTAATGATGGAATCAAGAATTTGCCTTCCTGGCACAAAACCATTCTATTGATGCCTGATCAAAGAGGGAAGGACATTCAAGAGTCTGGAGGGGAGGACCTTGGAGATTATCTTATAGAAAGAGTTGCATAAACTGATAGGCCTGAACTTATCCATGGAGTCGGCTCCTTAAATTTTGGGGATCAAAGCAATGAAGGTGCCATTAATTTCTTTTAGTAATTTTCTAGCCCCAAAAAATTCCTTAACCCCATTAGAGACATATTTCCCAACAATATCCCAAAACTCTTGGAAGAAGAACATAGGGAAGCCATCAGGTCTAGGAGCTTTATTACCCTTAAAAGAAAAGACAACATTTTTGATCTCCAAGTCCGAAGGGATGGAAGTCAAAAAAGCATTCTTATGCTCATCAATAAGGCAAGGAATGTTCTGAAGGAAGGCATTTTGAACATCATCATCCAAACTTTGATCCCTACAAAGAAGATCAGAGAAGAAACTTTTTGCCTCATTTCTAATCTCCTCCTCCTTGACCAGCTCCACATTGTCCACCATCAGTTTTTTGATCCTATTAGTAGCTTTGTGTTTGATAGTTGACATATGGAATAATCTAGTGTTCTTATCCCCTTCCTTCAACCAAATACATCTGGATCTCTGCTTCCAAAAAGCTTCTTCTTTAGCAATGATATCATGGTATCTTTTGAGGATCTCATTTTCTTCTGCAATTGTCACAGTAGAGAATCCATCCTTCTGGATTTGGACCTGAATTTTGTTGAGGTCATCCTGAATTTTTCCTTTAGCTTCAAAAATATTCCCAAAGTTGGGTTTATTCCAGGTCCTTATGTTACTTTTATACTTTTAAGTTTCTTCACAACTCTATACATGGCAGTACCCTCAACTTGAATGTTCCACCATTCTTGAATTTTATGAGTAAGATTCGAGTGTAAAGTCCACATTTTTTCAAACCTAAAGGGAAAATGCTTTCTCCTATCGATAGGGTCAGGAATAAGAGTTATAGGGTAGTGGTCAGACCCAACATGAATGTGATTAGATATAGAGAAAAAATAATGTATGAACCGATCATCAGATATAAGAGCCATGTCAAGGCGAACTTGAATAAGGTCATTTCTAGCCCTCCTATTAGTCCAAGTGTAGTTGAAACCTTGCATCTCCACATCATTAAGGGCCTGAGTGTTTATTAAATCCATGCGGGCCAGTATACTATCCAAATGAGGATGACATCCACCAACTTTTTCCTCCTCTTTCAACGGGGTATTGAAGTCTCCCATGACTAGCCAACTGAGGTTCTTGAAGCTGTCTCTTATTTCCACAAGTTTTTTCCAAAAATTGCTTCTAGATTTCAAGGTATTGGGAGCATAGATGTTTGTGAGGACCCAAGAGGTATCATCCTTTAAATTCCCAAACTTAATGCAAGAAAACTTTCTCTCTTGAATAAGAACTTGACCTCTAACACTATTGAGATTCCAGATTGTTGCAATGCTTCCGAAGGCACCTTCAGAGCTACCACCACATATGCTACTAGATTTAAAGAAATTCAGAGCTTCAACCTTTTCTCTACTCATCTTAGTTTCTTGAATAAGAAAAATGTTAGGTTTACTATCCCTAATCATATTCCTAATAATATCATGCTTGTGGGGATTATTAAGTCCCCTTATGTTCCAAGAAACAATCTTCATAATCACTTACCAATTCCTAACTCCTTCAGAGTCCTCTGAGTCCCATCTGCTATGTTCTTGCTAGCCTCCTTATCTCTGACTTTGTGGTTTAAAGGTCTTCCTGGGGATGAGGATACATAGCCTACATAAACTTGAACAATTCTACTAGACTTCCTTATTTGGGCAGCAGAGGGAGTGGATCCTTTCTTATTCTCATATTTTGGAATTTTCCACTCGGCTTCTTTCTTAAAGATCACTACAGGATCACTATGGATTATAGAAATATCCTCTTCATTACCCCATATAGGTGATCTGGATTCATGTGAAGAGCTATTAACTATTTTAGAGGCATGACCTGAATCAGAAAGATTCAGACCCAAGATAGCACAATTTTGAGCCTCTTGAAAATCAGAACTATTTGTGAGAGGGGAAGAGTCATCCTTCTCTTCCTATGATCTAGTAATATCCCCTTTCGTAGATTGCTCCACTTCCTTAATATCCTTGTCCTTCTGATCCTCTTCATTGGAAGCTTCCTTACTAACCAAGGTTTCAGCAATCACCATCTGGGTAGTTTCTTTGGAAGATTTATTCTATTCTATTATTTCCTCTCTTGGGATCTGCCCTCCCAGGAGGTTATCTGCTTGCATACGTTTCTTCCTCAAAGATTCCTAGGGGGAAAGCTATTTAGAAATAGAGGCTAAGGAGACCATGTCCTTGTTCTCCCCCAGGGATCAGTTTCTTTGTTTTTTGTATTTTTGACTTGCCAGACCTTTTTCTCCGGAGCCTTTCTACTCTCTACTACAATTTTGGCTTGCTTATTATCCCCTTTGAGATTTAGAGGGCAATGTTTAGCCCAGTGACATGATTTTTTACAGTGGAAACAAGCAAAGGGGATGGATTCGTATTCGATCTGTTGTTTCCAAGTACCCAACTTAGACACAATATCTATCTACTCAAGTATATCTACATCGTGGGAAATCCCTACATAGAATCTGGCATGAGTGAGCCTCCTTCTTGAGGCTGTGACCGGATCAATTGAGAGGAGCTCACAAAAAGAGCTTTCTATACCTGAGAAAATACTTTTTGCCTAGTATTCAAGAGGCAGACCTGGGAGCTTAACCCAAACTAGGACTTGCACTAGAAGAGATTCACTCATATTTAGATTCGAGTGCCATTCTTGGAGGACTAGAGTTGTCTTTTTGACCAACCAAGGACTACCATAGAGAATCCTTATTTTGTCTTCTTCACAAGAAAAGGTCAAGGTGAGAAGGCCTTTGGGTAGAGTCAAAATTTCAACATTGCCTTTCAAAGCCCATTTCCATTTAACATAGGCCCTAACAACCTCAATGTTTGAGCATGGTCCCATGAATTTACCCACTAGAGAGTTTGACATACTACTTATGTTATGATCCAAGACCGAGTCAGAAATAGAGATGGAAAACTTACCACCAGTCAAATTCGATATATTCTTAACAGGAGGCAGGGAAGATTTCCCAAATGGTCTAGTTCCAAAGAGGGTTGATCACTTTCTAATTTATTTTCCATTCTCCAAAACAACTTCACATGGGTTGGACCCCCCAACCGCGTTTCTAGGACCCGCATTCTTTTCCAACAGAGTACTGTCAGCCTGCAGAATATTCAGAGGCTTGTCCTTCTCCCCCATTTGGCTAGCTCCATCGATCTGGCCGCTACCTCTATTGGAACCAGAATTCCCGCCTTGCAGAGAATTCAAAATTTGAATTCTTCCATTGTCGCCTACTCCTCCACATGAGCTCTCCATTGCCAAAAAAGCAATATGGTTATTTAATCTTTCTCATATGTTGTTAAGACCTATGGTGTGTGTTGATCTTGTTACTACTCTATCATATCCACTTATTGTAGAGTGATAATTCCACCTTCAATGGATGATCCACCTCATGTGGAATATTATATTGTTTCTCCTACCTACCCACACCTATTTCCTACCTACCCTTGTTTCTTATTGAGCCACATGTCATGTTTGTGTGCTCACATATCCCTAGCCTTGCCTATATAAGCAAACTCATCTACTTTGTTTGTATGGATAATAACGGGCAATCATTGAACAATATGTAATGATCCAGTTGATCAGTATTTTCTTGATATAATATAGTTTATTCCTATCATATATTTTGTCTCTCTTATTTGTGCTCTCCATTGCCTCTTGATCTTGGCAAAATCTCACATGGTATCAGAGCTAGGTCCACGCTAGGAGCCCCAAGCACACGAGAGGTATAGCTTAAGGGGGGGTGTTGGTGTTGGAAATAAGCCACACCCAGATTGACGATGGACTGGTCCAAGAGGGGCCAATAGCTTAGTGGTAGAGCACTCCAACAGCGTATGGAAGGTCCTAGGTTCAAGTCCTAGTTGTTCCATGTCTCAACACATATACAATAGACACTAGTACCTTCATTAACCAGTACAACACTTCTAAACCACAATTTAGTGCATTCACAAAATAGAATAGCGCATATACAACATTTTGTAGCACATATGCAAAGAAGATACAATAAATTGATTGGCCCATATATGATCCAGTATAGCGCATATGGTCCATAGGGCGACACATATACACAATAGTATAGTGCATATGATACAAAGTTTAGTGCTTCTATTCAACTAGGTATAACACATATGCAATAGTAAACCAAAATGATTTTGACACGGAATGAAATAAATCGACTAAGTCCACAGTCAATTCCATAAACAATTACAACTTCAACAAAGGGTCAAAAAGGCTCTATTTAACCTAGACCAAGATATATTAAAACATAGATCACATCATAATAATGAAATTAAACAAGAGACCTCTCGACACTGCACAAAAAACTCATCCCATCAACCATACAACATTTCATTCCCGACATTCAAGGAATAGCCAACAACATAAAAAATGACTACACAAAACAACCACCAAAACACCATTCTCACAACAAGCATAAACATGAAAGATAAACTTACTCCCAACCTCAGACACAATTCTCATATATTCATGACAAATACAACCCCAAAAACTCTAGAAATACTATTAATCAAAAGATAGAATAAAGTCACAAAATCAACCATTATTTAACACTGAACAATCCTTTTTTCCACAGACACGGTGAAAACAATCTTTTCAAAAATAAAATGCAAATAAGGTGTAAAATCCTCCAACTTGGAACAATAGAAGTAATGGACAAGAAAAGTTGAAGAACTGCAAGCATAGCCAATCCTCACTCGGATTCACAACTTCAATCCAAAATTGAAAACGAGCTCCAATCCTCATTCCATTGTAGAAAAATATATCAATAGTAAAATTCCAGAGAAAATATTTAGCCAAGCAACCCCCCAAAAATCACAGATCCACATATAAATAAGAATTAATAAAAAAACTCTACCCTAACAACAACCAATAAAAAATATTATAAACCATACCAACCATCTCGGAAATCAAAATGTAAATTATATAAGATAATATTGTTTCATATTCCAATCCTCACAACCAATAATAAAGGAGGGTAAGTAAAGTAAATAATAAATAAACCAAATAAATCAAAAGCTCAATAAAATATAAAACCACAAAATACATTAATATATCATAACCCTCATTAATTAAATATATTTAATTTAACACTATCTTCAAACATTAATTTAATTTAATATTAAAAATCCAAGCCAAGCATAATAGTTAATTAAATACCAATAAACCATAGGGATCAATTAATGAATAATAATATAACCAATAGCCACAACTCCACAAAGTCACCCGACATAGGGTTGAATAAAATACTACATGATGCTAGCAAGATTACTCAAGCCAAAACGCAAGACTGGTAGAGTACCAACTAAGCCTAGAGTGTTTAGAAGGAAGTCATGTCACCTTCAATCAACTTGTCATTGGGATTAAGACATGTTCAAACCTATGAAGCCAGGTGGAGTCAATGTCTGGTACTTGCAATTCCTACACAACACCCATGTCTATACAACAACATGCATATTGCATATATCATGAATTAATCAGACAAGTGAAAGAGAGTTACAACATCATACCTAGCTCATAAATGAGAGGTATAATATCGTCTCTATCACAAATACAACAATAATACAATCATGGAAACCATAACCTCCTCAATAATATCATCATATCTCATAAAAATTAAAATAAGGTTAGCACATCACATGATATCATCATAAGTAGATATTAACCTCTCAAATATATATATATATATATATAATGCAAATAAATAACCAAGCATAAGTCCATCAATATAAAAGTCCTGAACATATCATCTTCCATATAAACCATACGGTTTCCATTGTCAATATGAAATGTCAAGCATCAACTATAAGCATCCGAAAGATAAATAGATCCATAATCATCCATAAAAAGCATCATAAAAGAGTCTAAACTAAGTCAATGAGGTTTATCAATGCATAAAAGAAAAGATGAACCATGGAGGGACAGTACATTTTAGTAGATTTCAAAGTTTTAACTATGATACCACACCAATGCCACAACACTAACACTACTATTTATATGACACTTGCACCCTTATCTTGGTAGTCATTGGTTTTGATTTAGGTTTCCTTAACACTTTTACAGTAGATCTAAATCATCATTCTTAAGATTTTTAAAAGTTTCCCTAACTAAATCTAGGTTCATTTTTTCCATTGTTTTTTAATTTTCTCCCAACTTCTATTTCAATTACCAACTTGCTTGTGTTGTTGTTTAGTCTTAGTTGATAGGTTAATATTGGACTTGTTGGAGATTATATTTCATATAAAGTAGTTTTTTGCATATGTTAAAAGGAAAAAATGGTTAAAATACATAAAACAAGCATCATTTTTATTTCTTTTATTTTGTTAAACCTTTAGATTTTTCTAGTTTTTTCTTTTGTTTGCATTACTCTAATTGTACTTAAGTTAGCAAATATCAAACCTATAAATTGCAATCACAAGATCAATTTATAAAACTTGTTAGTAAAGAACATACACATCTAGGAATTCCCATTGCATGGGTAACATCAAATTTGAAAATAGATCGAGGCATATGAAGTCTATTAATCAAAATTCAAACCAAGGTGTGGTTAATACTCAAATCCATGTAGTCATGAAGAACAATTATAATGATCCACTTGCAATGAAAAATCATTGCTTTCTCTCTCACAATAATTCATCATCTCTCTGAAATTCTCCACAACCAATCTTGTGAAAATGAACATGTAGTACCCCTTTCTTGATCAGACTTTTAGACTCATGTTTGACTTTTGTTGAATTTTTTCAGTGGATACATTATTGTGATGTTTTACTTAGACATTATGTAGTATGGTGATATGCTTTAATTTGATTTGCAGTATATATCTTTCATGCAATATTTCCTTGTGGGTGTTAAATGTGATTTTTTATTGGATTACTATCATGGACTGACACATTTACTTCATACATGCAATGTGTTATATTCATATTTCATGTTTGTAAGTGTATGGGGTGTGAGGGGATGGTTTTCCTTCACTCACTCCAGTGAGACAGGGAATGCTACAATTCTCCTTCATCGGTGTGTGTGTCATGTCTTTTATATATATGTCTATATGTACGTGTGGTTCTTTGATGCAAAACATTACAGGTACAAGTACTAGGTAGGTACGGGGTATCGACTCCACCTGGTTTCACAAGTCTGAGCATACCTTATTTGTCTAATGGGAGTGGAGGAGATAGTTGCTAGACCCTAAAATTGACCCGCAGTTACACTCATGTGAGTGTCGTCAGTCAGACGTCATTTTTCGTTTGACTGGTATGCGAGTCTTGGTTCTTTGGCATTTTTCGTTTTATGAGTCGTCGTGTGGTTATTTCTCATTTTGCATGCCTCATGCTAGTTAGAACTGTAAGTTTGAGTGAATAGTGTTATTTCATAGTGGTGTATTTAAATTAAATTAATGTCTTTGTGATTATTGATTTAGTTAAATAAATTGAGTATTGAATTTAAATGGTTAAAGTGCATGTTATATTTTAAAAATGAATTGTATTTATTTGAGAAATAAAATAAAGTTAAAAAGTATGCTATTAGAATTTTAATTTATATGTTGAGTTATTTTCAATTTAAGGAAAAGGAAAAGAGAAAAAGAAAATATCTCCCTTGACCTTTTTGGAGGAGATTAGATTTTACCTTTTTGGGGAAATTTTCTATTGGTTGAATGAAAATATAACCTAAAAGTTTTTAGGTTAAAATTTTTCATATATCACCTGAGAGTTAACGGGAAGAGAAGAGGAAATCTTTGGAAGCCAATTTTTGAAAACAAAATTGGAAATTGGATTTTGGATTGAAGATTTTGGTGTCTAGGTTGAGGCTCATCTCAATTTTTCTTCCAAGAGTGCATTTACAGGTTGGATAGATTTTATCTTCCTTTTTGTTTAAAAAATTATAATGGTTTGAAAAAACTTCCTATGTGTGTGTTTGGGAATTCATGAAATTCTTTTGGAAGCTTTAAATTTAGTTTAAGTTGTGGGAATTGAGTGATTTTATTTGAGTTAATCTCTTCCCAAATTAGTTTTGTTAATTTTGAAGAAATTGGATTTTAGAACTAGAAATTTAGTTCTTTGTGTGTATTTTTCTAGTTGAGAAATTTGTTGTAAATCTCTTCATTTCTAGTTTGGAAGTAAAGATTTATTTATGTTTGTTTGGAGGTTTTCAAATTGTTAAAGAACCAAGGTTATGCTGGCCAAATTTTTACAAATTGACCTCCCTATGTGTGTTCTTGATTTTTTTTCATTTGTGTAAGAACAATGGAAATTTGAATTAAATCCTCTCTATTTTGTTTAGATTTGTCATGGATTTTGCCCAAAATAATTTGATTTGGGTCTTATATGTATCTATTTGTAAACAAAAAAATTTTATTAAAAATTTTATGCAAAGGAAAAATTTATGTTTACTCTGTTTTACCAGAGTTATTTCTTGTTGTGCAGGAAATTGAAATTTTATTAAATTTTAAAAGATATATATATTTAATGACCCACTTGGCAGGGGACCCACCTTCCCCCACCACGTGGGATGGTGGTTACACTACCATAAGGTAGCAACGTGCTACCATATGTTAGGCGCTACTAACATATGGTAGTAACGCTACCATTGGTAGTCTCTGCTACCATATGATAGCAACGCTACCATTGGTAGTCTCTGCTACCATATGATAGCAACGCTACCATTGGTAGCAGCACTACCAAACACAAACAACAGTCTGTGTTTTAATAAACCCGCTGCTAAATAATAGTTCGATGTGCTTTTTCCCTTATGATTGTTGTTGGTTATTTCGAGTTATCCGTTAATTAAGTTATTTTTAGATATGATATATATACATAATATGATATGTTTATATAAGTATATCTTCGATGAATATATAGTTATATACATATATTTATATTATTATATATATTTAATGTGATTTTTAATATTTTTTTAGAAATCGTATTATTTGGGAAATTAAATTAAATGATGCTTTTGTGGAAAATGTATTATTTAATATGGGATGTTTTATTCATTAAGGTATTATGATTTTTGCTTGTTCAAAAATAAAAGGGGGCAATTGGTTATTTGTGGTTAGTTTAAATTCCAGCCTTATTAGATTAATGACGACTTTGAATTTCTTTTAAATAGTGCGGTTGTGTTTTATTAAATTTTAAATGTTGAATTGCAAGTATATAATGATTTTATTATTTTCAAAAGATTGTTTGAATTATGATCTTAGTGAATTTGGTATTTCTTAGCAAAGAGCTTGATTTCGTTGCAATTCTTGTAAATGTTTAGTCATCATGTTGTAGTGGTTGTTGTACCCTCTTGACCAGATGTTGTCCTTATAACCTTGTTGTTTTAAACCATGTTGTGTTATGTTCCATATGGTTAATCAAGGGTTAGTAAGATTGTGTTTTCATCACCTATGTTTTGTAGTGGTTATATGGCTGTCAGTATCGCCATAGGGTTCTCGTAGAGAGACCATTTTTGTATAGTGTCCTATGGGAGAGTGACTTTCGAGTGGGGGTCATGCCCGAAGTGATTGGCTGGTAACCTCTCGAAAGTGAGTTAATAAGTGATAACCTAATAATTGATTAGGGGGTGGGGAGTTCTTAACGTTAAATAAGATATTGTACCCCGTGCATGGTTGAGTGCTCGTATAGACTCAATATGTAGTGGGAAGGCCTGGAATGGAAAACTGACCACCTTGTCTTCATGAAGGGTTGGTAGGGTCCGCATGAGTCTTGGATGGAATCGGGGGTTCGAAAAAGGTTACTAGGATAACCCAGTATGGGGGCCAGGACCTATGGAGGCCTACCTAGGGTAGCCATCACAAGCTATGCGATAATACTCTCTCTTTAGGGTCACTAGTGTATTGTGATGTTGAGTTCACTTGGAGTCTTGTGGAGTCGCATTTGTATTGTCGACCATGTTTTGCTTGTGCTTGCTTGAGGGTCTTCTGCTATCTCCTAGCACAATGGGGTGGTTCCATTTTGGGATCACATGGTTGGGTGGTAGTGCCACTTCCCATCAGATGTTTATGTTTGTGCCTTCATACAAGGATTGGCTTCGCAAATACTTCTATGGTTCTTGATTCTTGTATCATCTCATGTTGGGGATTTTTGTATTTGAGACCTACGTGGTCATTTGTATTAGTGGATTATGTTAACTTGGCATTTGGTAAAGATGTAAATTCATATGTATTACTGGAAGCCATGTAATAGATGATTAATGTAATCTTTGTTTATATGGATTTTTATTATATCAGTTATCTTTATTCAACGTGCAAATGCTTTCTTGAAAATAAATATATTGTAATACTTTTAATCTTCCAATGATTAAATCTGTTGTATGAATATGATTTATTATGTTCAATATGTAATTCATGGATAATTGGATTAACCTTAATAATGAGATTTAACCTTTCAAATAATTCTTCATTGGTAACCCTTTAGGAATTCTTTGTGTTAGACTTCTGCTTGTGTAATAAACGTGCAATGTAGTAATTAAAGCACTTCTTGTGGTTTAACTTTAAAAAAAAAATTATTTCACCCTAGTTGGTTAGTTTGTGTGGTTTTTCCTATAGGGTTCCTGGTGGGGCATTACAGAACATCCAAGAAGTAGTCATAGAAATAAGAGAGAAAACCTCTAAATTATATCACATAGAATGTCCTTCTACCAACACATCAAAGTGCTAAATTGTGCTAAGTTACACCTTCTTCACAACCTCAAGTGAAAAGAATTAACAACATCCAATGATTCAAACTCCAAGATCAAACATATAATGTAAATAATAAACCAACTAGGATATAAGATTCTCTAACGTTGAAGGTAGATCACACTTATATCCTTTACAAAAACTAGGAATAAGCCTAACATCTTCTAAAGACCTCGTAAATCAAACTCATATGCACAAGGAGATAACCATGCCAAAGAATTCTCAAATGAAGCCAACAAAACTAACAAGAGTATCTCCAAATTCATATCCATGAGAAGACAACATAAAATATAATGGATTTGTGAACAAGGTGGCAAAACCTATGAGATGATTATTTGTTGAGTAGAAGAGTGGAGAATGAGATTTCTCTTCCAAGATACACCAAACCATAATGACTCTCTCCAAGAAGAATCTCCTCTTAGGTCCACCATAAATCAACTCACAACAATATCCAATTGAAAGCTCCTCGATCTTCCTAATTGCTGGTGTAATTAAGATATTTTACTTTGGTTATTTTTCACCTGGGTCCTAATTACATGTCACTTAAGATTACTGAGGGAACTACATAGGAGTTGTTTGAGAATCTCTACTTTAGGTGGCATTGTCACGTTATCTTTTCCACTTTATGTGGTGTCTCCACCTTTAGTACTTTCATCAAATTATCATATCCACCTTTTGTGGTTGCACTTTTCCTCCTTTGGTGGGTGATCCACCTTTTGTGGTGTTATCACACTATCACTTTTCCACTTTAGGTGGGATAATAGCTTTTCATTTTTTGTCTCATGTCATAAGATTATGACACTTGTCATAATATTATGCACTCCTGTGTTCTAACCTTGTCTATATAACTAAGGGGTCTCCTATGTAATAAAAATCCAATTGATCATATTGTATTGAATCATTGATGAAAATATAGTTTATTCTTGCCACATTTATTCTCTCTTGTCATTGTGCTTTCCATTAGGTCTCTAGATCTTAGGTGGCTATCTCCACAGCCAATTCTTACATGTTATCAGAGTTGATAAAGTGCCATTGGATTTCCATTGCAATTTTAGAGTTTTGGATCTATGACTTTTTTGGTGTAGGTCAAAATTGGAGCTTGTTGGGTCAAATTTGAGGTCATGATAGGATTCAAGAGGTTTGGGAAAGTTAGAATTGCCTTTTCTTTTCATCTAAATTTGAATCTAGAGGCCAAATCAAGAGACATTTAAAGTTTGGAGGTGCAACGATGATTCAAGTGTCATCATTATGCAATAAATTTTGAAACAAAGATATCTCAATTATCTAGACTCCTTTTTTCGAGA
This sequence comes from Cryptomeria japonica, assembly GCF_030272615.1. Taxonomy (NCBI): domain Eukaryota; kingdom Viridiplantae; phylum Streptophyta; class Pinopsida; order Cupressales; family Cupressaceae; genus Cryptomeria; species Cryptomeria japonica. The sequence goes on along the minus strand of NC_081410.1, from coordinate 235,334,066 downwards.
CATTTTTTATTGGGGTAGAATTTGTGCTCTTCATAGTGGTGCAAAAGTTTTCTAATTTTCGTACATGGATTTTTTCAGAAAATTGTGAAATCCCCATTTTTCAAATTTTGGGGCATTGTTTGCACTCATATGGACTCCTTTTCAAGTGCAATTTTTTGTTATAAGTGCTTAATTTGTTTTGTGTTTATAGTGGTGCTATCAGTTTGTAGTCATTGTGATCATAAATTTGACTTTTAACACATGGCCTTATTTGGCTTAGTTTTGGCAATTGTAATGCTTAGATCTTAGTTTTGTCTTTTGCATTAGTTATTTGAGTCTAATATAGCCTAATTAAGGTAGTTGTAAACAATGAAATCAGAAGTTCACTTTGCCTTGTTTTACAAGTGACCATTGCAATTGCACTAAGTATAAAGTGCAAAATCATCATTTTTTATTTTTTGGGGGGGAGGGGGGTCTTTGATTAAGTGAATTGGGGGAGGTGTCTTGTTTGTTTGCACCTCTCTCTTTCCTTTGTGTTCTTTTGATTTTTAGTTATGGATTCTCCTAATTTTCCACTTTTAATTCCACACAATTATGCAACTTGGAAAGTTAATGCATGGAGTAAACTAATGGAAAAATGTTTAAGTCATTATGCTAATCTGAAAATGGAATGACTAACTAAAATTTTTATGGCTCTTCGAATGTTGAGAAAGTATATATCTATCGATGTTATCTTTCAATTGAAAAGTGTAATCCAATCAAAGAAACTTGGGACAAACTTGCTCAATTATATGGTCAAGTTGATGACATTAGAGGACACACACTTGAAAGTGATCTGCTAAATTTGGATCCCAATGATTTTGACACAATACAAGATTATGCCACGAAGGAAAATGAGCTAAGAGCACAACTCAAGGATTGCAACATTGAGAAGAAGGAAGCAATTTTTGTTTTTACTTTATTGGGCAAGCTTCCTTGAGAATTGCAGCTTTTGTTTCTAGTTTCCACACTCATTGGTTGAGAATGAGGAATTCCTATACTGCACCATCCTTTGATCCATTCACTAATATGTTCATTCTTGAACAAGAAAAGTTGAACATGATGGGTATTCTCAAGTCATTTAAGTCACATGCTTTGGTGGCTAATCATGAGAAAGGTTCCAATGAGAAGTAGAAGCAATCAAAGCCAAAGCCACAAAATGATAGAGCACAATCTTCCTCTCCTAAAGAGGAATCGTCTAAGAAGGAGAAAATTATGTAGTACCCGTCCCCTGATCTGACTCTTTTAAACCCAGTTTGACCTTGGTTGACTTTTTAGTGGCTTACTTGGTTGGTTGATATACCATGTTGTGATGTTATATTTAGGTTTTATACTTGATGTTTGTATTGGTGAATGTTGATTACACATTAATTCTTATGTATGATTAGATGTTAATTTGATTTATGTGTTATTGATCTTGGACTAACACATTTATTGTATACGTGAGTTGCATTATATGCATGTTTCATGTTTGTGTGTGTATGGGGTGAGAGGAGATGATTTTCCCTAACTCATTTCGGTGAGACAGGGAACGTCACGATTCTCTTTCACTGGTGTGTCTACTGTGGTTGTATATATATGCACATGTGGTTCGTTGCTGCTGGAGATTGTAGTTACTAGTACCGTGAAGGTATGGGGTATCATCTCCACCTGGCTTCACGGGTCTGAGCATGCCTTATTGGTCCGATGGAAGTGGTTGAGATGGTCATAAGACCATACATTTTACCCCTAGCCAAGCTCAATAGTGAGCATTGTTAGTCATCCGCCAGTTACCTATGTCTAGTATGCGGGTCATGAGTTTATCTGGTTTTCTTGAGTTGTGTGTTATGCGTCTGTGAAATTAAATATTAAATCTTAAGTGATTAATTAGCTAAATATGTTTATTGCACATTTGTAAATAAAAGGGATTAAATTAAATAGGACCCCTTTTGTGTGATCAATCAATAAATCAAATTGTTAATTCATATTACTAGCAAGTTTGATTAATGGTTATTTTCCAAATGGTGAATTGAATAAGTATATGCATTTTTAATAGAAATTGTGAAAATTAGCTATGTATATGCATTTTTGTAAAAAGGTTAAATAGAATTGGAAAAGTAAAATAATAAAATCTTTTACCCTCATTGACTTTTGAAATAGAATTTTTAAGTTTTAAATTATTTGAGAAAATTAAATAAGGAAGGGGAAAGCATTTTTTAATATTAACTTTGTGGAAATAATTTAATTGGTCAAAAATAATTTCAACCTAAAATGGATTTTTAGGTCAAAATGTTCCTTTTAACCTAAGTTTTTCATGAAATGGGGGGGGGAAGTTGTTTTTGGGATTGAAAAATTTGGGGAAAGTTTTGGAGGAAATTTGGGCATCTTTGTTGAAGAAATTTTCCAGATTGCAGGCTGGGCTCTTCTCAAATTTCATCCAGGTTTTCTTATTAAGGTTGGTTTCTTGTTTAACTCCCTTGTTTTAAAAGAAATTTATTTGATTTGGAAGAAATTTGTGTGTGTTTGTTTTCATTTGAATTTCTTGTTTGTTCAAAATTGGTTTCAAAATTGAAATTGGGTGTGGCTGTTCACAGTGGGTTTTTGTCAAAAATTTCATATGGATGCTTTCAAATTTTGTTTTTAAACTGAGAAATTAGTTTATGAATGGAAAAATTGGAGTGGGGAATGTTTGGAAATTGTTGAATTCCCCCCTGTATGGGGTTATGCTGGTGAATTTTTTCCCCAATTTTAGTGTTCTGGGAATGGTTAATTTGTCTTTCAATTTCACTGTCATTTTTTGAGTTTATTTGTGTTGAAGTTTAATGTTTCAAAAAACTAAAATTATTAGAAAGTATTCTGGAAAAGAAATTAAATTTCTCATAAATTTCTTGAAATTTTTTTTGAGTTTGTAAGTATACAAAAGGGGGACTGTTACTTTTAAAAAATATATATATTTAAAAAAAAATGTATATTAAAAATTTATTGGGAAAGGGGGGGGGGACTTATTGGTGGAACCATGGCCCTTGACCCATGGTTGGGGAGTCGTGGCTTTCCCAAGCCATGGGGAGAGGCCATGGCTGTGAGGCCATGTCGTGGCCTCCACTCAGCCAAGGTTGTGTGGAGACCACGACATGGTCCCCACAACAACCTTCCCCTTTGGAAAGGGAGGCCCATGTGGATGGCTTTTTAATTTCAAACAAAAATAAAATAAAATAAAGTTTTAAATTTTATTTTATTTAATTTTTTTTTTTATTATTAAATATTTTAATATATATATATAGTTTATATTTATTTGTGTTTTTGTTTTTTGGTTTAAATAATATAATATTTAGAAATTTTGGAAATTAAATAATATTTTATTTGGATTTTTTGGAAACTAAGCAATATTTTATTTGGGGAATTTGAAAATTAAATGATATATTATTTGGGGAAATTTGGAGATGAATAGATATAGTTGGAAATTTAATGATATTTTCATTTTAGAGAAATGTTGATTAATTTATATATTTTTTTTATATGTATTTGAAAATAGGCAAAATTATATAATTGTAATTTTGGAGTTTAATTTATTAAGAAATGGTGTTTTTTTAAAATTAGTATTTTGAAAATTTAGATTGATTAGAAAACTTTGGCCAAATTGTATGTTAAACGAAATGGAAAAATAACGTCATTTTAAGTAGCGATAATGTGCGATTTCATTTATTGTATTCGTAATTGCTTTCGAAAATTACAAGTCCTTGGATATATGTTTTAGCTATTTCATGTGGTTGTTTTCATATCTGGTCATGTCTCTAGTCAGAGAATTGTCGGTTAGTTAACTGTGAGCAAGGGCTTGTTTGTCCAAGTGATTTTCTATTGTCTTGAACTTCGTATACTATTTCTTGTGTATACCTTGGTTTTGGGAGTTCATTTGATTTGTGGTTAAGTGTCATATGGGAGAGTGGCTTTCGAGTGGGGGTCGCGCCCAAAGTGGTAGGCAGGATAACCCATCGAAAGTTTGTCTAAATAAGTGATAACTTAATAATATATTAGGGGGATTGGTAGATGAAACATTAAGCAATATAATTGTACCTCGCTCATGGTTGAGTGCTAGTACAAACTCAGGATGCAGTGAGAAGGCTTGGAATGGCAAACCAACAACCTTGTCTTCACAAAAGGATGTGTTGGGTCCACATGAGACTTCGATGGGGTCGGGGGTTCGGGAGAGGTTACCAAGATAACCCAAGATGGGGTTCGGAAACTATGGAGGCCTTCCAGGGTAACCATACCAAGTTATGTGATGACACTCTTCTCTTATGTACGCTAGTGTGCAATTCGTGTTGTTTATTTGGAGCACTATTGTGGGAGTCATATCTGATTGTTTATGCTTTGTGTGAGTACCCAGTAGTCATGTTAGACCATGGGATGCTTATGATGGATTGCGAGGAATTAGTGTCACTGGTGCTCTAATTGTTCTCTTGTATTTACTCCATATCATGTTTCAGATGGATCCTCTTTCTTCTTCTTGGATCATTCATGTATCTCTTAGATCCTATGTGGTCATATGTATTATTTTCTTTTGTATGCCTTGATGGCAGGGTGTAATTGATGTGAACCTTATGTATTTTTCACCTTTTATTTAATAGAACGGTCTTGCACTTGAAGCGGGCCCAAAGATGTAGCCCATTAGGGGTGAACTCCGATATCAATTGGTATTGTATGGTGTATTTGTTCACCTGGTTCCTTTTAATTTTGGATGTATGTATGACATTATGGTTAAAATGTATAATGTAATTTAGGTGATATTAATCTTAATTGTATGTATGAAGTTATTAATTAAATGTCATAATATGGATTATGATGGATGTAGCTTAGTGATGTTATGTAGCTTATGTCAATTGAATAAATTCAATCATGCTAGTTTAATATCTTATGGAATTTTATTTCTATTTTGTTGTGGTAATCATTCTATCATGAGTAGGTATAATCAATCTCATTGTTAATTGGATTAACAAAAATGTTCATTAGATTAATCTATAATCTTCATTGGAAACCCTTTAGGTATTTAAGTTAAGTCTTTCACTTGTGCAAATGTTATTGAATTTTTAAATTAACGCATCTTTAAGTTCTTTAATGTTTTAAATATTTGCACTCTTTTTGAGAGGTTTATTTGAATCCTTTAGGGTTTCTTGGCGAGGCATTACATTTGGTATCAAAGCCAAAGGTTTGCAAACACTGGGATCTCTGGTGTAGGTTGTGCCCTTAGTTGGTGTGATGTGTATAGTCTTTACGTTGTATGCTTGTCCTCCTGTTGTATGCATGTGGTTGAGGCATAGGATCTTGAAGATCTTGAGAACTCATGCTCTATTCTTTTTGCTTATTATTTCATAAAAACCTTAATTGTTTGTAACATGTGTGTTCACAACTTGCTTTCACCTTCTTGATGTTGGTGTTTATTGAGTGATTTTATGTGCTTTGATTTCTTATTATATATCTTGATCTACAATTACTCTTATTATAGAAAGGATCATATGTACCTCCCAAATTGATGTTGTATTCTCTAAACTAATCCATTGGGTTGGACAATGCTTGTCTTGAATCTGAAAGTATGAAATGTGCTTGTATTATGATTATAATATGACCTAGTGTTGTGATCTTGAAGAACTTGTATGGTAGATGTTGAGTGCATATGATGTAGTGAATTGAATGTATATCATCCTTCCTCCTCTTTCTCTCTAGGAATTAAAATGTTTGTTATATGTGTATTTATCACTTGTGTATGTTTTCTGATTTCTAGTGAATGTTTGAGACTTCATGAACCCTTGTGTGAGCCTAATGATTCTACTGTACATTTGAATAATAAGAGGGCTATGGGTTATAAAGATCATGATGGATATTGGGAGGAAATTGTATGTTTTTAATAAAGGAATTCACCATGTGTATTGTAGGAGTAACATAATCAATTTCTATCTTAGGCACTATACGATAAGGTACGTACAATTGATATGTGAAATTGACTTGTTTGTAATAAGATGTGTAAAAGGGATCATGTTATAGTGGCTTGGAGGGAATTGATGTGTTTTCATTAAAGATTTTATTATGTGTTTCAGAATACTGACTCAAATGATGACCTATTTGAACAATGGAATAATGTACTTGATTTTGGTTATATATAATTGGCTTAGTATGAATAGAAGGTGCAAATGAGACCCATGTTTGATGTGCATGCATAATTATGTATTATTTAGATAATAGCTCCCCTTCCACCTTCTTCTTGTACTTTGATTTTCAATGAAAGGTTGCAGATAATGATGTACTTCGTATTAATTAGGAGTAGTGAGTGTTTCACAAGAGGTCTTGCATGAAAGAAAAGATTGTCTATTTTGATTTCATTTTTGGAAAATTAGGACATTCAGTTGCATCCATAATCTTTGTAAATGTCATGATAGGCCAATTGGCATTGTTCTAAAATGATAGTGAAATAAAAATAGTACAATAAAGAGGATAGACATATAGAGATAAATTTAAGCATGCTTGTGTGTCCTTGTTGATTTACGTGCATATGAATGAAATGGGTCGACTATCAAACTCTCTCCCTCTTCTCTCTAACTAGTTATAAGATTCGTAGAAATGTTACTAAATAATGTGTTGATTTAAATAGAAGTGTTTAATTGCTTGTTAATGAATAATATAGGGCAATAATAAGGAATGTTTGATCAATTCTGCATTAAGAATCCAAAGTGTTGCATCAGATATTAGGATATTATGAAAAGTACGTTTACAAGTAAGTGGAATACTTTTTGCATATATATTGTGATTAGTCATATGATTTTGTCACTTAACATATCATGTTAGAGAACAAGTATTGATTGAGATAGAATTATGCATGGCATGTAGAATGTGTATAAAGCAAGTGAAATCAGACTTTTGTGGTTTTGTTTTATGTTAAAAGATGGAAGTCTTAAGCTTTGTGAAGGAGATTTGCATGTTTATTAAAATGAATATGAATGCTGAGTTGAATAGTGAAAAATTTGGAAACGATGCTATTTCCTTACTTTGCTTGAGTTGTAAAGAATGTGTTGTTTTGATAAGATCCTATTAGGATGCATGAATAATGATAGGTACAAACCATTCATTTGTTAGTGATTTAAATTATGGTTGTTGATATCCGTAAGTGGATAGAAGTTATATTTAAGAACTGCTTGAAATACCACTGTTAGGAATGTGAGTACTCGGTAAATTTTGATATCTTGTGAAATGTGACTTATGTTGAATGTACTCTCTATTTGTGTGAAATGACTAATTCTCACTCTTTAACACACTCAAGACATGTGATCTTGGGTATTGTGTAGTTGTTACTCCCTATAGTGTGCCTTAAAATGGTCACCTCGTTTTGAGTTTTGATTGCGATAGTATTTTGACTATCTTTTGACTTGTGTTATGTGACTATGGGGCTAGCATTTTATTTTGAGATTTCTTATTACGAAATGACCACTAAATTTTCATTTCTTTTTATTTTCATTATGACACTTGTCATGTTTTTGATTTTGTTGAATTTTGAAATTGCTGGCATCTTTCTTTATCTCATGGTGGGCTCTTTGATTTAATCCTAAATTGCTATCATCTGAGGTGTCAAGTGGTCATTCTAAATGTTTGAATTGGCTATCCCTAGTCATGTGTTAAGCGCTACATCTATCATGTTCATTTGAACCTCGAATAGTGTGTTAAGGGAGAACACCTCAGAGAGTGGATTTAGGCATAACGAGGTAACCAATAGTGTGATATTAAATTAAGGAAATTAAAAGTGTTTTTCTATGATGAAACCCATTTGTAATCATTTGATCAAAGATTTATTAGATAGAAGTGTAAACAAGATTTAGTGAATTGTGCATTAGCTTTGGATAATTGCGAATGATTTACAAACTCATTACTTTGATGAGTGTGTCTGAATGCCTACATGGATTATATTTGAATTAAGTTGACATGAAGTGTCATTGTATGTAACTTACCCTCTTAGAATGAGATTCTATTATGCCTTAATATTTGATGTTGTGGTGTTACCATTGTTTTAGTTTTATACCATGAACCTTTATGCATTTGATATCTATACATTATGTCCCTAAAGGTAGTATGCTACCCCATTAATGACTGAATTTGTGTACTTAACCATGAGTATGCTATGTTGCCCTATGATGGGATGGGGTTTGGGATAGACTAGCCTAGTCTATGCTCTTAGATCCTTTCCATGGATCACCAGGTGTACCAACCACACCCTAGGGTCTCTAGGACTTCCCCTACTTGTGGACTCCTCTGACCTTGCCCAATCCACCACCAACAACTTGAATTTTTGCTCCTAAAGTCTCACCTACTCATGAGATCCAAAGAACCCTTACTTAGGCTAATAAGGGTTTGGCTTATTCCACACCTTCTGAGGTCCTAGCAAGGATAGGTCAGGTCTAGGACATGGTTTTTCCACCCATTCATGTGCCCCCAAGAGGTTTCAAGCTTCCCACCCCTTACCAATTTGACTATTTTTCCTTTTACCTATAAAATAGGGCTACAAGGATTGTGACCAATTAGGCCTCCTATTCGGTCCTTTAGGGCTCCCTCTTGCAAACGATGCATATGTTTGTGAAACTTCCCAAAAGACCTGCTATTCATTTGGCAAGGGCTCAAGGATTTTTTTGGTTTTGGGCCTCCAAGTGTCCATACACTACCCTAGGTGGATTTTAAGGTTTTTTAAGGGTTTTAAAGAGGGTTTTTAGGCCTGCCAGGGTCACAGTGTTGGTTTATTGGTTTCACCACCTTGTCTAGATTGGTGGATTCTCCTCCTCTTCACCAATGGTACTCCACTTACTCCTCTACAACTCCTCCAAAGGGTGTCTCCTCCTCTGACCTTCCTTGCTCTCCAAGACCTTTGCAACTTAACCCTTCCTAGCCGGGCACTGTCCAGTCTTGCCTAGGAGTGGGTCTTTAGATGGCCTCCCTACATCTTCAAGGGCCCTTCTTGCTCTGAAGTATTGTATAGGTTCTATAATACTATTCCCCATGGTTTCATAGTGATTCCACAATGGGGAATGGAGTTATGAACCCATTGACTCAAACCAGTCCAAAACTGGACAATGAGAAGCAAGTTTACAAACTATTTACAAACACACACAACCTGCAAAAAAAAACCTAATCTAAATGCTCACAATGAAATTAAATACACCATACAAGACACTCAACATAGTTTTACTCAAAAATCAATCCATTAATGATCTTGTCTTACTCCATTTGTGCCGACTGGCAACAAAATTGCAGTCACAATCAAGTCACTTTGCTTTGGTCGTACAACAAATGATATCCAACCCCTTCTCTTAGGGTTTGAAACTACTTATACTACCATTTCCTCGGTCTATGTGCCCATATTAGGGTTGTCCATGGTAAACTAAAGATTTTGACCTCTAGGTGGAAAAGTTGCTTGACAACTTTGAAAAGTTGTCATGCAACTTTTGCAACTTTTGAGCAACTTTCTCAATGTTACTTTTTTTGACTCCTAGGCCCACATTGGGCTAACCTATGGACACCACCATGCTAAGAAGGACCCTAAAACACCTCAAAGGCACACATACCCTCTACTTTCAAGAAAAACTCAACTTTGACTTATGACCCTAGGGCCTCAACTAGGACCTAAACTAGAACCAATGAGCACATGGCTCTTATTTTATATACAATGGCTTCTTAAAGAAGTAAGAACACAATCAGAATCAAATGGTGGGAGCCCTTTGAAGGGTGCTCCTGCACCATACTCCCCCTCTACAACAAACTAAGGAATTAGGGGAGTGAGAAGAGTCAGACCAATGCCAAGCTTCTTGAACTTGCTTTCTTCAACCCAAGTAGCTTCAGACACAGGTTGATCTACCCACTTTACCCAGTGCTCCATGTAGACCTAGTTTCTAGTAGACTTCTTCACCCTTGACTCCAAGATCTCCTCTGCTATGGGCTGCTTCACTTGAGGTAGGGCATTCATATCCAAGTCTTGCAATACCTTGGCTTGATTCTCAGTCTGCCCTGCTATCTCTCCCTTATACATTATCAGATCAACAACATTGAAGACTAGTGAAATGGCTAAGTATGAAGGAAGATCAACCTTGTAAGCATTCTCACCATACTTTGACAGAATTCTACAAGGTCCCACCCTCTTCATTTGCAGTTTAGTAGGCTTACCACTTTGCATCCTAGCTTTGCTCAAATGGACCATCACATAGTCACCCACCTTAAACTAAACCTCTCTCCTTTTCTCATCCATTTTGGCCTTCAGTTTTTTAGTGGATTCAAGGATGGATTTCTTGACCTACTCTTGGATCTCTTTGATGGTTTGAGTGAATTCCTCTGCTTGGCCACTCTTCATGTCCATGGAACCAAGTTCACCGAGTTCACACACTCCCCTTGGATGTCTACCATAGACAACCTCAAAAGGACTCTTTCCAGTGGTCCTATTCACACTGTCATTATAGGCATACTCTGCTTGAGGAATGATTATATCCCATGTCTGCCCATACTCCTTGGTTAGACACCTCAACAAGTTGCCTAACACCCTATTGATGACTTTATTTTGACCATCAGTTTGTGGATGGCAAGCTGAGCTAAATGAAAGATTAGTTCCAAGTCTCCTCCATAATGTTTGCCAAAAATGGGCCATGAACTTGCTGTCCCTATTTGAAACAATGCTTAAAGGAAGTCCATGAATCCTCACAATCTCCTTAAAGAAAAGATGTGCAATATAGATAGCATCATGTGTAGTCCTACATGGAATGAAATGGCTCATCTTGGAAAATCTATCTACTACCACATAGATGCTATCCACACCTGTCTTAGTCTTGGGGAGTCCTACTACAAATTCCATACTTATACATTCCCAAGGCCTATTTGGGACCAGCAATGGTTGATAGAGACTAGCATTACTTGATCCTCCTTTTGCTCTTTGACACACACCATATTGCTCCACATACCTCTTCACATCTCTTGGCATCTTGGGCCAATAGTAGTACCTCTGTACTAAATCCAAGGTTTTGTTAACTCCAAAGTGTCCACTTAGACTGCCATTGTGTTTTTCTTGGATGAGGTTTTCCCTCATGGATCCCCTAGGCACACACAACTAATTACCTTTGAACAAGAGACCATTTTGGAGAGTGTAATCTGCATACTCACCATGGAAATGGTTCTCAAACTCCTTGCAAACCTTGTAGGTTGATGAGAAGTCTTCATCTCCTTCATAGAGGTCCTTGAAACCTTCTATCCCTATGCTCTGCAATTGTAACTCTTGAACTGTCAACAACTTCCTACTTAAACCATCTGCCACCTTGTTGAGTTGCCCTTTTTATGCTTAATGGTGAAGGTGAAGGATTGGAGGTATTCCATCCATTTCAAATGCCTATTGCTAAGCTTCTCTTGAGTGTTAATGTAACTCAAAGCCTATTTGTCTATGAACACCACAAATTTCTTTGGGAGTAGGTAATGCCTCCATTTTTTAAGAGACCGCACTAATGCATACAACTCTAGGTCATAGGCTGAGTACTTCTTCTTTGCTTCATTGAGCTTCTCACTGAAAAATGTCACAAGTCTTCCCTCTTGACTCAATACACCCCCTATTGCAATTCCACTTGCATCACACTCCAATGTGAATAGCTTGTCAAAAGTAGGTAGAAGTAGGATAGGTTTTGTGGCTACTTCTTGCTTCAATAATTGAAATGCTTTATCAGCCTACTCAGTCCATTTGAACTTAATTTTAAGGCCTCCTTTTATGGTGTCAAGGACTGCTGCACATATGCCACTGAATTTCCTCACAAACTTCCTATAGAATTGAGCTAAACCATGGAAACTCCTAACTTCAGTCCCTGTTCTAGGTGCAGGACAATTCAAAATTGCCTCCACTTTGCTTGGATCCATCTTCAAGGTTCCCTTAGACACCACAAATCCTAAGTAGACCAGCTCTTGATTCAAGAAGTCACACTTCTCTAGGTTGATTGATAACTTCTCTTCATGCAACCTCTCTAAGACTAACCTCAAATGCTCAAGGTGCTCCTCTTTGGTTCTGATAAATGAGAATGTCATCTAGGTACACCACCACAAACCTACCTGTGAAGTCCTTTAACACCTCATTCATCAACCTCATGAAGGTGCTTGGGGCATTGGTGAGTCCAAATGGCATCACAAGCCATTCATACAACCCTTTTGTGGTCTTGAAAGCATTCTTCCACTCATCTCCCTCCTTAATTCTAATCTGGTGATAACCACTTTTAAGGTCTAATTTAGTGAAATACATAGCACCTCCTAAATAGTCCATCAAATCCTCTATTCTAGGAATAGGAAACCTATACCTTATGGTGATCCTATTGATTGCCCTTGAATCAGTGCAAAGTCTCCACTTGCCTTCCTTCTTTGATGCTAGCACTATCGGGACTGCACATGGGCTGATGCTCTTCTTGATCAGTCCTTGTTCCAACAACTCCTACACTTGCCTTGCCACCTCCTTGTTTTGGTCAGGTGTGAGCTTATATGCAGCTTTGTTAGGTAGGGATGCACCAAGAACAAAGTCTATTTGATGGCTTATAGACCTTCTTGGTGGGAGTGTTGCAGGTGCTCCATCACTCACTATGTCCTTATACTCTTGCAACATTTGTTTCACCTCCTTGGGTACCTCTGCCTGCAACTTGTCTTCTTCCTGATTTGGCTTCACAAAGATGGCACACCTCACTATCTCCTTCTCATGTAGCAAGTGTAAGAACTCTTTACCAGTAGCCAATAAGACACTAGGTGTTCTTGAGGTTCCCTCTTCATTCTCTGTCAAAGACTGAATCTTAAAGGTCTTGCTATCCTTCTTGAAGGAAATGGAGTTCTCCTCTCCATAATAGATCACCTTCCTATCAAATTTCCAAGGTCTATGTAGCAATAGGTGACATGCATCCATGGGTAACACATCACAAAGGATCTTATCCTTGTATCATCCAATAGAGAACTCTACCCAAGTCTGCTCATTAACAAGCACACTCTGCTCATGATTCAACCATGTCACCTTGTAAGGGTTAGTGTGGGGTATCCTTGTGAATTTCAACTTCTTGGTTGCCTCCTCTGATATTATGTTATCACTTGACCCTGAATCTACTATCACCTTGCAAACTTTACCAAGGATCTTGCATCTCACCCTAAACAATGCTCTCCTATGCTTAGGTTCATTCTTAACTGGCTGTCTTATCAAGACCCTATTGAACATTAGATTTTCTCCAACCTCTGATTCAATATGGTCCACCTCAGGTGTCTTGTTGCTTGATGTGTCTTCATGTGCATAAGCAACCCTCTTTCCACTATTTGATGAGGTAGGCTTGTCAGGGCATCTATAGGCCGGGTGTCCCAATTGTCCACAGTTGTAACATTTCATAGTTGCAAAGTAGGAGTTACCTCTGTCGGTACCTCTACCCCTACTTGGACCACCTTGTGCACCTCTTCCTCTAGATTGGCCCCCTCTGAGATTGGCTTCACTTCTATGCTTAGTCAACTTGGCTTCTCCTTGGTTCCTTTGCTCATTTGCCTTGCTTTGGTAACCACCTCAGTGATTCATTTGTTCTCTACCTTTGCCTCTACCCCTGGTATTAGAGTCTCCTTTTCTTTTGTTCCTCTCTTCCACCTTGGCAGCAAGCTGATGACATTTTTGGATAGTGGTAGGGTTCCATAGGCTTATCTCCTCTTGAATGTTCCACTTTAGGCCGCTTAGATACCTAGCCACCTTGATAGATTCATCTTCTTGGACTTTGGATCTAAGACAAAGCTTTTGAAATTATTTGGTGTAGGAGGTCACATCAAGGTCTTTTTTCTTTAATACTTGTCTCTTCTTATGAAGTTGGGCTTCATAATCCTCTGGTAAGTATGTCTCCTTGATCTTACTCACCATGGCCTTCCAATTGGCAATAGGTAGCTTCCCCATGCTAACTCTCTCTTCTTGCAAGTACTTCCACCATGTCAAAGTTGCTCCCCTTAATCTTGATTTGGCAACTTTAACCTTTTGAGCCTCTGTCACTCCCTCACACTCAAAATGGTTCTCCATACCCTCAATCCATTCCATGATAGTATTAATGTCCATCCTTCCATTGAAATGTGGCAATCCTTCAAAAGCTTTGGTGTTCAAAGCCTTAATAGCCTTTACAAAAGGTTCTTCATTGAACAAGGGATTTGGTTAAGGTATAATGTCATCTATGTCTATAGTTTTCTTGCCTTTGTCCTTGGTGTCCTCACCCCAAGGTCCTTGTGTCCTCTGATCCACCACTTCTTGTAGCTTGTCCCTTATCTCACTCATAGCTTCTTCAAGGAGTCTATTCTTCTCCTTCTGCTTTTCTACCTCCCTAGCCAACTCTGCATTAGTGACCATTGTGCTTTCCCCTACTGATTCACCAGAGTATAGAGACATAAATGGTCCACCAGATCTTTAACTTGCTCTGATACCAATCTGATGGGATGAGGTTTGGGATAGACTAGCCTAGTCTATGCTCTTAGATCCTTTCCATGGATCACCAGGTGTACCAACCACACCCTAGGGTCTCTAGGACTTCCCCTACTTGTGGAATCCCCTAACCTTGCCCAATCCACCCACCAACAACTTGAATTTTTTCTCCTAAGGTCTCACCTACTCATGAGATCCAAAGAACCCTTACTTAGGCTAATAAAGGTTTGGCTCCACACCTTCTGAGGTCCTAGAAAGGATAAGTCAGGTCTAGGACATGGTTTTTCCACCCATTCATGTTCCCCCAAGAGGTTTCAAGCTTCCCACCGCTTACCAATTTCACTATTTTGCCTTTTACCTACAAAATAGGGCTACAAGGATTGTGACCAATTAGGCCTCCTATCCGGTCCTTTAGGGCTCCCTCTTGCAAATGATGCATATGGTTGTGAAACTTCCCAAAAGATATACTATTCATTTGGCAAGGGCTCAAGGATTTTTCTATTTTTGGGCCTCTAAGTGTCCGTACACTGCCCTAGGTGGATTTTAAGGTTTCTTAAGGGTTTTAAAGAGGGTTTTTAGGCCTGCCAGGGTCATAGTGTTGGTTTATTGGTTTCACCACCTTGTCTGGATTGGTGGATGCTCGTCCTCTTCACAAATGGTGCTCCACTCAATCCTCTACAACTCCTCCAAAGGGTGTCTCCTCCTCTGACCTTCCTTGCTCTCCAAGACCTCTGCAACTTAACCCTTCCTAGTTGGGCACTATCCAGCCTCGCCTAGGAGTGGGTCTTTAGATGGTCTCCCTGCATCTTCAAGGGCCCTACTTTCTCTGAAGTATTATATAGGGTCTATACTCCTATTACCCATGGTTTCATGGTGATTCCACAATGGGGAATGGAGTTATGAACCCATTGACTCAAACCAGTCCAAAACTGGATAGTGAGAAGCAAGTTTACAAACTATTTACAAACACACACAACCTGCAAAACAAAACCTAATCTAAATGCTCACAATGAAATTAAATACACCATACAAGACACTCAACATAGTTTTACTCAAAAATCAATCCATTAATGATCTTGTCTTACTCCATTTGTGCCGACTGGCAACAAAATTGCAGTCACAGTCAAGTCACTTTACTTTGGCCGTACAACAACTGACATCCAACCCCTTCTCTTAGGGTTTGAAACTACTTATACTACCATTTCCTCGATCTATGTGCCCATATTAGGGTTGTCCACACTAAACTAAAGATTTTGACCTCTAGGTGGAAAAGTTGCTTGACAACTTTGAAAAGTTGTCATGCAACTTTTGCAACTTTTGAGCAACTTTCTCAATGTTGCTTTTCTTGACTCCTAGGCCCACATTGGGCTAACCTATGGACACCACCATGCTAAGAAGACCCTAAAACACCTCACAAGCACACATACCCTCTACTTTCAAGAAAAACTCAACTTTGACTTATGACCCTAGGGCCTCAACTAGGACCTAAACTAGAACCAATGAGCACATGGCTCTTATTTTATATACAATGGCTTCTTAAAGAAGCAAGAACACAATCAAAATAAAATGGTGGGATCCCTTTGAAGGGTGCTTCTGCACCACCCTAGTAATGTAGGATGGAAAATATATATGTAAGATGATATATTAGATGCGAAATTATCATCATTATGATGAGTGTTGATGGGAAATGAGTGTTTTTCTTGCTTGGGTAGAGTAAGTTATGATATTTTCTTTGTGATGTAAGCTTGGGATAAGAATTTCAGTAGATATTGTATGATTTATGTGAGTACTTAATGAAATTATGTTGCCTAGCAATTGAATAAATAAATTGGCAGGTGTGACCTAGATAGTGAAAGATGGCGTGACTATTGCCATGCTTGTGTAGCGCATTTTTTTTTAGTAATTAAGGATTGTGCAAGGGAAATTTGTTGAAAACATATTTGAGTTAGAAAAGGATTGAAATAATTTTGTTAAGATAGTTGACTTCAATGTTGATCTTGGTCTGTTAGTAGGCTATATTTATAGATTGCATCTTCCTCAAGATTATGGATTATTTAATGTGAGTTCTATGACTTATTGTGTCCCTGTGCTTCTATCCTAGCCTTGCAACTTCCAAAAGTAATTCAAACCCTAGGGGGGGAGGATGTAGCACCCCTCCCCTGATCTGACTCTTTTAAACCCAATTTGACCTCAGTTGACTTTTTTAGTGGCTTACTTGGTTGGTTGATATACCATGTTGTGATGTTATATTTAGGTTTTATGCTTGATGTGTGTATTGGTGAATGTTGATTATGCATTAATTCTTATGTGTGATTAGATGTTAATTTGATTTATGTGTTATTGACCTTGGACTAACACATTTATTGTATACGTGAGTTGCGTTATATGCATGTTTCATGTTTGTGAGTGTATGGGGTGAGAGGAAATGATTTTCCCTCACTCATTTTGGTGAGACAGGGAATGCCATGATTCTCTTTCATTAGTGTGTCTACTGTGGTTGTATATATATGCACATGTGGTTCATTGTTGTAGGAGATTGCAGGTACTAGTACCATGAAGGTACAGGGTATCGTCTCCACCTGGCTTCACAGGTTTGAGCGTGCCTTATTGGTTTGATGGAAGTGGTTGAGATGGTCGTAAGACCCTACATTTTACCCCTAGCCAAGCTCAATAGTGAGCATTGTCAGTCGTCCATCAGTTACCTATGTCTAGTATGTGGGTCATGAGTTTATCTGGTTTTCTTGAGTTGTGTGTTATGCGTCTATGAAATTAACTATTAAATCTTAAGTGATTAATTAGTTAAATATGTTTATTGCACATTTGTAAATAAAAGGGATAAAATTAAATAGGACCCCTTTTGTGTGATCAATCAATAAATCAAATTGTTAATTCACATTACTAGCAAGTTTGGTTAATGGCTATTTTCCAAATGGTGAATTGAATAAGTATATGCATTTTTAATAGAAATTGTGAAAATTAGCTATGTATATGCATTTTTGTAAAAATGTTAAATAGAATTGGAAAGGTAAAATAATAAAATCTTTTACCCTCATTGACTTTTGAAATAGAATTTTTAAGTTTAAAATTATTTGAGAAAATTAAATAAGGAAGGGAAAAGCATTTTTGAATATTAACTTTGTGGAAATAATTTAATTGGTCAAAAATAATTTCAACCTAAAATGGATTTTTAGGTCAAAAATTTCCTTTTAACCTATATTTTTCATGAAATTGGGGGGGAAGTTGTTTTTGGGATTGAAAAATTTTGGGGAAAGTTTTGGAGGAAATTTGGGCATCTTTGTTGAAGAAATTTTTCAGATTGTAGGTTGGGCTCTTCTCAAATTTCATCTTGGTTTTCTTATTAAGGTTGGTTTCTTGTTTACCTCCCTTGTTTTAAAAGATTTTTTTTTTATTTGGAAGAAATCTCTGTGTGTGTTTGTTTGAAAAAAATCATTTGAATTTGTGGATTAAGGAAGAGTTGTAATTAAATTTTGAATTTAGGTCCTCCTTGATTTCATTTCCAATTCCCAAATCAATTTCTTGTTTGTTCAAAATTGGTTTCAAAATTGAAATTAGGTGTGGTTGTTAATTAGTTTATGAATGGCAAAATTGAAGTGAGGAATGTTTGGAAATTGTTGAATTCACCCCTGTATGGGGTTATGCTGGTGAATTTTTTTTCCCAATTTTAGTTTTCTAGGACTGGTTAATTTCAAGATTGAAATTTGCATTCTCTTTCAATTTCACTACCATTTTTTGAGTTTATTTGCGTTGAAATTTATTGTTTCAAAAAAAAAATAATTAGAAAGTATTATGGAAAAGAAATTAAATTTCTTAGAAATTTCCTGATAAAAATTCCGAGTCTGTAAGTATACAGAAGGGGGACTGTTTCTTTTTAATATATATATATATATATATATATATATATATATATATATATATATATATATATATATATTTAAATGTATATTAAAAATTTATTGGGTCGGGGGCTTATTGATGGAACCATGGCCCTCGACCCATGGTTAGGGAGTTGTGGCTTCCCCAAGCCATGGGGAGAGGCCATGGTTGTGAGGCCATGTCGTGGCCTCCACACAGCCAAGGCTATGTGGAGACCACGGCATTGTCCCCACAACAACCTTCCCCTTTGGAAACGGGGGCCCATGTGGGAGACCATGTGGGTGGCTTTTTGATTTCAAACAAAAATAAAATAAAATAAAGTTTTAAATTTTATTATATTTAAAAAGTTTTTAGATTATTAAATATTCTAATATATATATATATATATATATATATATATATATATATATATATATATATATATATATATATATATATATATATATATATATATATATATATTTGGTTTAAATAATATAATATTCAGAAATTTTAGAAATTAAATAATATTTTATTTGGAAATGTTGAAAATTAAATAATATATTATTTGGAAATTAAATAATATATTATTTGGAAATTTTTGGAAATTAAGTAATATATTATTTGGAATTTTTTGGAAACTAAGCAATATTTTATTTGGGGAATTTGAAAATTAAATGATATATTATTTGGGGAAATTTGGAGATGAATAGATATAGTTGGAAATTTAATGATATTTTCATTTTAGAGAAATATTGATTAATTTATATTATTATTTTTAATATGTATTGGAAAATAGGCAAAATTATATAATTGTAATTTTGGAGTTTAATTTATTAAGAAATGGTGATTTTTTAAATGTGGTATTTTGAAAATTTAGATTGATTAGAAAACTTTGGCCAAATTGTATGTTAAACGAAATGGAAAACTAAAGTCATTTTAAGTAGCGATAATGTGTGATTTCATTTATTGTATTCCCAATTGCTTTCAAAAATTGCAAGTCCTTGGATATAGTTTAAGTTGTTTCATGTGGTTGTTTTTGTATATGGTCATGTCTCTAGTCAAATAATCGTCAGTTAGTTAACTGTGGGCAAGGGCTTGTTTGGCCAAGTGATTTTTTATTGTCTTGAACTTTGTATACTTTTTCTTGTGTATACCTTGGTTTTGGGAGTTCATTTGATTTATGGTTAAGTGTCATATGGGAGAGAGGATTTTGAGTGGGAGTCACGCCCAAAGTGGTAAGAAGGATAACCCATCAAAAGTTTGTCTAAATAAGTGATTACTTAATAATATATTAGGGGGATTGGTAGATGAAACATTAAGTAAGATAATTGTGCCTCGCTCATGGTTGAGCGCTAGTACAGACTCAAGATGCAATGAGAAGGTCTTGAATGGAAAACCAACAACCTTGTCTTCACGAAAGGATGTGTTGGGTCCACATGAGACTTCGATGGGGTTGGGGGTTTGGGAGAGGTTACCGGGATAACTCAAGATGGGGGTTGGGACCTATGGAGGCGTACCAGGGTAACCATACCAGGTTATGTGATGAAACTCTTCCCTTGTGTTCAGTAGTGTGCAGTTCATGTTGAGTTTGTCTCAAGCACTAGTGTGGGAGTCATATTTGATTGTTTATTATTTTTGTGAGTACCTGATAGTCATGTTAGACCTGGGATGCTTATGATGGATTGCGAGGAATTAGTGTCATTGGTGCTTCAATTGTTCTCTTGTAATCACTCCATATCATGTTTCAGATAGATCCTCTTTCTTCTTCTTAGATCATTCATGTATCTCTTGGACCCTATGTGGTCATATGTATTATTTTCTTTTGTATGCCTTGATGGTAGGATGTAATTGATGTGAACCTTATGCATTTTTCAACTTTTATTTAATAGAATGGTCTTGCACTTGAAGTGGACCTAGAGATGTAGCCCATTAGGGGTGAACTCTGATATAAATTGGTGTTGTATGGTATATGTGTTCATTTGGTTCCATTTAAGTTTGGATGTATGTATGTCATTATGGTTAAAATGTATAATGTAATTTAGGTGATATTAATCTTAATTGTATGTATGAAGTTATTAATTAAATGCAATAATATGGATTATGATGGATGTAGAATAGTGATGTAATGTAAGTTGAATAAATTCAATCATGCTAGTTTAATCTCTTATGGAATTTAATTTCTATGTTCTTGTGGTAATCATTCTATCATGAGTAGGTATAATCATTCTCATTGTTAATTGGATTAACAAACCTTAATGTTCATTGGATTAATCTAGTAATCTTCATTGGAAACCCTTTAGGTGTTTAAGTTAAGTCTTCTGCTTGTGCAAATGTTATTGCAATGTTTAATTTAATGCATCTTTAAGTTCTTTAATGTTTAAAAAAAAATTATTTGCACTCTTTTCGAGAGTTTTAGTTGAATCCTTTAGGGTTTCTTGGTGGGGCATTACAACTTACTTGTTCATATTGCAAGAAGTTAGGACATGAATAACCCCATTGTTACAAGAAGGATATTGATGAACTAAAGCATCTTCTTGAGAAAAATAGAATTATTTTGCCTTCTGTAATGTCTACTTCAGTCCCTTCTTCCAAACAAAAATAATTTGATAAGGGAAAGAGTCACACTTTTGGGACAAGTAAAGGACAAGCTCTTTGTTCTATTACAATTCATGATTCAAGGAGATGACTTATCGATTTAGGAGCTTCTCACATTATGGCATCTTCGTAGTCTATGTTCTCTTCATATGAGCCTTGTAACATGCTATCAATTTTGATTTCCAATCATATATATATTAATTTAATTGAAAAGAGATATATTGATATTGGGGATGAAACCTTCAATGATATGTTGTGTAACCTCACTTGATAAAAAATATCTTTCCATCTATCAAATAACTCATGGTGCAACAAGGAAGACTATGGAATTCACTCTTGATTCAATTATCATTAGAGACTTGGAGACTAGAGCTTCCATTTCTACTGGGGTGTTGGATCATGCAACTTGGTTGTACTCCTCTTTAGACTTTGTTCCTCTTGTTTCTTCTGATGATGATCACACTTCTAGTGTGGATTTCGATATTGAGGAGAACTTTGGATACTTGAACTTGGGTGTTCTCACATGTAATCCAATTCTTGAGCCTTGTATTTCATCTCCTCATATGGGTATCACATCTATTATTTCTCTTGATGATACTTGTATTGATATAGTTTTGGCTTCTTGTGATTCAGTTCAACAAGATATACAAGATCTTCTAGATACAATTCCTTGGTATAATTACTTGATAGACATTGTAAATTTGTTTGTGGAGTCCTATATTGCATATTTGGGAGACAACATTAATGATATTCATCTTCTTTTTGTTGGAGATAATCCTTCTTTAGTTGTTGTGAGGGAGCACTCTCACCCTCTTGTTCATTCTATACATGATCATTATTTCAAGTTTGATGTAATTGAGGATACTTATGTACAACATTTGGAGGAGATCTCTTTATCATTAGAAGAGACACTTGAGTCTTTGGATCACACTCTACATTCATCTTATCTAGATCCTAGATCACCTTTTTCAATAGTCTGGTAACCCGATTTGAAGGGGGAAACTTTCAACATCGACATGGGGAAACTTGAAAATCTTTCAGAGACTCCATATATCTTGATTTTTCTTCCTTCTCTTCCTTTCAGTATTAGAGAGACTTCATACATATGATGAATACTAAGAGGGGGGGGTGAATTAGTATACCAAAAAACACTATACTCAAACACTTATATAGTCTTGAGATAAACTAGTAAAACAATTTAACATACAAACCAGTTAACACACATGCAAACCAAAATGTAAATAAGACATTCACCCACAAAAGCAATACCACCATAACACAAGATATTTGACATGGAAACCCAAATGGGAAAAACCACGGTGAGATGAAACTCACAAGTAACTATCTATAGAATAGGAACCAGACCGGTTAAGGTCAGTCCGGTTAAGGTCTTACAATGTTCTTTACCAGAATAGATCTTGTTAGGAATCTCAATCTCTATTAGGAGATAAGTCCGATTAAAGACTACCTTGCTAGAGGATTTTAGATCCACAAATGTGAACCACCTTGTTAGAGGATTTACAAAAGGCTTTTGGGCCTACCCGGTTAAGGGCTATAGACTTGTCGAAGGTGTGAGTAATCAACAAGTGATTGATCTAGCTAATAGCACAGACTGCTTGGTTAGATCCTTGATAGCTCATTGCTAATGCATTCAGGAATTACTTCAGTCTTCTACACATTCATACTCTCTCTAACTCCTCAACCACCTTAAACCCTAGCCAAAATATCCACTGTCCCAACAACAACATTATCAACTTTTTAAAACCCTAGACATGATGTCCTTATAAAGGAATCTGATTTCATGTCAGACCAATAGGATTACAATCCAATTCCCTAGGTTCAATGAACCTAGACATACTTGGTAACATGACACAAGAAGCACCATTAAAGTGTCAGCACCATCAAACAATCGGTGGATGGTAACTCATCACAAAATATTACCGATTCATTCAAAATACCAGTTCAAGCAAAATGTTGGTTGCCGGTTTGACAAAAATGAAGACTGGGAAATATGTGTTCTACCACTTTGATCCTTCATGCCACTTGAGATCCTTTGAACCGCTTGGGGTCTACTTACTGCTTCAGATCGGTAAACACTTTTCTGCAAAACATCAATAGTCTAAGGACCATAATGCAACATATTGGTTGGAACAATTGCCAGTTTTGCATAACTCATACATACAAAAATGATCTCAATGCAAGTGTGTGTCCATCAATGACAATCACATCATAAACATAAAAAATTCCAACAATCTCCCCCTTTGGCATTGATGGCAACACTTAGAAAAATAAAATTTTGACATCTAAGTGTTTTACAACAAAATCATGCCATTAGCAAAATTGCTCCCCCTAAGCATATACACTATCCCTTTGAACATACAATGTATAACAATTTTGCATATAGAGCACAAACATTGAGATATTCATAGCATATATCAAAATTTTGATTACTAGATACTTCACTCCTGTACTTCTCCCAAATAGAGTTCTTCTCCCCCTTTGCCAACAATGACAAAGTACAGTTGAACAACCCTGTTTTAATTTGATATTAAAATAATAAAAGTTTATGACAATAAGGAATAATACCTGTAAAAAATAGATTTAAAGTCCTGCAAGAATTGTTTCATCGATAAAGACCAGGACTCAAGTAGGGAGGTGGCGACTTCTTTCTCTGTCTGCATCTAGGAGACTAGTTCTTCCATGACATCAATTGTGCTCATCTCCTTTGTCACTATTAAGGCATCTGGGTTTAGATAGCACTTCTGAAGAATTTGCAATCATGGGAGTAGAACCAGTTGAAGCTCCTACAAATCTCTAGACCGGGCGCTGATCTCTTGCTCCATTTTTGTTGACTAGATGTGAAACCGGTGAACGGTTTGCCCATAAGTTGTAAAGGAATCATAAGGTAGCTTGAATGTGCTCATGTAGGACTGCAAGTCTGTTTGAAGCTTTTTCTTCTGAACTAGCACATCATCATAGAATAGATGGGGTTGGTAGATCTTGCCGAGTAGTAGATTCCCCTCATCCAGAGCATCCCTTATATCCTTTTGTTCTTTTTGCAATTCAGACCAGAGCTCATTCAACTTATTTACCAGAGCTGTATTAAGGGCTTTTTGATGTTCTTTCTTGACATTTGCCTCTGTTGCCTCTTCTAGGCTTTGCACTTGATCATCCACTACTGTGCATAGGAGCTTAAGTTTAGCCAGTGATGATTCAGTGTTGGGAAGGTTAGTACTGGGTATCAAACAGGTGAGAGTGTCCACAACTGCTTGAATTACATCCTGCTCCTTCTTCCTTTGTATGTTTTCAAGCTGTTCTTGGGCAACTTTGATGCTCTGCATCAGCTCCATTTCACTTGCAGACTGGAGGTCAATGGGACTGGTAAGGCCAGCCAGTTTTGCTTGACTATTAGTTACCGTAGGTGTCTCCATCTATGTGCTCTTTGCTGCTTCTCTTGCCTTGTCCTCCTCTATTTTCTTCCTTGCCACTTCTCTTCTCTTTTCCTCTTCCTTTCCTTCCTCTTCCTTCTTCCTTTTCTCTGTTTCCTTCCACTTCTCCTCTTCCTTTCTCTTTTTCTCATCCTCTTCATCTTTCTTCTTCTTCTCCTCTTCATCCTTCTTCTTCTTCTCCTCTTCATCTTTCTTTTTCTTCTCCTCTTCATCCTTTTTCTTCTTCTCTTCTTCATCCTTCTTCTTCTTCTCCTCTTCATCCTTCTTTTTCTTCTCCTCTTCATCATTTTTCTTCTTTTCCTATTCCTTTGCCGCTTCCTGTCTATCCTCAGCTTGCTTATCAACCTATTTAGCATGTTGCTCCTATCCTATTGCTTCAGATGGTGTTTCCTAAGTAACATCCTCTACATCCATAGCATCGACATCAATGGTGTCGATTGGCTTAACAACCGGGTTTCTTTCATCATCAAATGCTTCATCCGGTTTTGTTATTACAGGTTCTTGCTCAGCCTTCCGGTTGGCTTTAGTCACTCGATGCATTTTCAGAGCTTCTAGAGCAAGGGTGTGTGTGTTCTTGAGTACTTCTTTACCCTTCCCTTCAAGTAACATGAGTCTTCTTCTTCTCATGAAGAAGAGGCCTTTGTATTTGTTCATCACTTCGAACAGTTCCAAATTTGATACATCTAGAAAATGTTTAGCAAAAATTTTTTCTTTCATTTCCTGTTCCTGCTCTATGGCAATGTGCCATTTATTGTCTAAGGATTTATACAAAGAATCTGGTGTCTCAGATCTAATTTCTGAAGGTGACTGGTCATTAACACATAAATACTGAATTATTTCTTTTTCCACCGCTTCCTTTTCATCATCATTAAAGTCATCAAAACAATCAATTAAATCATTCAATACTTTTCTCCTAATGTTTTTGATAGTTCTTTGACAACGTGTCAAAGGTTTGTAGGAGGAGATGTCAATATTTACCGATGCCGATGATGTCGGTTCATTCTTTGTCTTTTTCTTTGCTTGACGTGTTTTCTTTGGTTTTTCCTCAGACACAGTTTCTTCTGAGTCTGGAGAGGTATTCCTTGTCTTCCTCTTTCTCTCGAACACTTTAGCAGGTACCACTTCAGGTTTCTTCTTAGCCAGTGACCTCTTGGTCACTGCAGGACTGGCTATAGTAGTCGGTGCCGATGCTGAAGGCACTGTTTTTGCCTTCTTTACTGAAGGTTCTTTTCCTTTCTTTGTTGAGGGTTCCTCAACTAGTGTTATCCTTTCTAGGTAGGTGTCGGTTCTTTTTGCATTTGGATCAAGCGGTGAGGCAATAAGTGTATAGGCATATCCTTCCAGCATATCATTCATTACCTCATAGCCCATAGGCTCCACTTCCTCCTGTCTGGGCTCAACAACCTCCATTATGCATTGATCCACTTTAATGGCAAAACATATATCATCTTCATATTTCTTGACAATATCCCTTGATATTCTCACCCTCTGACTCATTTTGTGTCTGAACTCATCAAAGTACTTGTTCAGAACTTCAGGGTAGCTGGTTCCAACTACTTGAATGCTTTCCTTGATTTGCTTGGTTACCGGTTGGTCAACAGACCATTGGACATCACCTACTCCTAGAAAGTAGCCTTGGAAGTAAAAGAATAGCCCAACCAGTAGTTGTCCAAACTTGAACCTTAAAGCATTATCCTATTTGATAGATTTTAGATTCAATAGGAGTTGCCTTTGCATACTGGTGCATAGGTCAAATGATGCATCCTCCTTGATCATCCGGTAAGCGGCATTTATCGTTGCAGTAGATATAGAGTTAATTCTACTGGCTGAGAATGTCCGGTATCCAATCACCATACATGCATACTTCACTAGATCATCCTTGATAGAATTGACAGTCATACCTCATGAGTCGCTCACTGAACCGATGAGCTTGGTCATTTCAGTTTTGCTTACCATCCTTAGGGATGGCACTTCCCCTATATTGCAAAAACCAGTGACGGCATGAATTTCTTGTAGTGTTATGTCATGCGTTCTTTCTAGGTACATCTTGTCACCATGAACTCTGCTCAGAATGATCCTAATGTGATCATCTGTGAAATCCTCCAGGAAATAAATAACATTGTGGAGCTTCTTCTTCTCCAAGATACTATACTCTAGTTTGATATTTTTATCTTGTCCATAGAACAAACCTAGCTAGGAGTGGATAGCTAGAGACTCTAGGTCTTCAATCTTGCAATCTATGTAATCAAAAATCCCTTCTTCTACTATAGCACCAACCGAAACTTGTGATAGGGTATTATACTTTGACTTGTGTTCAATAAAACTTGCAGACTCAACAGATGCACTAGAATTGGTATGAGATGTCGAAGCCATGATAGAAACTTAAAAGGAACTCAAGAAATACCTTTTGAAACATGTGAATTTAGGGCTTTCAGATTCTCCTTCACTTCACACTCCATCGGTTGCAGAATCACCGCTTTGCGTTCTTCACTTGGCTATTTGCAATTTGAATTTGAATCTCTTTTGCGGTTTCTCAATTTCTCAAAATCTCAGCACAAATCACTTTGTCGTCGTTCTACACTTGATAACCTCCTTCACTTCAAAAACTGGTAGTGAGAAATGATTTAAAAAATCCTTGTAAACATATTCCTCACTTACTGCAATTAATGCTCCATCATTAGGGCGTAAACCCTAATTTTCCTTTTACCGTTTTTGGTCTTCCACCTATTGACAGGTATTGCATACTTGATTAAGGTCTTTTACTAGTATAAACTGAGGGTTTGAAACATTTTGCCATTTGCTCCCCCTAAGCTTTTCTGAAGCTTAGTTTGTCGGTTCCGTGATTTCCACACTAGGTGCAGAAACTAGTTCCTCTTGTAACACCGCTGGTTTCTTCTTCCAGGTTTTGTTCATGTCTACTTGAACAATGTCAACATCAATGTTTCCTTCTGGAGTGATCGATATATCATCAGATATGTTCTTTCTTGATCTACAGAATCTGGCAATGTGACCCAGTTTGTTGTAGTGATAGCAGACCAATCCAGGTGCTCTCCAAGGTCCATTATTCATGTTGCCATTCTTCCTTCTGCATGTTGTAGCAGTGTGACCATGACCATGATAGACTATACAGTTTTCTCTCCATCCGGTTGCCTCTTGATAGCCACCGCTTCTTAGTTGATGATTGAAGGCATTAAACCGGTTGTGATTCCGGTTCACAAAAGGTTTAGGACCAACTCCTTGGGTCCTCTGAGGATATCTTCCAATGTTATTCATAATAGACCTGCATTCAGATGCTCTATGCCCAAACTTGTTGCATGCATAACAGTTACCATTAAATCTATAGGATCTAGGCTTATCATTTAGGAAATAAGGAAAATTGTTGTAAGCCTTACTCCTACACACATTTGCAGTATGTCCTTCTTTAAGACAGTTAAAGAAAATAAGTTTAAACTTTTGTTTACCTTTATCCTTTGATGCCAGTTGTTTCTTTGATGTTCCAACATTTGTACCAGAGGTCTCACCTTCCTCATGACTGGAATAACCAAGTCCATTGGTATTCTTAACCGGTTTGGCAGATTCAAGCTTTTGCTCTAGCTTGACAGTACTCTTGTTGAACTTAGTGAGTATTTACTTTGACTCAGAGAGTTCTTTGGAAATAGCAGCATTTGTTTCCATTAGGTTTTCATTCTTAGAGATGGAAATGTTTAGTTCTCCTTGCTTGTCTTCCTTTTCCACTTTGCTTGCATGGAGTTGAGCAGTTAGGGCACCAATCTCTTGTTTCAACCTGGAGATCTCATGATCTCTTTCCTTCACTAGATCTTCAGCTTTCCTCCAGTTCTCAAGCTCTTGACACATCCGGATAGTTAGTCCTTCCAACTCCTTTCTCAGGTTGGAGTTTGATTCATTCAACTTGTTTACTTCTGCAATTAGGGCTTCCATGTCTGCTTCATCTGAAGAAGTATTTTCAGATAGCTCCATCAGCTTTTCAGCATGTTCTCTCCTTTTTGCCTGAGAGACCTTATATTTTGCCATAAGTTAATCATAGGCTTGCTTAGATTGAGTGAGCCGGTGAGTAAGTTCCCTTATAGAGTATTCCCCCATATCTCTTTCCAAGTGGTTAAACTTATAGAAAGGTTGGCTCTGATACCAATTGATGAATACTAAGAGGGGGGGGTGAATTAGTATACCAAAAAACACTGTACTCAAACACTTAAATAGTCTTGAGATAAACCGGTAAAACAATTTAACATACAAACCGATTAACACACATGCAAACCAAAATGCAAATAAGACATTCACCCACAAAAGCAATACCACCATAACACAAGATATTTGATGTGGAAACCCAAATGGGAAAAACCATGGTGAGATGAAACTCACAAGTAACTATCTGCAGAATAGGAACCAGACTGGTTAAGGTCAAACCAGTTAAGGTCTTACAATGTTCTTTACCAGAATAGATCCTATTAGGAATCTCAATCTCTATTAGGAGATAAGTCCGATTAAAGACTACCTTGCTAGAGGATTTTAGATCCACAGATGTGAACCACCTTGTTAGAGGATTTACAAAAGGCTTTTGGGCCTACCCGGTTAAGGGCTACAGACTTGTCAAAGATGTGAGTAATCAACAAGTGATTGATCTAGCTAATAGCATAGACTGCTTGTTTAGATCCTTGATAGCTCGTTCCTAATGCATTTAGGCATTACTTCAATCTTCTACACATTCATACTCTCTCTAACTCCTCAACCACCTTAAACCCTAGCCACAATATCCACTGTCACAAAAGCAACATTATCAAATTTTTAAAACCCTAGACATGATGTGCTTATAAAGGAATCTGATTTCATGTCAGTTCAATAGGATTACAATTCAATTCCCTAGGTTAAATGAACCTAGACATACTTGGTAACACGACACAAGAATCACCGTTAAACTGTCGGTACCATCAAACAATCGGTGGATGGTAACTCATCACAAAATATTACCAGTTCATTCAAAATACCGGTTCAAGCAAAATGTCAGTTGCCGGTTTGACAAAAATGAAGACTGGGAAATATGTGTTTTGTCGCTTTGATCCTTCGTGCCGCTTGAGATCCTTCGAACCGCTTGGGGTCTACTTACCGCTTGGGGTCTACTTACCACTTCAGATCGGTAAACACTTTTCTGCAAAACATCAATAGTCTAAGGACTATAATGCATCATACCGGTTGGAACAATTACTGGTTGAGCATAAATCATACATACAAAAATGATCTCAATGCAAGCGTGTGTCCATCAATGACAATCACATCATAAACATCAAAAATGCCAACAACATACACCCTTGGTTTTGTTTCTTCCTAAAGGGAGGAATGTTGTTTGATGATCATGGACTAACTTTTACACCCAGCTTGGAGCATCTACCTTTGGTGTATATTCTACATTGAGGGGGGCTACTTGGTCTCTCTTATTCCCTCTTATGGGGGGACTTCTTCCTCAGATGGGGTTTTGTCCTTTTCATTCTTCTTTGAGAGTCATTTTATATTTTCATTTCTCTTTTGGGGGGGAGTTTTTTCCCACTAGGTTTTCTCAATTTTTGTATTTGTGAGGGATTGCATTGCATTTGTACATGGGTAGCTAACATAACCTAGTGTTAGGACCCATCTTTCATTGTTAGATTTTGTGTACATTCTCCATAAGTTGCACTTAAGAGGGGTGTTGTTAAAATTAAGGTATTTTACCTTAGTTATTTCTCACCTAGGTCCTAATTACACATCACACAAGTTTACTTAGGGAACTACATAGGAGTTGTTGGAGCATATCCATTTTAGGTGGCATTATCATGTTATCATTTCCACTTTATGTGGTATCTCCAACTTTAGTTATTTTATCACAATATCATATCCACCTTTCATGGTTGCACTTTTCTACCTTTGGTGGGTGATCCACCTTTTTGTGGTGTTATCACACTATCGCTTTTCCACTTTAAGTGGGATGATATTTATTATTATTTTTTGTCATAATATTATGCATTCCTATGTTCTCACCTTGGATACATAACCAACAAGTCTCCTATGTAATAATAATCTTTAGAGTTGATCATATTATATTGCATCATTGTGAGATTACAATTTATTTTTGTCACTTTTATTCTCTCTTGTTATTGCGCTTTCCGTTAGGCCCTACCTCCACAACCAATTCTTACACTAATGAAACCTCTAAAGAGTAACTATCTTAACAATGTATCCAAACCTAAGAGAAATCCAACCTCACCCAAGTCTCCAAGCATTCATAAGAACTTACAACTAATCAATATTGGATAAGCTCCAAATGTAGCACCACACTATCATGAAGCTCCCAAAGACATGACTAATGTAATAAATAATAAGAGAATTATCTATATCATTATCAAACATATAGTTACAAAATGAAGAATAAATCACAAAATTATGATTTAACATCTCTTACAAGAAGATCAAAGCCTCAAATAAACATCTTGATCCCAAGAACACCTGCCATGCCAAAAATTAATGTGTAGTCAAGATTCCACCATGGAACAATATCATCCATCCTCTAAACCAAATATCACTTATGAAAATCAATAATTCATAAATAGACACCTCAACCAAAGACTCTAATATTCTTCCATGGATAACCATGATCTCAATATCTCCAATCACATATAGATAACCATCTCTTGCCAGTGAAACTAAATATGTCAAAGTAATTTAACTATATACAAGAATCAAATTTCAAGATCTTTTTCATGACACCGACAACCAAGTTTTAAAATATTTATCATCAAGTGATGAATCCATATCATTTCCAAAGCTCCCACTAAACTATGATATCAAGATATCTATGGAATCATGATAACCATCTCCTAAATGAAGATCACCCATGGTATACACTCACTCAACTACAATACAAGAAACTTTAGAGAATAAAGTAGAACCAATATATCCAAACCAAGAAGATAAACTATCATTTTCAATCAAGAATCAATCCAATACAAATAATCCATTTTCATACCAAACATGTCACGTCGAAACTCCAAGAATAAAGGGAATCTCCATGAAACTATTATCATAACCAATAAACCATTATTATCAATAGCTCCCATTTAGTGTGAGCTAACTACCCACCCAAGATTCATTAATTAGGTTTTCACTTGATTACAAAACCCTCATTGAGTTACCCTAGCGACCACTTTGGGTCTTAGAAGTTTCAATATGCAAGAAATAATATTTATCTTGGAAACATTTTTTAATGTCCTAATAGAAGAATGCTTTGCATTCCTCCAATATGTGAGGATTATGGAATTCAATTATGGATATAGTATTTATGATCAATGTATGTTCTACTATCATGTTTACAGATCCTCTATTTCTCATATGGTTGAGTTAATAGTTGTTGTTTCTAATGGTGGGGTGTCTGTCAAAACTGGTCCAAAGAATGCTTGGCAATTTTTTGATATGTGGTTTTAGTGTTGTGGCTTGGAGGACATATTTATTTGGTTTGTGTAGTATTCTATTTTAATTTTATAGCGATGGTTTCATTAGAAAGTGAAGTTATGGTGTTTTGAGTTTAGTGTTGTCAAGTAGGCTGGTTTTTTGTTGACTAAGGTGGTGTATCTTATCTGGATCATTCCTTTTTGGTCTAGATATACTTTGGTGGTTGAATTTTGATGTTTATATGGGTCTCACCATGGCGTGTGTAGATCCACATTAAGTTTGTGTATTGGAGAATGGTTTTGGACCGGATGGTTGGCATGCTACATCGTTTAGCTACATGTTTCATTTGATGTCAACCTTGGAGGATGTGTTAGTGTGGATCATCTACCTCCATGTAATGATAAAATTGAATCTAAAACTTGGATGAAATTCATATACCACATGTCAAGTTTGAGGCACATCATCTTTCACAACTCAATTTAGATGCACACCATATTTCACATCCCAAGTTGAAGGTACATCATCATTCACATCTCAAGTTGGAGGCACACCATCTTTCAAATCTCAATTTGAAGTTCACCATCTTTTTCATATCAACTTCAAGGTACATCATCATTTCCATCCCTAATTTAAGGTACACCATCTATCCCATATAAAGCAATTATGATGAACTTCTTAATATTGAGGTAGCATTACCATTGAGAACATATCCTAGAGTATTGTATAGAATTTTAAGTTTTTTATTGGTATTGATGAAATGGTTTGAAATGGATAGTTGATAAGATTCCCAAGAATACTTGTTTGAGATATGCCAATAAGATATGGAGATTATTTTGGAGAATTTCAATGAAATGAGAAGATACTAACTATTTTTTAAATGATGAGAAATCTAAAATTTAGGCCCATTACAAACATTATTGGCCTAAGGACATGGGATGCTTCAAGTGAAAAATATATTGTAAAGAATATAATGAGTGCATATGAGAATGTGGGTTCCACCTCACCCACCAAAGATAGTATTGTCACACAATGTGTCATTACATCAACAATGGTAAGCAATCAAAAAAAGAAAGGTTGCCCCATTAGAAAAACAAGTTAAACATTGAAAATAAGTAGGAAAACTCTAATGAGAGCCATGAGAAGGCATCAAAGAGTCGAGGACCCAAATGACAATGAATTATGGGAATTATTTGGTAGACACCCACAAAAATATAAACAATTTATTCAAGCATTGAGAACCATAATTGAATAATTTTGAAAATAACACATGGGTATCTCCCTACCTATACTTATCATTTTGGGCTACATTGTTATGACTTTGACAATGTGACAATGGATTGTGTAGACACCAAAAAATGTCCAACGCCTGTAGCAACAATTTTACTAATTTTCGTCTATAACAAGTTAGATAATTTAATTATTTAATAAGGTTAACACCTTTCTTCTGATTCAATCTACAATTTACATCGTTCTTCTATTTCAATCTACAATTCACACCTTTCTTCTGATTCAACATTCAGTTTCCTTCTTCCACAAATAATAAAATAATTTTAATTATTTAGTTATTTTAACTTTCCCTCTAACCTTAATTAAATAAATTCAAATTATTTAATTATTTTTCCTATTCTTCATTTCTTATTAATTAAACGGTTTTAATTATTTAATTAATATTCCTTTTCTTCTATTTTCTGACAATTAAATAATTATTCATTTTGTTAAAAATAAATAGTTGCTTTATTTATTTTCACTCATCTCATCTCCCTCTCCACTTAACTCACCTCTCACTCCCTCTCTCCTCCACTTCCAAATGTCAACTTCAAGTGTCATTTGATTTCATCCCTCCATTCTATTTTGTGATCCTAATCATTGATCATAAATTCAAATTTTCATCCCATTTTGAACCCAACCACAATCTTAAAAAAATTAATCATTGTCATCTTTTGAGCTTATTTGAGTTTGCGCACATGCAAATCTAAAAGTAACAATAATATAATTTCAAGAAGTGGAGAAGAACAAAAGAGGTTATTCGACATGGATGCAATGCTGGTATAATTTTGTGTTTATTTTCATAATGTTTTGCATTAATTTTGTTCTCTATTGCATAATATTAGAACTTTAGTATGAATTTGAGGTTTTCTAGTTATCTTTGAGGGTTTATGCATTATTAATGATTTTTGGTCCCGCATTTTGGTGAACTCAGCATGAATCTAATTTTTATTGCAATGGATTTTACAAGTTTTCTTGTGATTTTCTTTCAAAATCTATGTTGTTCTTTTATCCATAAAAAAATTTACACACATAGTTTTATAAAATGATTTATGGGTATTTAAGATCTTTGTCTTAGCTTTCTAGAACATTTTATAGATTGAATTTTTATTAGAGATGAAAAAATATCTTGATTTTAATTTTGTTACTAATCTTCTAAAATTTGTAGTATTCTTTCATCATAAAAACTTTAACACAAAAAAAATTGCAAAATGGCTTCTAGATCCTTTAGATCTCAGTCTTACCTTTCTAGATCATTTTATGGTTTTCGATTTTATTGAGATTCGAAAAATTTATTATTATTTAAAATTGTTGTCATAGTTTCTCAACTCGAAGAGAAAACAAACATCTGATTTTTGAAAATATACATTTGATCTATGTTTTTCTTGGACAATAATAAAATTAGTGTATCATGTCCTTCATTTGTAGACGACCCAAAATTGAAACTACTAACATATGTTTTCAAGTTGTTGATCATTGGGAGAAAGAAAAACATTGTAACTACTAATAAGTGTGTTGTGAAGTTATAAGTATTTGCAATTTCTAGATTAGCTCATCTTTTTTATTAAAGGAAAGAACTTTTATCTTCTATGTCTTGTGCTCTTGTGCCATTTTTTTATCCAAAGAGTGTTGTGATGTGTTCTCTCCCCTTTCATGCTCATGTGAACTTGGGTGCATGAAAAAACACAACATTGTTCTTTTGTTTTTCAATAGAAAGGCTTGCTTTGGGATTTCATCATCCTTTCCTTTGACCTCAAGAGCATTTTTTGATGGGATATAAAGGAGGAAGAATGAGATTTGTACCTCAATCCAATCATTGTCATGTTTGGCATATCCTTAGGGTCCCTAGTGATTTAGGACACAAGGCAAAGGGACCTTCACTTGCACTTAGGTCTTACACTTGTAGATAGATTGTTTCTCATATAGTATCCCCTACTACAAAACTGCATTTAAGAAGCCTATGAGTCATAGTTTGTTACTTAGTGTGGTATAGGGGATGTAGATCATACCTCGAAGTTACTCACAATGTACTTCCTTGAGATATAAATCCTTTGGATTTGGCTTCTATTGGCTCCATAGGAGAGAGTGAAGAAAAATATTTTGTAGGCCTAGAGCTCTACCTATTTTCTCTCAAAAGAAAGGTGTCTCACACCATTGAGGTATTAGCACTTGCATTGTGAGACTACACCAAGC
Source organism: Cryptomeria japonica (assembly GCF_030272615.1). Taxonomy (NCBI): domain Eukaryota; kingdom Viridiplantae; phylum Streptophyta; class Pinopsida; order Cupressales; family Cupressaceae; genus Cryptomeria; species Cryptomeria japonica. Next base: position 235,298,801 of record NC_081410.1, on the reverse strand, counting down.
ACACACACCTACTTGACTAACTAGGTTGTACTTTATTGCAACTATCTTCAATTGTGTAATACCAATGACACCATTGGCCTTTTTGGCCTTAGCCTTATCACCCTAGAAATATATGTTAAGTTTCTGAAATACAACCTCACAGAACCCAGTGAACACCTGTATGCAAATAACCCGTCACAACAATGGAAGACTCACACAAAACACAAAAGATGCTTTGAAACCCCGGAGAAAGAATATGCAAATAATAAAATTAGATTGGTAAGGATTACAAAGGGATCAATCCTTATAAAAGGAGATCAAAACCTAAAAACATAAAGCCTAAAAGAAAAAAATAATTAATAATGAATTAATTATTAATATTCCTAAGTTTAGCTTCCTAAATTTAGCTTAAGTGAAATTGAGAAAAGGTGGCCTAATTATTAAATCAATATGATTTAATTAATTAAGTAAACTAATACCTTTTACTCTAACACCCCCCCTTAACATGAAGTTAGGAAGAATCTAAAAAAACTAAGGACAAGATGCTAGAAAGATAAAATGGATCCCGACAACAAGGCCTGATGAGGTACCCAAGTACAATGAAATCTCTGTAAGATGGAGAAAAGGAGAAAACCCTATGGGAACAAAACTCCTCTCCAAGAAGAGGTGAAAGCTCAAGTGAAGGACTAAGAAGCCTCCAAACAAGAATGTTCCAGAAGATAGGAACAAAAGAAGAGTATGAAGAATCACTGAAGCATGAAGAAGTTGCAAACTCTGTCGTAGACTGACTACTAAGATGCTAAAATAAGAACCTCCTTCGAAACAAAAGATGATTAGGGTCAAGAAGACATGAATCTGCATGAGTGCCCTCAATGACACTACTCGAATCCGAATCAGATGGCAAACACAGGAAAAACATCTGGAACCCAAAGATATAGATGATACAAGTACCAATAGTCTGAAGAGCTGATCAAATGAAAAAATGGAAGGTCACCTCTAGAAATAGGAATGCAAGAGTGTCCATATGGTAAGTATTCCATCTCACCAAAATGCATGGGTAACCAGTCGCTGAATCTGCCTAGTACATAGGAACAAATACTAAATACATAGCTCACTCCAACGTGAAACCAAGGAAGCATTAGCACCAATAGTAGAAACCCCCCCATAATGCTAACAAGGGAGAGGTATGACAAGTACACTAAATTTTTGAGTCATAATGTAGTGCATGAAGAAGAACCAAGAACATCTGACCATGCGGACATGAAAGTACAAGCAAATACAAAGGGTGTACAAACCAATGCATACATGAATGAGTAAGGTATGAAGGTAAACAAAGGAAAACATCAAACCCCCATGGCACTTTATATCATAGTGCAAGGACAATAAGGCACAAAACTGATGTACAAGATCCCATAATACATGTGCAATACAGAGACACTTTATCTCAGTGAGTTTACAAAATCATAAGTGCTTACAATGAAAGCTCATAATGTAAAAAAATGACATAAGATTAGAAATATATGTAGAACAACCAAAAATGAGTCATCCCACACAAACAAGAAGTTTCCACAATCTCATATGTCCAAGTATTTCATCAAAGTGTGGAAACACAAAAAAATGAATAAAATGTACTTGGAGTAAAATATCGAAAAAGTGCAAGGATGGTTGTGAAGAGCTCTGAAACACCGTCCCAATGCCACTGGAATTGTGAAAAATGGACAAACTTGCGAAAAGTTATGAGCTCTGGACTGAAAAAAAGAACCTCTGACTTGAAATGGTTGTAGAATGTACCAGCAGCAAAAAAAAAAGGTGATGAAACCCACATATCTAGAAAGTAGACAAAGCCATCTTTTCGACGATATCTTGTTTGCCAACAAACGATATTGTATGCCCAAGTTATGGCCAAAAGTAAAAAACACCTCTTTTAGGGCACAAAGAGGGTTCAAAGGGGCCATGAAGTTGTTCGTACTGCTAATGTCAACATGATGTCATGCTGACATCGATGACATATTCTAAGAATATTCCCCTTCACTAGAAAAAAAAATCCCTTGCTTGAAAGTTTGCTGGAAAAAAAATTCATGGTCGGAAACAAATTGCGGGGACCGGTAAAAGAAGGTTGGCCCAAAAAAACGTTGTTGCACCAAAAAATGGGCCAACTAGTGGCGGCAACAAGGAAAATTTTTTGTGGGGCAGCAAAAAGATTGCGATGGGTTTGGGGGGGGGGGGCAGCTAAACACCACCAGCCCTATTGCAGGTCGTATGACTGCAGGGCGGTGGCTATAGTTTGTATGGACTGCAGTAAGGGGGAACACCCCTCTTCGTTTTAAAAAAAAAGGTTTTTAACAAAAAAAAATCAGTTAACTTTTTGTTAGAAAAAACATTAAACCAGAATGAATTTATTATTATTTTAAAATTTTCTGGGAAAAATTAAAACCAGAAAGATAAATAAAAAATACTTAAATTTTTTTCTCGTAGTGTGTGCAGGCAATACGGCAGTACAAGCAAAATTTTTTTGCCTCAAAGGTCAACGATGCCCAAATTAGTCGAATTGTATATCAAAATTTGTGGAATCAGCCTCTTGAAGCCAATCGTGAGGTCCTTTTGGACCCAAATTGTTCCAAAAAAACAGGTGCCCCCCGGGTCACAAAAAAACTTGAATTTTCAAACCCTCAAAGATTTGGCCCTATGAATCAAAAATTGACAAACAAAAGGTCAATCTTGACTATTTCGCACGTGTCAGATTCAATGGTGAGGTCCAAATCAACCCAAATTGCACAGAAAACCTATTATAGGTAGAATCTCTCAATCAGTAGAACATGAAAGTCTCAGGTTTGAGGCTCTGATACATGTTAAATTTGTGAAAGACAACCTCACAGAACCCAATGAACACCTATATTCAAATAACCTGTCACAATAATGGAAGATTCACACAAAACACAAAAGATGCTTTGAAACCCCAAAGAAAGAATATGCAAATAATAATAATCAGATCAGTAAGGATTACAAAGGGATTAGTCCTTATAAATGGAGATCAAAACCTAAAAAAATAAACCCTAAAAGCAATTAATAATTAATAATGAATTAATTATTAATATTCCTAAGTTTAGCTTCCTAAATTTAGCTTAAGTGAAATAGAGAAAAGGTGACTTAATTATTAAATCAATATGATTTAATTAATTAAGTAAACTAATACCTTTTACTCTAACAATATCAAATAGTCAATGTATATTCTTTGCATGTTGAGTGTCTTCTTTCTAGTCATTCAAAATCAAATATCAATTTCCATCCAAAACATCATCATTCTTGTCTAAAACATACCTAATCCTAATCCTAATTCATGAATAGATTTCATGGATTGGTTAGACAAAATGATTATGGAGTTAAAGAATCTATCCCTCCAATTGAAAGAGAATCAAAACCATACTAACCTTCATTGTGTTATGGGACCATACCATCACAATCAACCCACCATTTCTATCAATCCAATTTATACATGTGCCAAAATTATCCAACCTTCACATATCCATGTGCATCACCCCAATCCCAACAACACAAATTGTTATTCACAAGTCCCTTTGACCAACAACCTAGCATACCACCTCCCATATGAAAAATTCACATGAAAAAACAATCTCAACCAACAAACACAAACTACAATCAACCAAACAACAATTGATTACCACTTAACCACCTAACAAGAAACCTAAACAAAAACACTTACATAACCATTACACAAGCTCACACATTCATTCAGCCAAAACAAATCCCAAATGAAAACCAAATATTGTATCAAAACCTATTTAACCAAATCCCAAATAAAAATCAAATACAAAATCAAAACCCATTCAACCAAAACTACATACCTCCTCCACCACAACAAAATATCATCTTCACAAACCCACTTTACAACACATCACCACTTCCAAAAATCACAACTCAATCAAGAAGTATAACATCAATGACACAAATCAACTCAAATTCAATCCATCCAAAGAATGTACCATCTCCTGTATCACAAACAAACACGACTACTTGAATACAACATACAAATACAAACTTGGATTTGCAAGAAAAAATAGCATGCCATTGAAAGACCCTCCAATATTAACTTTTTATATTTCACCAACTCCTAAAATGGGTCAACAACAATGAGGTACCCATTTCACAAACACAAGAAACATATCAACCAACCAACAATTTCACAAACACAAGCAACATATCAACCAAACAACAAACCACATCACCCAACCATGTCACTACATCTATTTCTAGGACAAATCCTTAAAATCACTCACATATTCCTCCAAACGGTAATCACATACTTAAAGTTCACACGGGGAATCTCAAAGAATCAAAACAAAAAGAAACTAATATTGGAGAGCCAATCAAATCTTGTTTAAAACTATTGATCTATTCAAACACCATCACATTCCTTGAAATTGTTCACCATGAACTAGGACTTCATTACAAATCAACCTAGTGGAATAATAATGACTTTTATGAATACTACAAGACCAAAGGACATAAAACTTCTATTTGCACAAAATTAAAAAAATCTCATTCAGGACCTTATCGATAAAGGTGAAATTACCATTGAAGAACACCCCAATAATTAACCTAATGAGCAAGACACTCTTTCTAAGCATGATCAAAATCATCCACCCATGTCTAAAAATGGCTCATCCCAAAACAATCACACTAATGATATATCTACCTCTCATGAAGAAACTAGCTCTCAAGTGGCCTCCATATCTCCCACCATTCCTTCATCCCCTAAAGATTCACAAGCTCAATCAACACCACCTTTATCAAATGATATGTCCAATGATGAAACCTTTCAAGATTACCCCCAAGGGCTATCCACAATAGAAATCAAGCTAAACCAATTCTCGATACAAATCCCTCTCATGACTCAAACATCCTAGATCCAATGTCTCCATGCACTCCTTCCAATCAAATGCACTCAAAAGAGTCCCATTCATGATCTTGTCCCATCATGTTAAAATGTTGACTCCATTCAAGAATCCCCCATACATATCTAAATGTATACTCTATGTCAACATGATAATCCAAACTATGAAGAAATAAGTCCTAAATGAATCAAGATCAAGATCCAAAATATCTCCAATTCCGTCTAATTTTTTACCAAGATCCCATCTCCACAGAATCTCATGATGATCTCACCATCCCTTCTAATTTCATTGAAGATGATTTTATTCCATCTCATGAGAAAATAATCCTTCCAAGTCCCATTCATAATCCACCTCCTAAGAAATATCATGATATCCCTTCAATCAATTCAATGATCCCATCCAAACTTAAGAGAAAAGCACCCTTTCCACTCCATCCAATTATCCCCTTCCATGTCAAGATCAAATTTTCCCTTCATCTTCATGTCATAATCCTCCATATCCACCTCAATATCTCAACATCCATCCTAATCAATCTCATGATCCTAATTCTTCTCAAGATCCCAATAACCCTCTCAATCCCCCTCATGATCCTAATCATCCTCAAGATCACATTGACCCTATCTAAGCTATTCATGAACCCCTTATCAAATGGTTTCCTCCACTTTCATTAAATTTGGCTTACTCCATGAGCCTATCATTTCTTCCATACCTTATCCCCCTCAAAATTGGCTTGTATCTTGTTTTAAAAGAAATTAGTCTCTCATTGGTAAAAAGATATGGCAAAGCATACATTATCAAGTCAAAGGGTTAGGGTTACATGAACAAGGTATATTAGGACCCCTTCATATCAAATAAAATCCCAATTATCATAGCCTTGACAACATAGATAACTCTCAAGATGTTGGTATCTCTCCTAAATCCCATGTCTCTAAATTTAAACCCAAACATACACATCTCACTTAATCCCTTCCATCCGTATTAGGTACTTTTATCCCTCCATCCACTATCCATATCACCCCTAGCTCAAAATCCATTTATCCTATCATAAATTAAGATTAGTAAAGGAGCACATATTTGAGAATCTTCCAACCATCCATTTGCATGAACCCATCAAGAACACCTCCATATCATTCCTATCCGCCCATGAATCTCATTTCTCTTGCAAGAAATTTAGATGCTAAGAATAAAATCCATAAGTCTAAAATTCCACATACATCCAAACATCAACATGTCCCATCAAAAATACATGTAAAAAAAAAGTGATCCAAAAGAAAAACAAATTCAAAAGGCCACAAATTCCCATTAAGAAAAAAGAAAAACCAAACACCATGCATATTCCTAGGTTTCTCAAGAAGAAATGAATTCCAAAGAAATACAAATTAAAGACAACTAAAAAACAATGTCCCAAAATCCACATTCTCCTTCATCCATTTTGGGTCGTTATGTCCCAAAATCCATATCCACTTCTAAATTAAAATCTCAAAATCCAAAATCCACTTTTCCTCCATCACCCCTCAAGATGTGTGCCGATGTTGATCTTACCAACATTTCCATCCATTCATACACAAATATTCCAACACCCCATCTATTATGCAACAATTAGTTTACATTCTTACATCCCTTCCATCTAATCCTTTGCATAAATCCTTACCCCTTTCCATCCAATCATACATCTCATCTCCCTATACATCACGCTACCAGCATCTTTGAGCATACCTCCAATAGTCATGGTCCATTATAGCACATATTTCAAGAGTACCATCCAAACAACAAGGTTCTTGAGTCCTTCCTCCACCTACTATCAAATATCCATCTTCCAAAAAAAAATTAAAAATGGATGAAGAAAAAAAGAGAAATAATTTGTCCATTGGTGAAAACCATCTTTTGTGGTGCCTTGGGCAAGTACCATGATGAGAACATAGAAAATAGGTGCCATGAGTAATCTATTTCCCTCTTGAATTCTACATTGGGGTCAAGTTTCATCCATGCTATCCTACCCACCACATCCTCCATTATCCTACATCCCCTATCCATCACCCTATCTATGTCCATATTCTATTTTCTACCTTTGATCTTCACAAGGCTAAGGATCTCCATAAGCATCATCCATCTTATCTACGTCACCTTATCCACACCCTTCAGTCCATATCCCTTATCCTATACATTTCTTACTTCCATCATCCATCACTACCTTTGATCTTGCTTATCCTATATGTATCTTATCTCCATCCTATCCAAACTCCACCCCTAGATCTTAATCAAAACTAAGGACATAAAATGCAAAACATATTTTTAGAAATTTCTTGACATGTCCATTACTATGGACCACATGTCATTCAATGCATTATGCCAACTCCTTACATTCCCATATCCAATCCCTTAGTTTGATAAAAAAAATGTTATCTCCTAAAAAAAAAAAATCAAAAATCAAAAAATCCAAAAAAATCAAATAATTTTCACAAATAAAAAAAATGAAAAAACCAAAAAAAAAAACCTTCAAGATCTTAAAAAAATATTTTTTCTTAAAATCTTAAAAACATCATTATCCACCATCCATAATAAATTGCCTCTTGTGGACACTTACACTTTGATCAGAAATAAACAAGAAAGCACATATAACCCTGAGCTTAACAAATCGTGCATCACCAAAAAAACTACCAACCTAGTTTGCAACCAAATCAATAAATTGCCTAATCAGCATCAGAAATCCTTATCAACTATCATTTGTCTTATATAGGTTGTTGCATACTCAAAACCAAACACGTCATCTTATGCAGGGTGCTTCGTTCTTGAAACCAGACACCATGATCCTAGCAAGAAGATCTAAATGGTTGTTGACTCCTTTGGTTAGTCAAGTGAGTCATATCTTCTTATTGATTTATCTTAATTTGTGTTCCTATGCTACTTATGGATATCCACAAGTAATTATAGGAGCAATGGTGGTTCATGATCCAGTTTTCATTTTTTGTTTGTGGGATGTTTTCATAACTTAGTTCTAGGGCAAGTGTGTTCTTGGTGTCTATGTTGGCGTGTTCATTTAGCATCATCTAAGTGTATTGCCCACCTCTTACTCATGTGAACATCACTAAGAAGTAGCAACATTTTTGTTAAACAACACCATTTTAAATAATTATTAAAAAAGATTATGATTAGAGATTATGATCATACTCACTATAAACTTCAACTGAAACTAAAGATAATAATAATTCTATTTTAAACAATACTCAACCAGTCAAACATGTTACCTCATACTTGAGTTTCCTCTTCCCTATACCGTACTTGGCCCGACCCATCACACATTCCTACACATATGTCTACACCATTAGATGCACAATATCAGATCCATCAAATTCTAGATACATATCCGACAAGGAAAATCATATTAGTAGTTTAACTAGATCAATCATCTACCATTGAACACTCAAGGATAAACACATAACATAGAAAAGAGTGGCAAGATAAAAAATCCTCAAGAGGAGCTAGAACTAAGGGCCAAACCTAAAGTCTTGGGGGCTCATTGTAGATAGACTTGCCTACGTGAAAGTGCAAAGAATTCATACTTCGACTGAAAAAGATAAATCTATAAAAGCGGGTATGCAACCCTTCCTAGGGTCTCATACCCCAAACAATTCTCTCATTAGTTGCCACCCACTAAGATAAAACAAAGACAGTCTAAGATAGGCTACATAACAAGATTATTCACACATAGGTCTCCCCAACAAGATAATCGAATCAATATGCTTCTATTGATTATGAGCAGCATACAAGGTACCAACATAGGTTATAACCTACAAAATCAATGGATCAACATAAGAGAGATATATCAACGCAAAGCTTGCAAAAGTAGGCTATCCATGACCAACACACATAAACAACACATTTCACATCAAATTAGCTTAATCTTATGCTATTACCAGAAATAAGGTAGTAAGTTTTCTTACACCTTTATAATCATCTTAGGGTCAATCATATGTACTTTTAAAGGTCCACATAACATGAATTTATTTCAAAAACAATAATGCATCTTTACATTTTTAACTAAGGTCTTTATACATGGGAAAGCCAATACACTCACTTGACTCCATAAAAGTATGGTTTATCTAGAAAAACACATGTATTTTAATAGATGGTGTTTGTGAATAATTATCAATTTGTTAGAACAGTATTTAACCAATAAGTTCACATAAGAAACCACCCTCCTACAAAATTTAACCAATAATACCTATTAATCCTTATCAAAACATTAACACCTATACTACCTTCAAATCAAAATAATAAAATTCCCCTTTAAAGTTTAGTGATTAAAGGATATTGAGCTCAGTTTATTTGTATAAATTCAATCTATGATAAGCACTGCAAAGGTTTAAAGATGTTCTCCCAAAATACTCATCAAGGTTCAAAATACACAATATTACGATAAATGGATAACATTTACTATAGATTATTAATCTCTTTAAATACTATAACCTCATCATATAATAATTCAAAAAGTGTCTACTTGAATAAACTCCTTGCATCCCCCATTCCTAAATTCCTTTGAAACTGTGTACGGATGCAAACAATGCTAAACTTGATTTAGGCTTAATGTAATTAAAGTATTATGACTTTTATTTAATGTTCTATTGGAAATCCAAAACTTTGCAATCATGTGTTTTTGTATCAAATATGTTTCATTCCATGAAGCAGAGCTCCTCATATAGATTTGCACTTGAAGTTTCAACATGAACTAGGTCACATTTTCAAATTATTAAACTTATCATTGTTGTAATTCTAAATTAATAGTATACGAACATCATTATCCTAGGTAAAGTTTTTAATTGATAACATTTGGTGGTTATATTAAAGTTTAACATATGCATAAGTATCATTCACTTGTATTCGTCTAATACATTTAAATATAATTATGCAATCACAAGGGATGGATCAATAAGCGGCATTACACTAAGATTGTATGCAAATAAAAGGTTGTGGATCATCATGCTTTATGGTTGTCGCACATACCTTGACCAAAAACATTTAATTTTTAGAATGGATGGGAATATTCCTTGTCTGCAATGTGTTTGTCTATGGAAAGAGATACCATCATCACCTTGGTCTTTCCATACCTTGGTGCAAGGATATCCATTTGCACAATAAAAATGTTCTATGATGATATTTGTGCACTAGTGAAAGCTCAAAATCCTATCAGTCTATCAATCATCCTATCAATCTATCTGTAGTGCCCCTCCCTGATTCATCTTTTCTTTTGTGCATCAATAGACTTATGGACCTAGTTTAGACTCTTTATGATGCTTTGGATGGATGCTTATGGCTTTATTTACACTTCAGATGGTTATAGTTGATGTTTGACATTTCATATTAGCAGTTGATACATTATAGTTTATGTGGATGATGATACATTCAAAACTACTATGGTGATGGACATATATTTGGCTATCTTTATGCATTCTTGTATATATACATGTTGAGGTTTATATCTTCTCATGATGGTATGATGATATGATGTTATGTGCTAACCTTATTTCATACTTATATTGGAAGTAAGGAGGTTTTTTATCATGTTATGTTGTCATGATTGTTTTACCACTACGGTCATGAAAGGGACAATGTTATAACACTCATTTACAAGCATGGTATGATGTTGTGACTCTCTTTCACCTGTTTGATTACTTTTCATAGGTCTGAGGGTGTCTCTAATGCCAATGGCAAGTTGATCGGTGGTGACATGAGGTCTTATCACACTCTAGGCTTAGTTGGTACCTTGTCAGTGTTGGTGTCATGACTAGAGTTGCCTTGCTAGGCGTATGTGGTATTATATTTTAATCCTATGTCGGGATGCTTTGTGGAGTTGTGGATTATTAATTAATTGATTAATATAGTTTATTAATATTAAATTAAGTTAATGGTTGGTTTTGATACTTAATATAAATATATTTAACTATTGAGAGTTTATAAAATATTAATTTTATTTTGTGGGATTATATTTAATTGGGTAATTATATTATTTGTGCATTTGATTTATTTAATTTATTGGTTATTGGTTTATTTTGTTATTTAGTTAATTGATTGCTTTGGTTTAATTAGTTGTTTACCCCTTTTACTTATTTGTTTTATTGTTTATTTACCTACCCTCTTTTACTATTGACTTTGGGAGTTGTAATTTGGAGATTAATATTATAAATTATAATATTTTATCTTGATTTGTGTGAATTGTTGGTAAGTTTTCTATTATTTTTCTGTAATAACCCACTTAACTTAATCAAAAAACTCAAGTGATTTTTTTTTTTAATATATAAAAATATTGATTTCTTATTCTTACTTATTCTTTTTTTTTTATTATTCAATCACATACTTAGGAACATCTATCCAACAAGATAGGAATCCATCCAACTGGGATGGGCATCTAACCATACGGGTTAGGCATCTATCCATACGAGTTAGGCATCTAACCATATGGGTTAGGCATCTGTCCATACGGGATAAGAGGTTTACTAAAGTTTATCTAGCGGATGTAAATTCATTTAAAGATTATCTTATTAGTTTATTGATCCAAGGGGGATCACCCACCCTTTGGATTTTAACTTCCAAGTGTCCCTTATTACTCCCCGACGATTTATAGGGACGATGCCACAAACGTCGTTGATGTAGCTTTATTAGGCGTTAGGTGCAATAGTTCAACATGACGACATTACCTGTAAGCGTGACCCAGAGGCACCATAGATACCGAACGTTGCTAAGATTTATTGTTTCCAACTCCTCTTTTTTAGTTGTCTAACTCGAAATTAATTTCATGCTTGAACTTAGTAATTGAAAGTAGCATAAACAAATCAACTATTTGGATTAGCATTTTCTTGAAAAGATACCATGATTAAAACTTTAAGGCTAGATTAAATATGTATGAAGTACAAATTGCTTAATACTTTGTAAAAGATAACTTATGAAAAGAACCTAAATTCACTTGTAATATAAAATTGTTTTGGAACATCCATTACTCTTGAGTACAACTCTTAATATTTTAAAGGTATTAGATTGCTTAAGGAAAATGATTAAACAACGAAACTTTGGAAATGAATTTATCACTTATTTGTTGAAGGAAGAAAAAGAACTATTTAATGATAAGCTTAATAATAACCGCATCATCATTAAATCAGCTAATTATTCCAATTAGAGAAACATAAAAATTAATTCTTAAAGCATTTTCTACAAATGATAATCCTTGCTTAAAATATGAGTCCTAATAATTGTTTGAAGAAATTTGAAATCATCAAATAATAATACTTTGGAAATGAAATTATTACTAACATGTTTGATGGAAAGCTTTTAATAATAACCTTGATATCCACACTATTTTTATTACCAATGTTGAAAATAAGAAAATCCAATATGAATAAATCCCAAATCAACCAACTGCTTATTAACCAATGTGAATAAGACTCCTAAATATTTCAAATAAATATACCTTCAATCAATCATTATGAATAAGACTCATTTCTAATTCCAACCAATTCATTTTCATTTAACCAATATGAACATGACTTTTAGATGATCCCAACAATCTACTTTTTAATTAATCAATATGATTATGGTTTCTAAATAATCCCAATTAATAAATGAAATCTTCTTCTAGTGGTTCTTGAATTAATGCAATATTATAAGGAGATAACTATCCACTTGAATCCATTTATCCCTTGGACATTATCTACAAATAATAACTTATTATTCACAAACTCTTAGAAGAGAGTTAAGATTTGCTCATAGGTTATCTCAATTAAAATAGTTGTATAATCTACTAAGCGATCATGGAATAGGTTTCTCAAGCACATATTAAGGTAAGGATTCCCTAATAACAATCACAACTCATTTAATCTTCGAAGCTAAGTTCTATTAAACTTACAATAGAAGTTGAGTATTCCATTTGAGATTCAAGAGCTAAGTCAAAATCATAGTTAAATGACTCTAGACTGATAAAACTTTTGGTTTTGAAATAGAGTTTCTCCACTACCCAATTATTATTAATATTCTAACAAAATAGATTTTTGCTATGGAGTTCAACTAAGAAATTTGCCTCTGCCTTAAACGTAGCTCTTCCTTTTACTAATCTTATGTTTCCTTAGAGTTAGGAAATAAATTTGACTACTATTGGATTTGACTAATTTAAATGACTTGGTTATTTAAAAATTTCAATCTACTACTACTAAGAGACTACAATCCAAATTTTAGAATGACCTTTATGTCTATCTTCTTGTAATTTGTATGATACATCATGTAACTTGTTGTTAGGCCCAATATGGAAAGCTAATGTACTGAGAGGGGAGGGGTGAATCAGTACTCCAAAACTTTTCTTCAATAATAACTTTACTGTTATGCATAAACTGAATAGTGCAATAACATAATATAAAGCTAAAACAAATAGATAACAATCATACATGATTCACTCCATAACACATATATTTTGGTTATGCAGAAACTCTTGGTTAGAGAGAAAAACTGTAGTGGGGATGGCACCCACAACTTCACTACTGTAATAATAAAGAGTGCTCGGTTAGAGCTACATGTTTAGCTATTTCTGATAGCTTACCTTGTTAGGAGTAACAAGATCTGTTAAATCTACCTTGCTAAAGGATTTTACAACACTTCATCTAAATGTTGCACCTGGTTAGAGGCTTTACAATTTATAGACTTGATTAGAGTCTTTTACCCTGTTAAAGGTTTCTCTTACAACTTCACAATATTACAATAAAATCATTACAAATATCTGCAACTTTACATCTGGAATGTTATAGCAAATTCTATGTGCTCAGAATAAGATTACCTTGCTTATAGCATACCTCAGTAACCCATATAGTAACTCGGTAAACCCTTCTGTTTACTCTGTTCTTCGACTATTCTTTGAAAACCTTCTCGGTGACCTTTGTGTCTCTGTAACAGTCTTCTTACACACATGCACACATTTGTTTAACTCTTAGCTCATGCTGTATAAATAGATCTCTTATGATAGTGATCCTTTCATTGCTTTGATCTTACAAACATGATTTATTGAATGAATAACCATACAAATTATTTCATTGGTTAAATGACCTCAAAATTATACACAATCTTTAAGTGCAATTTCCAATGTGATAACGGTTAGATGTGCCTCGATCTTGTAACATATTTTCATATGCATGTCTAGGTTCAATGAATTTGGTAACACGTTTCACTCGGTGTATATCAACTCGATGTGTCATCTTTTCTGCTCGGTAGACATGTAAAGATACTCGATAGACAGCTCGCTGTATATTGCATTTTGTGACTTACTTTCTTCTGTAATCGACTAGACTGTGCATACCGACTGAATATCTCAGTAATAGATAACCGACTAGAGTATATAGTATAACTTTGACATAAAACTAATGGCAATTTGATAAGTAGTAACAATCTCCCCTTTTGACATTAGTTGAGATGTTTGACAAAAACTACTTTCAAAGTTATAACTCAAAAATCTATATACTTGCAAAATTTGACTATACTGACAGTATATACAATAGTCAATAATATAATATATCAGATATACTCCCCTTATCGATATACTATACAAAACTTTGATTTTGCATGCTCGGTGATCTGTTCTGTGTGCTTTGCTTAGTGTTTTGTTTACTGCTCGGTGTACTCCCCCTGTATACTATACTCTAAATACTATACCATTCTCTCAATAGTGTATCACTCTATATTACTCCCCCAAAACTGTATCATATTACTCCCCCTTTTTGACAAACATCAAAAACTTAATTACCATTCGGGGTGGTAACTGATCAAAAATGGATTTGTACTTGGTCTGGGTGTTGGTGAGAGCGACAGAGAGTGCATCCTTTACACTATCCATTAAAGAATTATGCGCTTGAATATCAGCCAATAATGATATTAAGCCATCTAGAGTGCTTCCCTCTTGAGTAGTAGATAAGTATGTGGCTCGGTTGATCTGTTCTTGGACAGATGAAAGATGTGGAAGGAATAATGTCTGAAGTATCATTATGTCCAGCCTGATCTTGTGTTTCTTCATTTCTTAAGTCCAATTGTTGAGCCATGAGCTATTGTAACCTTGTATAAAAATTCTGAATTGAATTTGGCTCTATGGTCAACTTGCTTGAGAGATTAGTGATCTCTTTCTCAATTGCCTCTATTTTATTCTTAATATCTTTAATGAATAAAGAAAATGTGCAGAGTTTCTGAAATAAATAAAGAATGTGCTTGAGTTGAGGAGTCAACTTAATAAATTTGACAAGTTTAACTTTGCCAATAGCTATAGCTTTTTGTACCTCTTCTATCATTTTTGCAGTGAGCTCTTTGTCTTTCAGCTTGCTCAAATACTCTGATGCATCTACTCCAGATGTCTCTATCTTTATTAGGAGTTCATCTAGTTGAATGTGGATGGCTGCATCAGTTGATATTGTAGCTTCATGTAGCATATCTATTAGGAGTGCTTTTACCTTCTGAAGTACTTTATTTTTCTTTTTAATGGCCATTTGCTTTTCTTGTTCAGCCTTTGCTTTGCACAGTTCACTGAAATCAATGAGTGCTTGCCCTTTCAATTTTGATATGTCTACATTGGGCAACACTATTGGTTTTGACAAATCAACTTTAAAACTATGCTTTTTCATTTTCTTTTCTTTACTTTTCACCGATGGAACTAAGACAAGGGCTTGTGAGGCTTGATGACCCTCGATAGGTTGCTCGGTAGAGGCAACACTTTGATTGGTTCCTTTAGCCTCTGTAGAGTCCTTCAGTGTCTCGGTACTTGGTGTCTCAGTTGCAATAGTCTCAGTGTTAGAAGGTGCTTGAGATGTCTGTTCTTGAGTAGTACCTTTTCCTGTTGTAGACTTGTGACCTTCAGTGCCATGATCTATATCCTGAGGAGTTTCAGTTGAGATAGGTTGCTTGACTGGTGGATAAGGCTGAACTTGTTCCAAGACTGATTCACTAGATACAAGTTTTGCATATGTAGTGCCTTCTATCATTTCTTGTTCTGGTGCCTCTGAATCCATGACATCTTCATCTATTTGAACGGTGTCAGTAGGGTCTTGTTCGGTAGCATCAGGACCTTGCTCGGTGACATCAGGATCGTGCTCGATGACATCAATGATTTCAACTATAGCTTGCTCACTGGCATCCTTGATTTTGAAGATTTCCTACCACTTTTCTTTTGTCTTATTTTCCACTTCAATATATAGCCCATTCATCAGTTTTAAGGCTCTCTATTTGACAAGAAACTTTGAGTTGTAGGTTGTCAGATGTTCCTTTATTTCTGCGACTAACATGTCAGGAAATAAATGAACCAGACTTCTCTCTCTGATTTGTTTCTCTGAGTCCATTGCATACTTCCACCTATTATCAATATGCAGATATAGTTCATTTGGAAGTGACTTAGCTAGTTCCAATGGAGCTAACAAGAACTTTAGAAGTGTACAGATGACAACTTCTTCAATTTGTCTCTTTTCATCATTGTTCCTAGTTTCATACTTGACATATCTAAATCCTCCAAATCCACCATATTCTTTCAGATTAGCACAGAAGTTTTCAACACTATGTATATTTACCTTCTTGCTCTTGACAATTTGGAATTTGCTTGCATCCTCTGATTCGGTATCACTAGACTCTTTTGCCAAAATGAGTCTCCAAGTAGATTTCTTTTATGTCTTTGTTACCTTGGGAATAGTGACACTTTTTGTTTTCTTACTTGGTGAGGCTACAGATGCTCTAGTGTTAGGTCGCTTTACTAGAGGTGGAGTCGGTGAGGCCTTTGATGTGTCCTATTTATTTCTCTTCAACACTTTACCCTTAGGCAATTCAGTGCTCAGTGTTATAGCTACCTCTTGGGCTTCAGATTCCTCTTTGGTAATGGCAATGGTGCCTTTGACAGGTGTAGAGGAAGAATCTTCTTCGAATTTCTCTGACAATGCCTTAATCATTTTTTATGCCTTTCTTGTAGCTTTGGGTACTACAATGTTCATCTTTATCTTTTCCTTTACTTCCTCATAGGTACCATACCTCAGCTTGGTAGCATGTCTAGGAAATGTAAGAAATGCATCAATTTTCTATTTTGTGATGTCAAAATCAATCTCGTAACCCATTGGTGACAAAGATTGAGTCCTTGGTTCCACAGCATTCACATAACAGTAGTGTCAACTTCAAAACATATATCATTTTTGTATTTCTCTACTAGCTGGGGTGGAATCCTATATCTGTTATGCATTTTCTCTTGAAATTTACTGAAGTAATCATCCATAATATCATTGAAATTATCTCCTAACTTCTTAATGAAGTCATTAATTTGATGGGTGATTGGTCGGTGTAATTCCCAAACAACTTTACCGATTGATGGAAAGAATTTTTCAAAATAGAAAAACATGCATACCAGTAATGATCCAAACTTTAGAGTATTAGCCGAGTTGTTCTTCTTCGGCTTCTTGATGGTGTTCAGATTTTCAAATAGGTTCTTCAGCAACACCTCACATAGGTCAATTTTCATTCCCTTTTTCACAATTTTGTAGGCCACGTCTACTGCTACATAGGGAACACTGTTTTCCCTTGCTGATTGGAAGAAACAGTAACCCATTACTCTAATGGCAAATTTTAATTCTTCATCTATGACATTGTTTAGTTTCAATCCTCTACAATCAGATTCTGCTCCAGTTAAACTGATCAATTCCTTCTGTGATATCATCTTCTAGGATGGGGCATGATCATAGATAGGGTAATCGGTAATCAGATGAATGATTTCCTTATTAATCTTAAATGGTTGCTCTTCTAGCCACATGAAATCATCGTGAACTCTACTCAGAACAAACTTGACCCACTGGGGTTTCAACACACGGGGATAGGTTAGGGCTTCAGTTAATCCTTTGATTTTGATGTGCTCATACTTGTTGTTCAATTTAAGTTTGGTACACAGCTCATCATAGATGTCTTTGATTTCAACATGACCGAGTTCTTCAACATGACATTTGGTGAAGAATCTCACATCCTCGACTAGTAACACTCTGTCCGGGATGAGTGAAAAGGCGGTTTTGTCATCCAATTCAGAAGTGACTTTGGGAGTCAAAGAGTATTTTAGTGAGGGATTTTCTACATTCTTGACAACTATGGGATCTTGGATCTTGGGTGCCATTGAAGATTTTAGATAAAAGCTAACAAAAGATCCTTAGGGTTTCAGGATTTCAAACAACTGACACTTTATGCTTAGCAAATAATGGCAACTAGATAAGATCGGTAAACCAGCTTAATGATGTGTTGAGATTGATGTAAATACCTTGAATTTTCTTTGTAGGAGGTTTGATCGCCTTAGATTCGCTTGCTATGCTTTCTCGAAAACTTGGTAAGTGAAAATGACCGTGAAAATGCTTTTAAGTACACAAAATACCTTATCGGGCTCCATGCGGGTTAGGTCAAAAACATTAAATGCACTCGGTTCCTCTTTAACTGATTTACTCACCTTTTTCATTTTGACTGAGTAACCAAACTTCCTTCATTCACCGACTAGACAGGTTTCCTGTATTCACCGACTTGACAGACTTCCTGTAAAGTGCTTCAAAAGACTTTGATAGAATTTCAAACTTACCAGTACATCTTAATTATGCAGATTTTGAATTAAGTACATAATAGAATAGGAACTGTTAATATTTTAACCTTCGAAGAATGCAGTCCCTTCATACCTTTATCGATTAATTTGGAATAGGTGCACCTAACTCGGTAGGTAAGGTGCTTTCTTCATTTGACACAATTTCCTTCCTTTTCCAAATCATCTTGAATTTTTCTTTTATTTCTTCAGTGTCTTTTCTAGGTTGATCTCTACAATCTCCAGCTAAGTGTCCAACTTTATGACAATGAAAACATGCCATACCAGGATTTCTCCATGATCTTTGGTTGTACATCCCAAACCTTATAAAATAATTGGCACTTATATGTCCATATCTTCCACAACATTCACACCATATCCTTGTATTGTAATCCCATGGTACTACAAAATACTATCAGTAAGGATCTGTGTGAGTTCGGTAACCTCTAGCATTTGCTCGGTGTGCATACCACATATAGTTCTTTTGCTTAAGCTAGCACTTCTTGGTACTATGTCCATATCTATTGCAGTTTTTACAAAACCCTTTGAATTTTGCCTTCTGATAATTGTTAACAAACTTTGTCCTATATTGATTAGATGTGTGACCATATTTATTGCAATTGTAACAATAACCATTGGACTTAGTGACATTCGGTTGCTTACCTTTTCTGATTTGGCATATGTTGGTAGTGTGACCTTGATTTCCACAGTAGTTGCAAATAGGCTTCTTTCTTTTGATGTTATTCTTGTTTCCAGCTTGCTTTGATGATTCTCCTCTCTTGGTAGTATGAATTCCTTTCTCGGTAGAGACTTTTCCTTTGTAACCGAGTCCTGCATCTTTGTTGGGTCATCTTGTATTCAGTTGCTCATCCAACATCTTTGATGCTTCATAAATCTTCTTCAATGTTTCTTTGGATTTCTTCTTTGTTACAAGTTCATCGATTAACTTTGATACTTCAAGTTTCAATGCTTGATTCTCATCATTCTTCAGAATTGCTTCATGATGTGCATAACCTAGTTGATCTGATAGGTTTTGTTGAATTCTAGTCTGTTGGCAATATAACAAGGATATTGAGAAGGTTGTTGATGATTATGGACATAAATGATTAAAGATGTTTTATTGTCTTGATATCATTATTTTATCATTGATGTCAAGAAATTGATTTTCTAATTCAGTATGATGTTACCATATCTTAAGAAATATGATATGAAGATTATAAAGAAGTCGGTAAAGACACAGGAAAGAATATGATGAATAAAGGGATAAGTTATTCAATGGGCAACTCTACCGAGTCAGACAATGATGAGATCTTGATGTTTTAGATTGTTCTAACATCATACATATGTTGTAAAATGTAAAGGTCAATACTATACTATGTTATCAAGCAAAGAACCTAGTCGGTAAACCCTAAGGTTATCGCAGTCGGTTAATGAAGACAGAATGTCTACCGAGTAAAGTTTAGTATTCACCGAGTTGTAACCAAGCTATAACATAATGCATTAAATGTTTACATGTGATATTTAATGAAAGATGCTGATGAGCTAGAGTGGATCAATGATTAGCAAGCCGTAGAAAAATTTTGTTAACGAATCTAAGGCAATGGAAAGTTGGCAAGAAGATCTATAGCTCAGATTGAACCGCATTACCCTAACACAATTTCCAAGATGAATGTGCAAGTTCCAAGGCAGGGTAAAATGTTTTCAGATCGAAAGATACAATGAACCTAGACAAGATTGAAGATTTGATGGCTATGATTGATCATGGGAAACGTGATCAAGGAGATTAAGTGGTTAGAAGATTGTTTATAAATAAGGAACTATTGATAAACAATGTATGCGGGCAAGTGTATGCATAGAGATGCTACATAGTGATTACCGAGCATAGAAGCTTGAAGACCTGTTAGAATAATAGAGCATTGATGCCTAGTAGATAGACAAGATTAGCTCTATATCTAGATTGTATTGAACAAATAAGAATCTGCTTTAGCATTTTAGATGTGAAGTTGCAGATAGATTGTATTACTGTTATTTTGTGAAAGTGATAGGAAATCTCTTAACTGAGTGGACTTAACAGTCTTATATGTAAATCCTCTAACAAGGTGACATTGTGATTGAGTGTTTGAAATCCTTTGACAAGGTCACTTCTAACAAAGTGAAGATCCTAACAGATCTGGGGGAAATCCCTTAACCGGGTCACATCTAGCAATGTGTTTTGTAACTTTAATAGGATTTGCTTTTAACCGAGCATACTCTAGAAGAGTATATTTCTTAGTGGGTCCAAAATCTCACAGTGGTTTTTCCCTATTTGGGTTTCCATGTTAAATTTGGTGTTATGAGGTTTATATTGGTCATATGCTTTTGAGTTTGCATGTTTGACAGTTTTTGATTATATGACCGATATATGTTACCAAGGTTGAATTTGATGTTTTTATGGATGAATAAGTTTGTATGATTCAACCCCCCCCCTCTCATCTTGTTGGTTGTTGGATCTATACTTATATTAAGTATTGAAACTATCAATTGGTATCAGAGCTTTGGAATCTAAAAGGAAAGTTTAAAGGCACTTGAGTTAAAGATCCAAAGATGTATAAGAGGGATGCACCTAAGCTGAATAAGTCAAGTTTCTCTACATGGCAGAAAATGATGAAGCTACATCTATCAGGAGTTGGAGAATATGCTTTATACTATCTGGAGAATGATTTTGTTGCACCGAGCACCTATCCATTGACTATGGAAGAGATAAAGGCAAAGAAAGAACACATTCAAGAAATGATTGAAATAACATCTGCATTGACCAATTCTGAGTTTAATGATCTAGAAGGCTGCAATGATGCAAAGGTAATGTGGACTAAGCTCATATCTGTATATGGAGGAGATGAACATGTTCAAAGAGAAAAAGTTGATAGTCCAAGAGGACAACTTGAATCTATGAGGATGAATGAAGATGAGAACATAACCCAGTACAATACAAGACTAAAGGAGATTGTAAATCAAATCAAGGGAGCAAGAGGAACTATTGAAGAAAAGGATGTGACAAGTAAGTTGTTAAGAACCCTTCTACCTACCTATGCAATCCAAGTCTCTGCAATCAATGAATTGAGGTCTGTACCTAATATGCCAGTTTCCTTGGATGCTACTATTGGTAAGCTACATGCATTTGAGTTAAGTAATTTTGATAACAGTGGGTCATCCGTAAATAAAGTTGAATCTGCATTTAGTTCTTTTCATTTGAATGAATCTAATGATTACAATAAGAGAATGTATAAGTTCTCTGAAGGAGATCACAGTGGAGCAAGTGAAAGATTTCAAAAGAACATGGAGGAGGTACATAAATTGTATGAAGAAATCAAAAAACAAGAAGAATTTGAAGCACTATTGGCCAAAAGGTTAGCGAGAGGAAAAGGTAAGTATAAAGGAAAACTACCTTTGAAATGTTTCAATTGTGATAAGATTGGACATATGGCTTCTAACTATCCTGAAAAAGATTTCACTGAAAAGAGAGATTACCGAGAAGATAGATAGAAAGATAATCATTACAGAGGACACCGAGACTTCAGAAGAAGAGATAGAAAGACATGCTTAATTGCTGATGAGGAATCTGAAGATGATAAATCAGATGAGACTGATACAGAGGAAGTTGTTTATGTGGCTATCAAGGACGGATTAGATGAAGAAAGGTATGAAGAAAAAGCCCTAATATCTCACATAAACACTAATGATTCTTAGATTATAGATAGTGGATGCTCACATCATATGACAGGAGATAAACACAAGTTTGTTATGTTAGAAGATTATGATGGAGGCTATGTTAGACTTGGTAATGATACACCATGTCCGGTAAGAGGTAAAGGATCCATAACACTTCTTGATAAAGCAAGATGCAATGATGTTTATTGGGTTGAAGGTTTGAAATATAATTTGTTGAGTGTAGCACAACTAAACAACACAGGTTACCAAATAGAATTTCAGAAAGGAATTGTCAAAGTTCATGACAAGAATGGAAAGTTAGCTACTACCAGGACACAAACAAAAGGTAATACATTTCACCTTGACTCTACTCACAACAAGTGTTTGCATGCAAAGATTGATAATACCTAGTTATGGCATAAAAGGTTTTGTCATGTTAATTTTGATAATTTGATCAAGATAAGTAAGAAGCACAGAGTAAGAGGTCTACCGAGTCTTGAAAAACCTAAGAATGCTATGTGTTGAGGATGCCAAATGGGTAAGATAACAAGATCCAACTCTACAAGTAAGTCCTACACCTCTAAGGGAATTTTAGATCTTGTGCACACTGATCTTTGTGGTCCTATGAAAGTTCAAAGTTATTATGGTGATAAGTATTTCATATTATTTGTGGATGATTATTTAAGGATGATGTCAGTAATGTTTTTAAAAGAAAAATTAGAAGCTTTTCAAATGTTTAAGTGGTACAAGGCTAGAGTTGAAAATGAAACAGGAAGACAACTGAAATGTCTTAGATCAGATAGAGGAGGAGAGTTCAAATCTGATGATTTCAACCTATTTTGTAATGATCATGGTGTAAAGCGGAAAAATCAAACCCTAGTCGTTCTCCCCTCCCCAACTCCAAGGAGAGAGAAGGGAGATTCACTAGGGTTGATGGTTTTCACTTAGGAGGGACTTTACATTCAAAAGAGGGGTTGAAACCCACAAGATCCAATCCCACGCAATGCAAGATTGGATTCTATATGAGTTTCAAGGGTTAAGATAGCAAGGCTACCCTCTTTTGTAAAGAATGTAGATAGAATGATTAAGTTAGGAATACATAGAAAGTGAGAAAGATTCGCTTATAAACTAAGATAGGGATATAGGATGAAGCTGCGGACCTGGAATTAGCAGTAAAATGTTGAGACGACGCTGTCCTGCAAATTTGACCAAAAGTTGACGGGACGATGGCGCCCGGCGTGCACACGGTCCTCCGAAAAATCCGCGAAACGAAGGGGGATCTGTTCGTCTCTGCACAAGGATTCCAGATCTTCAATTTCAGCTGCGTACCTACAACCTACACACAGAAAAGTGAAGACGATTGGGGGGTTAGGGATTAGGGGTTTGCCCTTAGGTCAAACCCCGGTTTTGGAATTAAACAAGAAATGAGAAATGTTGTAAATGTAATGTAAAACAAGTACTAATACCTTGTTGTAAGGATGTTTGTATCCTTATATGCGAAGGTATAGATGTTGTTGTTTGTTGTATGTTGTATGTTGTATGTGATATGTGATTTCCTCTTCAATGGTTGAATCCTTGTCTTGAATGCAACACTTGGCCTTGAATGGAGACTTAGAATGATCAATTGCTTGAAGGAATGTTTGAATGCTTGAATGCTTGAATGCTTGAATGTTTGAGTATCGTTTCCACCTTTTTCACCTCTATCCAAATGAGAGAGGAAAATGTAGTTTATATACTTGCCAATTAGGGTTGATAGACTGATTTTCCCGACCTTAGGCCGACCAGGAAATGTTATTTTCCAATTTGCAAACAAAAAGACCCGAAGTCCCATAGGAGACCGGGCCCAAAATAGGGGCAGGGACCATGGTGCTGGGCGCCATGGTCCTGGGGGACCAGGGCACTGGGTGCCCTAGTCCTGAAGGACTAGGGCGCTGGGCACCCTGGTCCCACCTCCCGGGACAGCAGGGTGCAAAGAGGGATCAAACAGGGTGCTGGAAAAATGCAGTTTTTGATGTTGTGGACAAGTTTCGGGGTCTCCATTCAAGTTCAGTGTTGCGTCACCATCGTGAAGACCCAAATGTAGTCAAAATTGCAAGTGTCACAATTTTAGGACGCTACATTTAGCCCCCACTTTAGCGGGAGTATAAGCGTACGCTCATACTTCCGATAAAGTACAAGGAAACAACATTGAAAAACTTTCACCACGTCAAGGAGGCAAGATACACCAAGCCCCCAGTGGACTAAGGATCTTACGATTTCAATTGACAAAGTAAAAGGGAAGATCACGAGGGAGAACCATGACTATCAGTAGTAAGGTTCCCTCACTATGAGTCATGCAAGAAAGATATCAAAAATTTTCAAGGCAAAGCTAAATTTGCCAAGAAATTTTCAAGTATCTTGAAAAGATATGAACGGGATGTATGCCCCCCTACGTTAAAGCGATCGCACATGCCTCACCGGGGGTGATTGCTTTAAGGTAGTGATACATATAAGAAATGAGAAAGGAGCACGTTATCACAAGGATTTAGCCCCCAAGTGTGAGATAAGCCCAAGGATAATAGACACAAAACACAAAGCACAAGGTGACTTTGCTTTCCTCGGGGTCAGTATGATGTATGATAATTCATGTATATCATATGTATGTATGCATAATTGTTCTTCATTCCCCAATCAAGGAAGGTCACCTAGAAGAAGGGAACACATGTGTCTTTTGAGTCAACATGAGAGAGACCAAAGAGATCTCAATGCTTTGCATCGTCCTCAAGTAGACAACACTAAGGACAACAAATAGAAGAATGAGAATAACATATAGAAGAAGTAACAAAAGAAAGAGAGGAGGAGAGAATCTGCTATGCTAATGAACTAGTCCAGCACGTCATCTACCCCCCGATCTTGCTGATCAATGTTTCAGGAAGGTAGGGAACACGCTAGAGGAGGAACATCCAACACAATAGATGGAGCTATCACAAGATCCAAACAAGGGCTATGTTCATGTTCCAAGCCACGTTGTTCTTGTCTAGGAGCTAGGATAAGTGCTTTAGAAAATTCATTAGATAAATGGTTATCAATATCAACAAGTTCATATTCACTATCAGAAGCAAGAGAAGTAACATTTTCATCATGAATAACATTTTCATCTATATCAACATCAAGATTTATAAAAATAGGATCTTTAACTCGCACAGGATCAAGACCATCATGCATCTTATGTTTAGGAGATTTTGGCTCAATTTTCGGCTGAGGAGAAAATGGAATAATGCTTGTTGAAGGTGTTTTTGGGGATTGCAAAGTTTGAGAGGCAGCTGCCTGAGCTCTAAGACGACGCTTTCATCGGCGTTCACGTGCAGAATGATTTCGTCTAGTCTTAGTAGGAAGTTGAGAAGATTGAGGAGGAGGAATGTTCTCATCCTTATCACTTGGGTGTTTAGGTTGTGGTCTCTTAGGCTGGATAATAGGAGAAGAGGAAGGTCTCTTCTCTCCATAAGAGGAAGGAGGAGGAACTGCTCCATATAAAGGAGGAATATTTGGTTTAGGAAGAAGACCAAGTCCATCATGACGAGGAGGTATAGGTCTACTTTTAGAAAGTTTATTAGACATAGACATAGTCACATCCATAGGAATGGGTTGGGAATCTTCTTGAGGAAAGACATTAGTTTTATCTTTCAAAGGAAGAACTTCCTTCTCAAGAATGATAGGAATATCAAGTTTGGGTGTTCTAGGTTCACTTAGAGATAGGATCATATCTGTTTTCCACTTTTGATAAGATTTGAAAAGATGATCACTTCGCGGAGGAAGAGATTGGAATTATTTAGGCCAAAAATAATCAATAGGAATGCTAGAAGTTCTTTCAGCTGGTTTAAAGAGACTATGATTGACAGTAACAACTTCACCATTATGGGGAAATTTCAAACACTTGTGAATAGGAGAAGCAATAGCTTTCATGGAAGATAGCCAAGGATAGCCTAGCTTCACACGAAATTGTTCGGATGATGGAATAATAGCAAAGTCCACATCAAGGGATTTGTTATGGACCTCAATAGGTAATGTAATAGAACCAATTGCAGGAGAAGAAAATGCATCAAATAATTTCACAACCACATTTGTTTCGTCATAGATCACTTGATTCAATTGCAAAGTAAAAAGAAATTCTTCATTAATGACATTAACCATGCAAGAAGGATCAATAAGCACTCCACGGCAAGGTGTATTTTTGACTTTTGCAACTATATATAAAGGACCATCAGGTGCCCTGATAGTTTCGCTAGAATCAAAGGTGATGGAAAGTTCTTTAGGGATTTTCTGCTGCTCCACAAAGTTAATCACATTCGGAGTCATAGACACAAGATCATCAAGTGAGACAGAGGAATCAGTAGTATCAATCACATTAGAGGTATGAGAAGGTAATGGATCAGTAAAAATCTGAAGATTTTGGTTAGGAGGAGCTACAGATGTATTGCCTTTATCATTCACTCCAGAAATAGAAATAGTATTATTATCAATCAAATCTTGAATTTTACCCTTTAAAGCAAAACATTTTTCAGTATCATGCCCAGGTTGACGATGAAATTGACAAAAAGATTTGTTATCAAAATAGGGTGAATTAATCTTTGCAGGATCTATTTGCCTTATAGGAGGAAGAGTAAGCACATTTTGTTCCAATAACTTATTCATAATACTATGCAATGATTCATTCAAAGGAGTAAACTTTCTTTCTTTCTTGAAAAACTTAGAAATAGGAGGCACACCTGATGCTGCATTCACATTGTTGTTGATGATGTTTTCATTGAATTTAATGGACTCTCTGTTCAGTTTAAACTTCCCAAATGGTTGTTGACTACTATCACCCTTATCACTCAGAGTCATGGGATGTGATTGTTCCATTTGACTCACAGTCAGTTGATAATTGTGAAGAGTTGCGCACAACTGTTGGAAAGAAGTAAACTCAGAAAATAGGAGTTTTTCTCTAATGTCTTTTTGTAAATTAGAAATAAAGATTATTTGAATATCATTGTCAGGCACTGGAAAAGAAATTTGAGCATACAAATGCTTATATCTACCAATGAAATCAGTCACTTTTTCTTTAACACCTTGTTTACAATGCATTAAATCAATCAAAGTAACTTTAGGACTTATATTGTTTTGAAATTGTTGAATGAAAGCATTTGCAAGTTGTTTGAAAGAAGTAATAGAATAAGAAGGCAACGAGCAATACCATTGTAGGGCTTTGTCTCTTAATGTTCTAGTAAACAGTTTTGCAAGCAACCTTTGGTCATAAGCAAAATCAGTACATATTGTTTGAAAAGTCTTAACATGTGTTAGAGGATCACCCTTACCATTATAAAGCTCCAAATGCGGAATTTCAACATGTTTAGGGGGGATAGCGCGGACAATGTCAAGAGAAAGTGGGCTCACAACATCAAATGTGGGCACACTAAACTTAGATTGATTCATAGAGGCAATTTGTTGCTATAAAGAAGAGACAGTTTGTGCAAGATTGTTAATGGTCACTTCAGTCGAAGAGTTCATATTAGATGTGTTAGATTGTGATGGAGGTGTTATGTTATTGAAAGAAGGTAGAGAGTAAGGTGGTGGGACACTATGATTGTTAGTCATAGGAGATGATTGGACAGGAGGAACACTACAAGGAGGAATGGAAAACAAATTACCCCCTTGTGTCATGTTCATTTGTGGTGATATAAGAGGAACACTCATTGAAGGAATGAATGAAGAAGTCAGATTGAATGAAGGAAGAGGGTTGATTGAAGAAGAGGGATTGCCCCCATGACTAGCGATCATAGGAGGAATGTCTTGTATTGAAGTAGTCATTATGTTTGATGTAAAAGTAGGTATACTAGCAATAGGAGTTGTAAAAGGAATGGGATGATTGACTTGAGTAGGAGGTTGTGTATAACCCAAAGTTTCAGCACAACTCTTCATAGGCATCACATTTGAATCCACAATGTGTGCAATACCACGCAAAATATCAATTCCATTCTTATCACTTTGAAGCATACATTTTAGACCCTCAATTAAAGGAAGAGCTTGACTATCAGGGTATTCTTGAGACATCCATTGTCAAAAATCGTCAAATTGGTTATCCAATTTTGAAAGTTGTTCTATAGAAACCTCATGGAGAGCTTCTTCATCATTAAGAGGATTAGAGGAATTACCCATGTCCTCGTTAAAAGGGCCATTCAAATTAGGTTCCATCTTCTCAGTAATTAAACCTTGGAAGGACTTAATTCTAAGGCTTCGTCTAACGGGAATAGTGTAAGTAGGGCTTATTGTTGCAAAACTCATGCACTAGAGAGAGAGAGAGATTTTGAATTTTAGAGGTAGCAAATTTCAGTAAAATCAGCCAATCTTCTAGATTTAAGCTGTTAAATACAATCAGGACAATCTCCCGAAATTTTGGAAAAAATGTCCGGGACCGTGGCGCTCGGGGTGCACACGGTCCTCGCAACTTTTTTCAAAATTTGCAGGGATGAAAGTTATGATGATTTTACAGCTAACCTGAAAAAATTGAGTGATTTTACAATCTATAGATAGGCCAAATTAAAGTTGCAATCTCAAAATTGAACCCTACCCAGATTGTCAAAAAATGCAAAATTTGAATTTTGAAAAAGAGAGGGAAATTGAAATTTTGAATTTTATGATTTTAGAGGGAATGTTAAGAGCAATGCAAGTTTTGAAATTTAACAATTGACTCAATTTCACGCAAAATTCAATTTTGAAAGCGGAAATCAAAGTTGTTGTAATTAAGCACTTAATTTCAAAAGTCACAAATTGCGAAAATTTGAATAAAGCACTGAAATTTCGAATGAATGATAACACACTTTTCAGATTTAGGACTGTAAGAAACACAATTTTGATAGGAATTTCAATTTCAACAATTTTTGAATGATTAGAAGCCTTTATCCAAGCAATCGCTAGACCAACTTTGACTGTAATTTTGAAAGTGTTAGAATTGATGAAATCAACCAAAATTCTGGATTTTAGCAGAAAAATACAGTAAGATCTAGCTCCCAAAATTTCAGAAAAAATGTCGGGGACGATGGCGCTCGGAGTGCACATGGCCCTCGCAACTTTTTTCCAAATTTTCAGGGATGAAAGATATTATGATTTTATTGCGGAATCCAAAGTTACAACTGATTTGGAGATGTTTTGATTAGTGAAATTGTCGGACAAAGGTTGAATCAAGAGGGTCTCAAAAATTAGGGTTTTGACACTTAACCACTTAATTTTCAAAATTAAAGCACAAATATGAATTGATAATTTGTAATAGAAGGGCAGATCTGAAACAAGCATTAACAATTAAACATTTCACAAGCTCAATTACTAAAAAGAAAATTTAGGGTTTTTATGCAATTAACCTCTAAAATTTTGCAAAAGATCAAACATGGAAATATAATTAGGAAAGCAAAATTTTCAGATCTAACCATGAATAATCAGAATGAGGATGTTCACATCGGGTTCACCAAAATGTAAAGCGGAAAAATCGAACCCTAGTCGTTCTCCCCTCCCCAACTCCAAGGAGAGAGAAGGGAGATTCACTAGGGTTGATGGTTTTCACTTAGGAGGGACTTTACATTCAAAAGAGGGGTTGAAACCCACAAGATCCAATCCCATGCAATGCAAGATTGGATTCTATATGAGTTTCAAGGGTTAAGACAGCAAGGCTACCCTCTTTTGTAAAGAATGTAGATAGAATGATTAAGCTAGGAATACATAGAAAGTGAGAAAGATTCGCTTATAAACTGAGATAGGGATATAGGATGAAGCTGCGGACCTGGAATTAACAGTAAAATGTTGAGATGGTGCTGTCCTACAAATTTGAGCTGCGTACCTGCAACCTACACATAGAAAAGCGAAGACGATTGGGGGGTTAGGGATTAGGGGTTTGCCCTTAGGTCAAACCTTGGTTTTGGAATTAACCAAGAAATGAGAAATGTTGTAAATGTAATGTAAAACAAGTACTAATACCTTGTTGTAAGGATGTTTGTATCCTTATATGTGAAGGTATAGATGTTGTTGTTTGTTGTATGTTGTATGTTGTATGTGATATGTGATCTCCTCTTCAATGGTTGAATCCTTGTCTTGAATGCAACACTTGGCCTTGAATGGAGACTTAGAATGATCAATTGCTTGAATGCTTGAATGTTTGAGTATCGTTTCCACCTTTTTCGCCTCTATCCAAATGAGAGAGGAAAATGTAGTTTATATACTTGCCAATTAGGGTTGATAGACTGATTTTCCCGACCTTAGGCCGACCAGGAAATGTTATTTTCCAATTTGCAAACAAAAAGACCCGAAGTCCCATAGGAGACTAGGCCCAAAATAGGGCCAGGGACCAGGGCGCTGGGCACCATGGTCCTGGGGGACCAGGGCGCTGGGCGCCCTAGTCCTGAAGGACCAGGGTGCTGGGCGCCCTGGTCCCACCTCCCGGGACAGTAGGGTGCAAGGAGGGATCAAGCAGGGTGTTGGAAAAATGCAGTTTTTGATGTTGTGGACAAGTTTCGGGGTCTCCATTCAGGTTCAGTGTTGCGTCGCCATCGTGAAGACCCAAATGCAGTCAAAATTGCAAGTGTCACAATTTTAGGATGCTACACATGGTATTAAAAGACAAGTCTCTGCACCGAGGACTCCACAATAGAATGGAATAACTAAAAGAAGAAACAGATCTATTATGGATTGTGCTAGAACACTGATGATTGAGAAGAAGGTTCCACAAACATTTTGGAGAGAAGTAATAAGCACAGATGTTTACACCTTGAACCGAGTTCAATTGAAGAAAGGTACTTTGAAGACACCTTATGAAATCTGGTATGGCAAGAAACCTAATGTAAGTTATTTTAAGATCTTTGGAAGTAAATGCTATGCTCATAAAGATGATAGAAATGGCAAGTTTGATCAGAAAAGTGAAGAAGGAACATTTCTAGGATATTCTTCTAGAAGCAAAGCATTTAAATGTCTAATCAAATCATCTAACAAAATAGTAGAAAATGCAAATGTGAAAATTGATGAATTTGCAGAAAGAACTGATGACAAGAATTCCAAAGAACCAGAAGACTATGATGAATTTGTCTATGTACAACCGAGAAGTCCTACCGAGATAACTGTTGAAGGAAATGAGGAAGATATCCAGTTACCAAGTGATGAAGAGTATCATACAAAGCCTACCGAGCCTGTATTAGCCAAATATGTCAGAAGACACCATGCACCAAGTCAAATTATAGGAGATAAGGATGATCCAATGATGACAAGGAACAAACTGAGACAAAACACATGTTTGATATCTGAATTTGAACCGAGAATAGTGAAAGAGGCATTCAACAGTGAAGATTGGATAAATGCTATGACTGAAGAGATTGATCAAATCAAGAAGAATGACACATGGACACTGGTCCCAAGACCGAAGGACAAAAATGTAATCAATACAAAGTGGATCTTCAGAAACAAGCTAAATGAGAAAGGTGAGGTCATTCGGAACAAAGCAAGATTGGTTTGCAAAGGTTATGCCCAAGAAGAAGGAATTGATTATGGTGAGACTTTTGCACCTGTTGCTAGACCTGAAGGAGTTAGAACATTGTTGGCATATGCTACTTTCAAAAAATTCAAGGTATATCAAATGGATATAAAATTTGCATTTCTGAATGGAATATTAGAAGAAGAAGTTTTCATTGAACAACCTGAAGGATTTGTTGAAGACAATAATAAAGATCAGGTATGTAAATTGAACAAAGCTTTATATGGTCTGAAACAAGCACCTAGAGCATGGTATGAAAGATTGCACTCTTATTTGATTAAGATTCGTTTTATAAGGACAAGTGAGAACAACAACATGTACATGAAGAATGATGAAAATGGAATACTAATCTCAGCCATATTTGTTGATGATATTATATTTTGTGGAAATGACTCTTTATGCAAGAACTTTGGAAATGAAATGAACAAAGAATTTGAGATGTCATTAATCGGTGAGATAACGTATTTTATAGGCTTACAGATACTGCAAATGAAAAATGAAATTTTCATTACTCAATCCAAATACATAAAGGAAATCTTGAAGAAATTTGGAATGGAGGATTCAAAGCTAGTAAGTACTCCTATGACTACAAACTGCAAACTATCAAAGAATGATGAATCTGCATCTGTTGATGAGACACTCTATCGATCCATGATTAGAAAACTACAATATGTTGTTCATAGCAGGCCAGATATAGCACATGCAATAGGTATTGTTGCAAGATTCTCTGCAGATCCTAAAGAAATACACATGACAGCAATCAAAAGAATCTTCAGATACTTGAAAGGCACTGAAGATTATGGCTTAGTATATTAGAAAGGAAATGATTTTGATTTAAAAGTTTATATTGATGCTGATTGGGCAGGCAACATTGACGACAGAAAAAGCACAAGTGGAGGAGCTTTCTTCTTAGGAGAAAGACTAGTGAGTTGGCTTAGCAAGAAACAAGGATGTGTTTCTCAGTCAACAACTGAAGCTAAATATGTTGCTGCAACACTGAATTGTACCAACATTGCATGGATCAAACAATTGTTGGAAGGTATAAATGAGAAAGTTACTGAGCCAGTAACTATATTCTGTGACAATACTAGTGCCATTAATATTTCAAAGAACCCTGTTATGCACTCTAAGACAAAGCACATATCTATCAAATATCATTATCCTAGAGAAGAAGCTCAAGAGAAGAAAGTGGTGTTGGAATATGTTAACACAAAGGAACAAATAGCTGATATCTTCACCAAGCCACTACCAAAGGACAATTTTGAATATCTCAGAAGTAAATTAGGGGTCCTACCCCTATCTTTTACTCACTGACCGAGCTCGGTGAAAGCATCACTTTGATGACTCTATTGAATATCTTTTGGGGAGCTCATGCTGGAGTGATACACTTTAGAATGTTTTTCTGAAAGTGTACTGGAAATAATAGTGGGATAATACAAAAAATGATACAAGGAACAGGAATTGTAAACAAATGCTCTGACCGAGACTCAGTTGATACACAACAGCATGAAATAACTTCTTACAGTAAGAAATTATATTTTAGTTCTATTCTTTTTGGCATTGTTGTCAAAGGGGGAGAAGACCAAGGAGAAGACCAAGGAGAAGACCAAGGAGAAGACCAAGAAGGAGAAGACCTACCCAAGGGGAGAAAACTAAGAAAAGACTACAGATTGAAATAAAGACTGTCAGAAGAGAAGTTTGATGTATGGGGGAGAGCATTTCAGCATTTCAGAATCACAACAATCTGAATTCTTAAAGGTCAAATCAATTGGTTTTGCCATCAATGCCAAAGGGAGAGATTGTTGGCAATATTACAAGGATATTGAGAAGGTTGTTGATGATTATGGACATAACTGATTAAAGATGTTTTACTGTCTTGATATCATTATTTTGTCATTGATGTCAAGAAATTGATTTTCTAATTCAGTATGATGTTGCCATATCTTAAGAAATATGATATGAAGATTATAAAGAAGTGAGTAAAGACACAGGAAAGAATATGATGAATAAAGGGATAAGTTATTCATTGGACAACTCTACCGAGTCAGACAATGATGAGATATTGATGTTTTAGATTGTTCTAACATCATACATATGTTGTAAAATGTAAAGGTCAATACTATACTATGTTATCAAGCAAAGAACCTAGTCGGTAAACCCTAAGGTTATCACAGTCGGTTAATGGAGACAGAATGTCTACCGAGTAAAGTTTAGTATTCATCGAGTTGTAACCAAGCTATAACAAAATGCATTAAATGTTTACATGTGATATTTAATGAAAGATGCTGATGAGCTGGAGCGGATCAATGATTGGCAAGCCGTAGAAAAAGTTTGTTAACAAATCTAAGGCAATGGAAAGTCGGCAAGAAGATCTATAGCTCAGATTGAACCGCATTACCCTAACACAGGTTCCAAGATGAATGTGCAAGTTCTGAGGTGGGGTAAAACGTTTTCAGATCGAAAGATACAATGAACCTAGATAAGATTGAAGATCTGATGGCTATGATTGATCATGGGAAATGTGATCAAGGAGATTAAGTGGTTAGAAGATTGTTTATAAATAAGGAACTATTGATAAACAATGTATGTGGGCAAGTGTATGCACAGGGATGCTACATAGTGATTACCGAGCACAGAAGCTTGAAGACCTGTTAGAATAACAGAGTATTGATGCCTAGCAGATAGACAAGATTAGTTCTATGTCTAGATTGTATTGAACAAATAAGAATCTGCTTTAGCATTTTAGATGTGAAGTTGCAGATAGATTGTATTACTGTTATTTTGTGAAAGTGATAGGAAATCTCTTAACTGAGTGGACTTAACAGTCTTATATGTAAATCCTCTAACAAGGTGACATTGTGATTGAGTGTTTGAAATCCTTTGACAAGGTCACTTCTAACAAAGTGAAGATCCTAACAGATCTGAGGGAAATCCCTTCACCGGGTCACATCTAGCAATGTGTTTTGTAATCTTTAATAGGATTTGCTTTTAGCCGAGTATACTCTAGAAGAGTATATTTCTTAGTGGGTCCGAAATCCCATAGTGGTTTTTCCCTATTTGGGTTTCCACGTTAAATTTAGTGTTATGAGGTTTATATTGGTCATATGCTTTTGAGTTTGCATGTTTGACAGTTTTTGATTATATGACCGATATATGTTACCAAGGTTGAATCCGATGTTTTTATGGATGAATAAGTTTGTATGATTCACCCCCCCCTCTCATCTTGTTGGTTGTTGGATTTGTACTTATATTAAGTATCAGAACTATCACAGTCAACCTTGTGATTTCATCATTCTTATCAGATACTAAGACTTCAAGTTGTTGTTTCTCTCTGTGTAGATCTCTTACTTTATCCTCAGCTGTCCTCAATGCATCAAGATTTTCAGTCATCTATGTGCTGAAATGTTCATGTTCTCTTTTCATTGCTTTCAGTTGATCAACCAGTGCTTTGTTCTTTTCTTTCAATACTCCAATCATTTCTTCAGTTTCTTCAGATATACTATTCTCAGATGATGTCTCAATTTGTTCCACTAACTCTTGAGAGTCCTGCAAATCATCAGATAATCTTCTTCTCACTTTCAGAGATTTTTGCATTTTCCTTTGCATGTCTGCAATCACTTGATTAGCATGATCCAGCTCTTCACGCAGATACACAATCCTCCGAGATTGTTTATAGCCTTCCATTGATAAGATCTTTCTCTTTAGGTAGTTAAACTCTTTTCCAAGATTCAAGCTCTGATACCAATTGTTAGGCCCAATATGGAAAGCTAATGTACTAAGAGGGGAGGGGTGAATCAATACTCCAAAACTTTTCTTCAATAATAACTTTACTGTTATGCATAAACCGAATAGTGCAATAACATAATATAAAGCTAAAACAAATAGATAACAATCATACATGATTCAATCCATAACACATATATTTTGGTTACGCAGAAACTCTTGGTTAGAGAGAAAAACTGTGGTGGGGATGGCACCCATAACTTCACTACTGCAATAATAAAGAGTGCTCGGTTAGAGCTACATGTTTAGCTATTTCGGATAGCTTACCCTATTAGGAGTAAAAAGATCTATTAGATCTACCTTGCTAAAGGATTTCACAACACTTCATCTAAATGTTGCACCTGGTTAGAGGCTTTACAATTTATAGACTTGATTAGATTCTTTTCCCTGTTAAAGGTTTCTCTTACAACTTCACAATATTACAATAAAATCATTACAAATATCTGCAACTTTACATCTGGAATGTTATAGCAGATTCTATGTGCTCAGAATAAGATTACCTTGCTTATAGCATACCTTAGTAACCCATATAGTAACTTGGTAAACCCTTCTGTTTACTCTGTTCTTTGACTGTTCTCTGAAAACCTTCTCGGTGACCTCTGTGTCTCTGTAACAGTCTTCTTACACACATGCACACACCTATTTAACTCTTAGCTCATGCTGTATAAATAGATCTCTTATGATAGTGATCCTTTCATTGCTTCGATCTTACAAACACAATTTATTGAATGAATAACCATGCAAATTATTTCATTGGTTAAATGACCTCAAAATCATACACAATCTTTAAGTGCAATTTTGAGTGTGATAATGGTTAGATGTGCCTTGATCTTGTAACACGTTTTCATATGCATGTCCAGGTTCAATGAATCTGGTAACATGTTTCACTCAGTGTATATCAACTCGGTGTGTCACCTTTGCTGCTCGGTAGACATGTAAAGATACTCGGTAGACAACTCAGTGTATACTGCATTTTGTGACTTACTTTCTTCTGTAACCGACTAGACTATGCATACCGACTGAATATCTCAATAATAGATAACTGACTAGAGTATATAGTATAACTTTGACATAAAATTAATGGCAATCTGATAAGTAGTAACACTTGCATGATGCTTGAAGTAGTCAATTGATCGAAGACTATGCATCTAAGCATGAACATATCAAATTTAGATTGACGATCATAGTGATATATATATATATATATATATAATTCATATTGAATTTGAAATGTCAGCTAACAACCCCAATAAAACTAATCTAACCGAATGATTCCAAATTACGAGTGAGTTGTAACCAAGTAAAAGTTTACAAACAATAATTTGGTCAACAAGCAAATTTTTCACATTAATAATTAATAGGTAGTTCGAAAATAAATTGAAAATATTGTTTATCGATAACTCCAAATTATTAAATTTTTATTGAAAGTATAAACAAGTATGTTAATTTGTTAACAATATCAACTATATAAATAGTCAAATAAATTCCATATTATAATTTTCTTAAGGTTACTAAAGCCAAATTATAACTTAATCAATGAAATTTATAAACAAACTCTATTTAAATTATAAATAAATCATCTAATCCAGATTATATTTCATGTATTTACTTATTTTGTTTATTATTATTATTATTTTACTTTGAATTAACTTATGGTACCACTTAATCATTTATTATATTGATTATTTTAAATCTTTTTATAGAAATCGAATTTCATAATGATTAAAATATTTCAAAATATAAGTAAATGCCAATTGAATTCATGCATGTCAAACAAATCTTTAAAAAAACAAGTTCTTTACTTTAATGACATGGTGGCTAAAAAGGAGGAAGGGGAGTGGGGAGTGGGCCCGCATGCTTCCCCACCCACTTCCCATGAAAAAGGCTTTTTTTTTTAAAAACAAATAAAGAATGTTTTCAATAAAGAATCTTGCATCTTCCTAAATAAAGAACTTCAATAACAGAAACAACAAGGTTTTTTTTTTTTTTTTTTTGTTTTGCATGTAACAGCATGGCATTAACATAACCTTTTTTTATAATGATTAATAATATGTATATGTATATGTATATGTATATGTATATGTATATGTATATATATATATATATATATATATATATATATATATATATATATATATATATATATATATATATAAAATTTACAACCACAAAATAAAAATAAAAATTATAAATGATTTGTGCTATACTTATATTACAAGACATAGAAATATAAATTGAACAAGGATTTAGAGTTTTGTTTCCTACAGAGAGATGAATAGGTACAAAGAAAACCAACTGTTTTGTCAGAGATAAAAATATATATTTTTTATAATTTCTCTGGAGGGGATTTCACAAGAGAGATTCATAGGGAAAAGAGAGATTCACAAAAGAAAAATAAATTTCAAAGGAATAAAATTTCACAGAAAAGAAATTTGCACATAATGCTTGAAAAATGGAGAGAATCACAGAGTTATATTTATATTTATTGAGATGAAATTATATGTATTTCATGAATAAGATTTTACAGAAGGGGGTTTGCAGGGAATTAGTTGTCACACATTCGACATAATTGTAATTTTCCTAATAAATTTTCTCTCATAAGGGCAATATACATTCACAAGGAAGTAAGACAAATATAGAGAAGATCAACTTATATTCAAAGAGGATTGATTCTAATATTTAGCTAAACAAATAAAAATATTAAAGAACAAGATACATAGGTGATCATCATAAAATCACAAGAATAAAATTTACGTTCCTAATTTCTCAGAAGAAGGAACTAGATTCATATTCAGGAATTTTTTCAATAATTCATATGCAGACATTATTAAATAAATCACAGAGAGATGAATTTATTCTCAAAAGAAAAATAAATTAACTATGATTTTTTTTTCTTCTTCTTTTCTTTTTGCACTCATAAAAAAAAGAATTTAGAAAGCAAAAACATAAAAAAAATCTGATTTCTTTCTTTCTTTTCCTTTTCTTTTTCTAAGAAAATCAAATAAATAAAAAATAAAAATATCTTTTACATGCATTATGTGAAAGGTACTTTTATCAATAATTATCCTAATTAAGAAGAAGGAATTTACTTTGTTTTTAAACAATCTAAAAAAATTTATATACTTGAAGATCTAAAAGAAATGATGGAAACTATTTTTATTTTTTTTAATAATACAATTTTCTTCCATATGTAATTAACAGAAAGCAAGAGAAGAGAACCCGATGTCGAAGCTTGATGTTGAATCCCTTCCAAACTTCTCACTGTCCTTCCTAGATCCTTCCTTGCAACTTGGTGAATCTTCTTCAAACAAACTATAACAATTCTACCAATAAAACATGATTACAAAAGAAATCCTATTTCTATCAACATGAAACATTAGAAATTTCTTCCAAGAAATGAATCAACCCCCTCCTTTTGAAAACTTGCATACATTATATAGAAAAGATCCCTCAATTCCACTCTCAAGAGAATTAATTGAAAATGAGATTCTTTTTCCTAAATTATCCTCATGCAAAATTGATTGATCACTAAATGGAGGAGTTACATGCAAGAAAATGGAGGATGAAGACTCCCTCTAGAAGCTTCCAATTTCTCCTACAACATGTGCTTATTTGAAATTGAGGAATTTAATAATTTATATTTAAATTATTTTTCTGTGTGTGTTCATTATTATAATCATATTCAATAAATTCATTTCTAACATAACCTCAAAATGATATAATAGAAATAACAATAGTAGTAGCAATTGAAAATGGTAAAGGAGGGTTATGATATTTTCATTATTTTTATTGTGGTTGCGATGAGGTATGATTTGGGAGAGGGGGGGGGGGGTAATTTTAAATAGAGAGTTTTGAGATTTTTAGGAGGATCTTTTGGCTGGAAATTATTGCATTTTGAATTTTACTTGGGAATGAAGTTTTTTGTGCATGCATGAGGAATGGAGTTTGTCTTGGGTTATGTTTGAAGTTGTGATTGCATTAGAAGGATTGGTTTGGTTGTGTCTTCTCTTTTGCAACTTTTCCTTGTCCATATCTTCTTTTCTAGGTCGGTGGCATAAATCCAATTCTATGCATTTGATTTAGGAAAAGGTTGTCTTCACTGTGTTTGTGGAAAGGAAATTTGTGGTTGTCGTGTGTTGAAAGGATAATCCTATGTTGTATGCATGGTTGTGATTTTATTTCTTTTGTTTGAGTAAATTGGTATTTATGGAGCTTCTGGGTAGTGTATTGTCATGTTTGTATATGAGAGAATTCAATTTCTCTTCCTTGTTTTGTTGTTGCGAAAGAAGGTTGTTTTCATTGCCCTTTTATTGGTCGTATTAGTAGATATTTTTGTGGTTCTATAGTTTCTTGTATTTGGTTTGTCACGAATGAATGATGTTTTGTTTCATTTAAAAACCATTATATATTATATTTCTCAAATTATGTCGTTATATCCTTCTAGCTCTATGAGCCCTATCATGACACATGGTAGCTACTCACAACATCGCAACTTGATAGGTGGGTAAGTGCGCTAAGTTGCTATGCAAAAAAGTGGACACCCTCTCAAAAAAACTTCTAAAAACTCCTAATGCGAACTGGTTATTTTTAAATTTAAATAACCTGTTCGCGTTAAGGCTCATATTACTAAGCCTAAAATGCAATAAGGTTTTAACTTTAAAATTTAAAACACGAATGGGTTTTTAGCTTTAAAAGCTTGTTCATGTTTTACTAACAATAAAAAAATTACTACGGTCGATTGGGTCATTTTCACCTGTAGCTGCACGAGAAGGGTTATGGGGAGGAGCTCTAGTCTACAACACGCGAATGAG
Organism: Cryptomeria japonica; assembly: GCF_030272615.1. NCBI lineage: Eukaryota > Viridiplantae > Streptophyta > Pinopsida > Cupressales > Cupressaceae > Cryptomeria > Cryptomeria japonica. Next base: position 235,258,511 of record NC_081410.1, on the reverse strand, counting down.
TTTTGAGCAAAAAAAATCATCCACAATACCACGATGACAAAGAGGTATGTAACTTGTTATTTTTTATGTATTTTATGTATTTGATTTATTTTCTTTGAAATTTGAATGTAATTTAACTCTTTTTATTTTTTGTTATAAATATATGTCAGATTATCAAAACACTATCCCCCAGCAAAACATACCTCCTAAGAACTCAAGGCAGAACCCACAACAAGACACTCAAGATACAAACCCTCCATCTCCTCTAATAGACCATTCACAAATGACACGAGAGGATTTTATAATCAATTAACACAAAACATTGAAAAAATAACCAGATTGGTAAATAGATTGAAGACCTTTGAGAATGAACATCATGCATCCCTTTCCACCACCCTAGAATCAATGGCTAATAGTGCCATTGAAGTTTCTAAACAAGTTACAAAATGGGGAAGCTATAGGGATCGATGTCGTGCATTTTATGCTAGTGGGTTGTCCTATGATGAAGTGAAAAAAAACTGATAAGTAAAACATAGATATGTGCTCTTTTTAATGACCCCAAAACCAATGAGACCTTACCTCTAAATTCAAAGAGGTTTCCTATACACTGGTGTAACCATTTGGGGATTAAAAATGCTTTTTGGGATAGGTGGTGGATGGTCTTCAACCAACCACCTTGTAATAATTTTGAGGTTTCATTATATTTTTTGAGGAAACTATATTTTGAGTTTATCCTTAATCAGAGACCAGACTATTTTACTATGAGAGAATTCAAGGGTAGAGGTGGAGGCTTTTCCTAGGATAGACCTAGAGCTCGAAGGGTACTAAACCCCTAGAATCACACCTCTCTAGCAATAAAACCTGTGGTCCATGCCACAGTCCCAGTAGCCCTGAAAGAGTCTATGGAGGTACAGACTCTTTAGGTGGCCACCACATTGACTAATTTCATCATTAAGTATGACACACAATTATCACATCCTCTTGGCCTAGATGATGATACAACACCTGAACCATATGGTCCTAGTGATCCCATTCAACACATGTGTCCTAGTTGTTCTAGTATATGCTTTGGGACTAATAATGATGCCCATGCAGATGGTTCCACATCCCATGTGTGCACATCTTATAGGGTTATATGTTAGGATATCACAACAGAGGATATGTCACTGAGTGATGATTTGATGTATATGGTGTTTGCCAATTAGACATAGACACAAGTGTGTTGATTTGAATTGATAACATTTTATTTATTAATCACTTAAAACTTGTAAATGTAAATAATTTTTTATTTATAGATCAATTTAAATTGATATGAACAATATGCATTTCAGGATGTAGTATCTAGTGGTAATACACCATCTCATATTCCTCCCTTTTGTTGCAACTGCAACTTCGACGCCTGAGGTAAAAAAAAATTAACATGTTAAAATAGAATAGTACCTTGAATTCAAAAGAATTTTTTATAAGATATACTAAATCTCTTTAATGTATATTTATTTTATGTTTTATAGGTATTGTCAAGGGATCAAATGTCCCAAATTGATAATGTCATGCTTTCGACCATTGATTTTGGCCTAGAAAGCTATGTGGTATCATATTTTGTACACCTCTTATTTATGTTTTTTTTTTAATATGTAAGTCATTTAAATTTAGATTTGTTAAATTATATTTAATATTATCTACTGATATCTCTTGTGTTAATTTTGTTTCTTTTAGGGTACCCTAGCTACGTCTAGGACACCTCTTGGGTGAAAGAAATCCTTGAGTCCACGCCTAAACATCAAAAGGTAATTGAAAACATTTTTAATTGGTGTAATTATTTGAAAATATTGATATAGTCTTAATTGGAACTTATAGATTGATTAGTCTTTTTTGTCTGTTTTATATACAATGGCAATTAGGCTTTGTAGAATTGATGAATGCACCTGATATGCTAGAGGATCAAGAGAGGGAAGAGGTATGTATGTGTACTTTATTTTTTTGATTTCATGATTATATGCACGTGTACATGTGAACTTTAGATAAATTATTATCTTATCATTTTTCATACAAGAAAGAGCCATAGTTGCTTCATCAATGATGAGCCCTCCTAGGTCAACAGGAGAAGCATCTTAGGCTCTGGTAGGCTTTTGTTCTATATATTGTAGATTTTTAGTGTTTTTTATCTATATATATTATTACCTTGTATTAATTGTATTTAACCTGCAATAGGCCCCTTCATGATTTGGCCATAACATGGATCCTCCCCCACACCAATTTAAAAGAACTCCCAAGACTGATATGGCAACGAGAGAAAAGATGGTAGATCCCAGATCAACATATGAGGTAATCTACAATTTAATTGCAAAGAAATTATAGTTGAATGCATAGTTCTGATTAATTAAAAAAGAAGGTTTTTAGGACCTAAAACCTTTAACATAAGATATTAAGATAAGACACCAAAAATTTCAGTGCTTAAGAATCGCATACAAAAAGACTAGCAAAAAGCCAGTGAACCAAAAGGACAGCAAAACTAACAACAACAAAGAAACTAAGAAGGCGCTACACAAAAATTTTCTTCGACAAGTTCTTCGCCTTTGTCACTAGCTCCTTGTAAGAAGCCCCGATAGCTTTAAGGTCTTCCAGATCCTTGTTAGGTTTTTTGTCCTTCTTTTTGCCTCTGGTGCAAGTTTTGGGGCCTTGAGCTTCCCCTGTTCCTTCCGTTTTTGGGTCAATGTCTAGGATTTCCTTTTCATCATCCAGTTTGTTGATGAGAGTGTTGGTGTTGTTGGCTGAAATCTTTAGGATGCTAAGGCTCTATTCAACAATGTTCTTCAGGCACTCCTCAATTTTACCAATTTTGTTGACAGTTTCCATGAGAGTGTGGTCGTTAGTGTCAGCAAGATTCTTTCTTTCCAGCAAATCCTTCTCAATTTTTTCGAACCTGGGGTTGAAAGTATCTCTTATGTCTTCAGCTTTGGCAATGGTACTTTTCAGGTCCTCTATGAAGTTGGCCATGGTCTTCCCTTCCCCTGTATTGATGGTTTCCAAGATCAAGATTCTATTAAAGAGTTTTTCATTTTCATCCATAGCTTTCTTGTAACCATTGATGAGCCACTCCATAGTTTCCATAAAACCTTGCAAACCCTCAGGGGAGCGTTAGAGGGGGGGTGAACTTTTCCAGGGGTTGCCTTTTCCTCTTTAGGGGTGTGCTGGATGGTTGTGTCAACAGCCCTAAGAGCCTCTTCCATGGTCTCCTATTCCAGATTTTGATCATCTTCCAGGGCTCTTACCTTCTTGTGGGCTTCCAGTTCCTTAACAGTCTCCTCTTTCTTCTTATGCATTTTCTTGGCCTGGGTGTGAGCTTTAGTCTTCTTCTTCAACCGCCCTTGAGTGTACTCCTCAGAGTCATCTGAAGTCTCCTCTTTTGAAGAAATGCTAGTCAAGGGTCTACCTTTAGGCTTTTTCCCTTAGAGGATGAGGGTCTGGTTTTGATGTATTTCCTCTTCTTCCCACTTTCATAATCTGAGACATCCATGATGTCCTTAGTATCAATCGAAGGGTCACTTTCAGACTCCTCTTCCTCTGAGAAGGTAGGGTCAGATCCCTCATCCTCAGAATCCGTAGAGGGCTGCATCCCAGCAATTTGGTTGGCCTTAAGATGGTCATAGATTAGTACCATAAGTCCTTGGTGCATGGCCGTATCACCCCGTGGGTTCTCTTTGTAGGCCTTGAGGGACGTATTCATCGAACAAAGCAAAAAATAAGGGAAGTTAACCTTATCATTGTGCCTAAATTGATTCAATAGAACAAAGTGATAACCATAAACTTTAGTGAACCTACCATCTAGAGTGATGTATCACATTAAAACAAAGAGGACTTCTCACCAGGGTTTGGCAAAAGCCCTAGGTGGGTAGTAGGTTTTGCTCAACTTTACCAGTCATTTCTTCTCTTTCTTGGTGTTTGAGTATCTTTCAATAGCTTCCTTGCTGACTTTCCTATCTCTGTAGAAGTTGCACCCTTCTCTTGTGAGGCCCATAGCTTGAGCAATTAAATCTTCATCAATTTCTACAGTTTGGTCTCCTATTTTCAGCAATGCCCTTTTTCTAATTTTTACAGAAAAAACTGGTGACCATGCCTTCTCGATCATGGAGTCTCTCCATGAATTTCGAGAAGCCACCCTTCTACAGAATACCCCAAACCTCCTCCTTATGTTTCCATTCTTTACAACTACTTGGTTCATATTGCCTCCTGTTACCATCCATATTGTCATTGTTCAACACCAAATTTTGGAACTTGCAGAGCAGATTAGTTGGTGAGCTTTTCAGAATTATCAAAGTCACCCAGAAAGCATGGGAACTTATGGCATTGGTAATATAATAAATGAGTCTCTCATTATTATAATGACTCGAAGTACTCAAGTTAGTTCTTTTCATAATTATCTTGTCCATCAAGTATCTTAGGAGTACTTCTATAATGATCATAGCAAATGATTTGCCTAACATCTTCAGGGATTCCTTGTTCTCCCGTCCACATGCTAATTTCTTCCTTGTTAACCACCACAGTGGTAGCCCAGTCAGCAGAGCCATTGGCTTCCTAGTAAATGTGGGATATGCAGCTTTTTTAAAGGTACTAATAAGGTCTCTAGCAGAAATGATAATGTTGTTGATCGACCATGAAGGTTTTGAGACCCCCTTAAGGTAGTTAATAATATTATTTGAGTCCCCTTCAATCCATAGGTGGGGACAATTCCATTTTTTTGCTAGGAGGATACCTTGGAGAGCAACCATCACTTCGGCTTTATGATTAGTTTTAATTCCAATAGGGACAACAACTATTTCCTTACACATTCCTTTTTCATCTCTTAGAATAGCTCCACAACTTGAAGGACCCGGGTTACCTTTGGCAACACCATCAAAATTAACTTTGAACCAACCATGAGGGGGGGTTTGCCATTTAGCTTCAAGCCTTTTGTTATGATTGAGGTTTGGACTGTCGATACTCTTCATGTTCCACACCCTTAAAATATTTGCTTCCAGTGTATTGTTCAAAAAACAAGGACCCTCAATGATCTCTATATTTTCCTAAATCGCCCATTGGATTTTCTGGAACACAATATCCTGATAGAGGGAAATATTCCTGAAGATTAGATTATTTCTTTCTTTCCATAGTCCCCATAGGATGTGAGGAAGTGAGAGCTGCCACAAAGATCTCAAAAAAGAATTAGTCCATTTTATGTTCTAGGAGGAAAACAGATCTGTGATGATATTGGGAAACACCAAGGCAATGCTAAAACTATTGAGAAATCTTTCCCATATTGAGGCTAAGAAGGGGCAGTGAATGCTAAGGTGGTCCATAGACTCTTCTTTCTGAAGGCATGGAGCACATCTATTAGGGATAGCAAAGCCTCTGCATTTCAGGTTGTCAAGGGTCAAGATTTTATTATGGAGGACGGTCCAGAAGAAGAAATTGATCTTGGGGGTTAGGCCTCTAATTCAGACTTTAGACCAGAAGGGATTACCTAAAGGATCAAGGGAAAAAACACAATACATAGAGGAAATAGTAAGGGTACCTTTGGGATCATGTTTCTAGATCAGGGAGTCAACCTCTTTGTTCAACCGAACCACAAACAAATGGATCTTGAGCTTAGAGAGGCTTGGGTGGATGCTTTCAATATTTTGCCATTCGTTACTAGTACAGTACTCAGCAACTAAGGAGTCAAAAGATCTTATACAAGAGGGAGCATAGGGGTCCCATTCATTGATTTCTATCAAAGGTTTATCAAAAAGTTAGGGATCCTCCCAGAATTTAACTTTCCTACCATTTCCAACTTTCTAGATTGCTCCTTTAGCTATACTTTCCTTTACATTTAGAGGCATAATTCCATATGTGGGAGCCATTAATACTAATATCCTAATTGATAAAAGAAGAAAGGGAAGAGGGCTAAAGAGAGTACTTACTTTGCCAAATTTTACACCATTCAGTATCAAGATGAAACATTCTCCAGACTTGTTTGGACAGAAGAGTTTCATTTAGGTTTCGAATCCTCCTCAGGCCCAGACCACCATGGCTCTTCGGTTTACAGACCTGGTCCCAAGCCACCAAGGACATTCTTTTCTTGTCCTCAACCCTAGACCAAAGGAATCTTCTTTGGATTTTCTCGATAGCATCAGCATACTTAACTAAAATTATGAAAAGGCTAAGAGCATATATCAGAATACTTAGAAGAGAAGCTTTAAGAAATTGGAGATTTCCAACCTGACTTAGGAGGGCTCCTTTCCATCCAGCTAGCTTTTTCTAGAATTTGTCCACTAGAGAACTCCAGAAGGAGTTAGGAGGAGTAGTGCCCATAGGGAGACCAAGGTAGTTTGTAGGAAGATCGACAATCCTACACTCCAGGATTCTACTGATTCTCTGTTGTCTTCTCTCTGGGGTATTGATGAAAAAAACTTCACTTTTAGTCCAATTGATAAGCTGACCCGATGCAGAGGCAAACTTACAAAAAGTAATCTTCAAAGTTTTAGCTTCATAAATACTAGATTCCCCCATGATAATTATATCATCAACAAATTGTTGATGAGAACAAACAAGATCGGTAGAGGAAGGGTGGAGACCCTTAAAGGAGCCTTGCAAAACCAAATTTTCCATACTCCTTCCAAAACATTCAACCATAATAATGAAGAGGATGGGGGAAATAGGATCCCCTTTCCTAAGACCTCTAGAGGCTTGGAAAAAAGGAGAAGGTGAACCATTGATAATAACAATAAAAGAAGCAGAGATGATAAGTTGGGTGATGAGATCCAAAACTTTGGGTGAGAAACCGAAAGACATTAGAACCTTCAAGAGGAAAGACCAATCAACCTTATCATAGGCTTTGGAGAGATAAAGCTTAAGGATGATACCCTACTTCTTAGCTTTAACAAGAGAGTGGATGTTCACATGGACAGTAATAATAGAGTTAAGAATTTGATGACCAGGGACAAAACCATTTTGCTAGTGATTAATAAGAGCAGGAAGGACAGAAAGCAATCTAGAAGTAAGAACCTTAGAGATAATCTTATAAAAGGAATTGCAAAGAATGATAGGTCTAAATTTTTCCATAGAGTCAGCACCTTGAGATTTGGGAATGAAAGCCAGAAATGTGCCATTGATTTCTTTCAAAAGTTTCCTAGCCCCGAAAAATTCCTTGACTCCATTGGTAACATCTTTCTTGACAATGTCCCAGAAATCTTGAAAAAAGAACATTGGAAAACCATCCGAGCCTTGTGCTATAGGTTTTAAGGGACTCGAAACTTGATTATATAATGAAAGATAAGCATGAAAGAGACGAAAAAAAAAGCTGCAAAAGACCAGCACAAAAACTAGCAGCTAAGAAAAAGACAGCAAGAAGCCAACAAGAAGTTGGCCCCAAACCCAGCATTACAAATTAATTGAAAACTTTAATAGATTCCTTATCATTCTAAACCAAGAGAATCATCACCTTGGCCACTTCCCTCGGGTCATTACTTTCTTGTCTCAGCTAGCTATCTTTCATTTTGGTCTCCATCCCAGTAGTGTTCTACCTTGTTCTATGCCTGGGAATCTGGTGGGTGGAGCTGGAGGTTGGTATATCTTCAATGATTACTAGATTCTTATCCTGGTTTTTCCTTTCCAAATGATCCACCAAAGCATTCATGTTCTGTGAGGAAACTTTAAGGACTTGAAGACTATGGTTCATAAAGCTTTTCAGAGCCTTCTCGGTGTGGGCAACCCGGGTGTTGATGTTGTCTTTATCCTCCTCAACCTGTTCTTTTAGAATTTTGATAACATCCTCCAGGTGTTTCAAATCCCCTTTGATCAGGTATTTTTCTAGCCAATCCTCCATCTCGATTTCCTCCTCAGCTTCACTGATTTCTGTCTCAACATTCTTTTTCCTAGAGTTTGTGTCCTTAATCAGCTTATTAATCTTGTTTTCCAGATCCCTCTGTTTAGTTTGCATGCTAGTTATGTTGTCGACAACCCATTTCTAGAAGTTGAAGGACTCTAGAGTACAGTTATGGGTGGTATTCAAGATAGTGTTCACAGAATCCCTACCCTATTAAGTGCCCACAGAGTTAGGATTGTCATCCTCAGAATTCAGATCAACATTCTTACTGTCCGAGCCCATAGGGTTAGAGTGAGGGTTTTCAGAGTTATCCCCATCATCCTCTTCACCAATGTTCTCATCCTTTTCATACTCCATTTTAGTTTCAATATCCTTACCCTTTTCCTCCTCCACATCACAGTGCACCTCCATTTCCTCATGCTCTATTTCAGCTCTCATTTTTTTGTGGGTAGGGGCATTAGGCTGATCCTCATCCGAATCAAAATCTTTGCAACTCTCAGAGATATGAATATTAGTGATCAGGGGGTCATCTTTGGTAGCCCTAGCCTTGTCCTTCAGATGCTCATAAATGAGCAATATAAGCCCCTGATGGGCTATAGGGTAAGAGTTAGGCATTTTAGCGTAGTTAGCAAGACTCTCATTCAGAGAGGACGCTAAATAAAAAGGTAGGGATATTTTAGCCCCATGACGGAAGTGGCTCAAAATTGCAAAGTGATAATTATATATTTTTGTAAATCTACCGTCAACAGTGAGATACTCCATTAAAACCCTTAAAACTTTTTGCCAAAAGGGCTTTACCTGCTGGGGATTATAGTAGGAGATGTTGTCTTTCTTCACAAGCTTTCCGTTCTCATCCTTTGATTTTGGGAAATTTTTGAATGCTTCAGCTACATACTTCTGGTCTCTATAGAATTTAGTCCCCTCCTTCTGAAGACCCGTGACCTCTGCAACTAGGTTCTCATCAATTTGCCATATCTCCCTGAACAAGGTGACTCTATTATTACTCCAACCTCTAGAAAAACCATGTGACACAGAAATTTTGCTTCCATGAAGCTTTTCCATATAGTCAGTAAAGCCGTATCTATGAAGCCTTCTCCAGACCTTTCGTTCACTCTTCCATTTTTTGCATCCTGGGGGCTCATTCCTATTTAAGTTACCACCCATTTTGAGCTCCAAGTAGAGATACCCACAGCTATAATTCATAGTCCACAGATGAAACCCCAAATGCTTGTAATTTCTAGATTTATAGTGCAGAGACTCTTTCGTTGTTTTGAAACTTATGTTTATGGCCGCACAAACCCAGTAATTATTATTATAATCTTCCTCACACATATGATCATGGAAATGATGCCAAAAAACACTCATTAACTAATAGTTAATCTGCCCCCAAAATTTGTCTTTGGAATTCGTTCCCCAAAATATAATCATGAGTTTAACTAGACCCATTGATACAATCAAAATATAATTGCTCTTTAACCTCCCTTTTACAATGAGTTTCTCCAATATATTTAACATCATTCTCTAAATTGACCCCTTCATTAGCTAAGAGATCTGCTACCTTATTGGCTTCTCTTAGAGTATGAGTTATGCTAATACTAACATAGTTATTTAACAAATATTTAACACTTTTAACTAAGTTAGTAATATTCCAAGAAATAGAGCTTGTACCTTTGAGGGCTTGGATGATGTTTAAGGAGTCCCCTTTGAGCCAGATTTTTTTTAATTTGAATCCCTGAGCAAGCTGGAGGCTTTTTAGCATGGCCAGAGCTTTGGCCACATGATTATTTTGGACCCCAAAAGGAGAAGCAAAAGCTACAATGCAGACTCCTTGAGCATTTCTGATAACTCCACCACCACCAGACTTCCCAGGGTTGCCCTTAGCCACCCCATAGAAATTCACCTTTATCCAATCATGATCAGGAAAGCACCAAACAATATTATCTATCCTATTCTTATTGTCAGATCTATAGACTTTATGTATTAGGTTCCATTCAGTGAGGATATCTTTTTCCATATCATTCATATCAGTAACAAACCATTGCTTATTGTTCTTATGAGGAATATTGATGTTCTCTTTTATAGCCTTGCAGATTTTTTCAAAAACCACTCGAGAGTTACACTTAGCTTCCCTAAATATTCTGTTATTTCTTTCTTTCCAAATGCCCTAGCAAATCATGGGGAGGGTCAAGGACCAAAGCTTCTTGATAAGCTGGCATTTGGTGGGGAAATTCCAATGCTAGATAATATCCTTGATACTCTTGTTCATAACCCAATTAACTTTCCATTTTCCCACATTTTACACCAAATTTCCCACGTAAAGGAGCAGTGAAAAAAGAGATGATCAACTAATTCTTCCTCTTTCTAGCATAGCTCGCATCTATTAGGGAATTTGAAACCTCTTTGGACCAAATTGTCAAGAGTAAGGGTACTATTATGAGAAACAAGTAAAAAGAAAATATTGACTTTAGGGATCAAAATGTTGTTCCAAACTTTACTCCAAATGGGATTACTGGTCTGATAAAAAGTGTTTTTGTAGGCTGAAGCAACTGTAAATTCACCTCTAGGATTACTTTGGGCTCGACGCTTTGTTACCATCAAAGGAGAAGACAACATTTTTGATTTCCTGATTAGAAGGAATGGAAGAAAGAGAGACATTCTTATGATCATCAATGAGACAAGGGATGTTAAGAAGAAAAGAAGATTGAGCTTTAGCATCCAATCTATTATCCCTCGTTAGCAGATCCGAAAAAAACCTTTTAGCTTCCTTTCTAATTTCCTCCTCCTTGATAATCTCCCCTTTATCCACCACGAGTTTGGTAACCCTATTAACTACTTCATGCTTGATAGTCGACATGTGGAAGAGTCTTGTGTTCCTATCTCCTTCCTTAAGCCAGATGCATCTTGATCTCTACTTCTAAAAGGATTCCTCTTTGGCAATGATATCATGATATTTTTTGAGAGTCTCATTTTCATCAGCAATGGACACAGTTCTGAAACCATCTTTCTGGATTTGAGTTTGAATTTCTTTGAGGTCTTCCTGGACTTTGCTTTTGGCCTCAAAAATTTTCCCAAAGCTCGATTTATTCCAAATTCTTATGTTGTCCTTAACACTCTTAAGCTTCTTAACAACTCTATACATAGCAGTTCCCTCAACTTGAATGCTCCACCATTTCTGGATATTACTTTTGATGTCTGGGTGGAGGGTCCACTTTTTTTCAAATCTGAAGGGGAAGTTTCTCCTTCTGTTGATGGAGTTAGCAATAAAGGTGATGGGAAAATGATCTGAACCAACCCAAATGTGGGCCAATAGAGAACAGAAATAATGACTAAACTAGTCATCGGAAATGAGAGTCCTATCAAGACGAACTTGGATAAGATCAGTACCAGTTCTCCTGTTAGTCCAAGTATAATTACATCCTTGTATTTCCAAGTCATTGAGGGTTTGAGAGTTAATGAAATCCATAAGCGCCAACCTGCTTTCCAGCTGAGGGGGGATTCCTCCATATTTTTCCTCCTCTCTCAAAGGAGTATTGAAGTCTCCCATAACCAGCCAGCTAAGATTCCTGAAGTTGTCCCTAGCTTGAATAAGTTATTTCCAGAAGGAATTTCTAGCCTTCAAGGTGTTGGGAGCATAAATGTTGGTGAGGACCCATGAAGTACCATCTTTTAGGTGCTCAAATTTGATACAAGAGAAATTGTTGTCCTGGATGATAACATGCCCTTTGATAGAATTAAGATTCCAAATGGTAGCTATGCCTCCTGAAGCACCTTCAGAACTACCACCACTGACATTTCCATTTTTGAAAAACTTCAATGATTCAACTTTTTCTTTACTCATTTTGGTTTCTTGAATTAGAAATATATCAGGTTTACTATCCCTTATCATGTTCCTGATAATGTCATGCTTATGGGGGTTATTAAATCCCCTAATATTCCAAGAAATAATCTTCATAGTTACTTACCAATTCCTAACTCCTTAAGAGTCTTCTAGGTTCCATCTACAATGTTCTTGCTGGCCTCCTTGTTTCTGACTGTGTGATTAGAGGGATGACCTGGGGAGGAGGAGGTATACCCAACATCCACTTGAGCTATTCTGCTATATTTCCTTAGAAGAGAAGTCGAGGGAGTAGTTCCTTTCCTATTCCTTTGCTTTGGTATTTTCCACTCAGCGTCTATCTCAAGAGCTGCTACCGGGTTGCTTAGGATTTTGGAAATTTCTTCTTTGTTTCCCCAATTAGGGGTTTTGGAATCATTTAAATCACTGTTAGCTGATTTTGAACTCTAGTTTGAGTCTGAGAGGTTCAGGCCCAAAATTGAACATTTTTGGGCTTCTTGTATTTCAAGACTAGGCATGAGTAGAGATGAATCAATCTTTTCTTCTTGGGAGACAGGGATTTCTCCTTCCTCTGGTTGATCATTTTTCTCTTGCAGTTCATTTCCTTCACAAGTATCAGCCACCACTTCAACTATATCATTTGGGTAATCAGTCTGATCTTTTTGCTCCCCTGTTTGAGAAGTAAATGGAAGGTTGATAATGGTTGAATCATTTCTCAAAGCTTCCTGGGTTGTAGGACTGGAGATAGAGGCTAAGGGCACTTCCTTCTTCTCCCCCAAGGGATTAAAATGATTTGAGTTTTCTTCTTTACTTTCTTAGTTTTTAACTTGTCATACCATTTTTTTTGTTGCCCTTTGGTTCTCAGAATGGGGCTTAGGCTACCTGGATTCTGCCTTGGGTTTGATGGGATAGGACTTCACCTAGTGCCCTACTTTTTTACAATGGAAGCAGGAAAAGGGAATAGATTCATATTCAATATGTTGCTTCCATGTTCCCAGCTTTGATACTAAATCTATCTGTTCTGACATATCTGTATCATGGGCTATCCCTACACAAAACCTAGCATGAGTGAGTCTCCTTTTTGAAGTTGTTACTGGGTCTATAGAAATCAGTTCACCAAAAGAGTTTGCAATTCCAGAGAAGATACTTTCTGCCCAATATTCCAAAGGCAAGCTTGGCAGCTTTACCCAAACTGGAACTTGTGTCAAGAGAGAGTCATTCATATTCAAATTCGATTGCCATTTACGAAGAACCAAGGCTATCTTTCCTACCAACCAGGGACTTCCACAAAGAATCATAAGTTTGTCTTCTTCGCAAGAGAGAGAAAAGGACAGAAGGCCTTTGGGTAAGGCCAAAATTTCAACATTACCCTTAAGGGCCCATTTTCATTTGACATAGGCCCTAACAACTTCAATGTTAGGACACAGTCCCATAAATTTTCCTACCAAGGAGTTTGACATACTTTTTATATTATGATCCAAAACCAAATCAGGGATAGAGATAGCGAACTTACCTCCTAAAGGATCAGATATATTCTTGACAGGAGGAAAAGAGAATTTACCAGTTGGTCTAGTTCCAAAGAGGGAAGACCATTTTTTTAATTCTTTTATGCTCTCCCCGGAGCCGTCACATGGGATGGGCGCCCCGTTGGTCCCTTCCCCCAAGGGCCCAGAGGAACCCACTGTCTTCTCTGGCAGAGTACCACCAGTCTGCTGAATAGCAGCAGCTTCTGGAAAGTCTGGAGGCTTATTCTTCTCTCCTATGGGACCAGCTACAATCTAGCTACTCCCATCATTGGAACCAGAGTTCCCGCCTTGCAGAGAATTTAAATTTTGAATTCCCCCATTGCCGCTTTGCAAAAAAAAATAAAAAATGATTTATAAAAGGAATCTAATTTGGCATTTGAATTGTGGTTGTGCAGCCATCTACAAATTTGCGTACTACATTAAAGAGGATCGATTTTGATGATCCACCACAACTATAGGATAATATAGTGTTAGTTGTGGTCATTGAAGGATCAATACATGTATATATTCAACATTTTTATTGTATATCAATCTGGACATGGCATATGTCACATTTTTGTATACATACATAATTATTGTGCATTTTGTTATATATAAATGCTATCTATTCGAAATTTTTATTGTATATTGATCTGGACATGGCATATGCCACATTTTTATAAAAATAAATTTACTTGGCATATATGTCATTTTTGTATACATACACAATTATTTTACATTTTGATATATATAAACACTAATGTTTGATCCAATTTGTTCATTGTGTGCATGTCTTTGTACCTTGAAACTTAAATATTTACAATTGAAATGTGATCCAATTCTAGCATATTATGGATTTATGAAATTAAAATCTGTTAAAATTTATTAATTTTTACAATAGGCTCTACATAGTGGTATGAGTCATGATCATTACATGGAATTTGTTTGACAATTTTATCATTGATGTACATCCAAATCTTGTAATATGTATACTATATTTTTGTATATTTACATGTTGAAGACACATCAGTCATGAGGCACACATAAAGACATATGTTGAAAACATATCAGACATGGAGTGATCACATGAATACATAAGACATATGAATACACTCAAGCATAAAGTAACTCCTTAACATAGGTAGTATTCACATGAATGCATGGAGACATAAAACATACTCAAACTATCCACTCAATACATGCATTGTATGATTCCTTCTTATTAACTATCTAATAGTTCATTGATTTGTCTTTACCCTGCAAGATGGTAGGATCAAAGCTCTAATACTATTTGTGATGTCCCCTACTAGGTTTAGACATGTTTTAACCATAATTAATCTACTAGATTTTAAGCACATCCCCATGCATACCACAAAGAACAAGCATTTTATTACCTATAACTTATTAACAATTATGATCACATTTGATCCATGGTAATGATCATTGAATGCTTTTGATTCCTTTCCTTTATATCTCTCAATGTGAGGGAGAGGTCACACCTCTTCATCATGTATTCCCTTTGGCAAGAGACACACCCTTTCACCATTAACATCCTTTGAAAAAGTGCAACTCTTCATTATTTCTCCCCTTTGAAAGGGACACAACCTTTCACAATCAAACCTACACTTCTCCTTCCACGTTATCCTTCTCAAATGAGGTTCTCTTTTGCCTTTCTATATCTCATGTTTGAGGGAGTCACAAGAAGATAGGAATTATTTTGATGGCTAAGAATAACAAAGATAATCTTGAATTGGTGCTCCCAATATTAAAGAAGAGAAATGGTCCAATGTCGTAAAGAAGGCTTGTTGTATCTGAATAAACAATAAAAGGGTAGTGTTGGTTGGAGAAGACAATAATTACTCCTATTTTGCATTGTGAATTTTGAATTATGTTGAACTACAAAGCTTTGATCAGTAAAAATATAAAGGCAATATTGACTAGAGAAGTCAATAAATGCAATTGGCAAGCGAAAAGATTGAATCCCCAATTCGCATGTAGCGGTGAAGGATTCGGTCAATTTGCAAGATAGGCTAACTTTCATTATGTTCATCATAGGTACAAACTATTAGCATGAGCACATACGGGTAGGCAAGTTTATGGTAGGTATGCTCTTATAGTGCACCCCAACTCATCGGAACATTCCGAGACATACACTACTAGCTCTATCTCTCAAGTGCCCTAAGTCCAAAAAATTTTCAAACTTTGACGGACTGTTTCTTGGAATCCAAGACCTATGATATTATTTAGAGGATCCAGTTAATACTAAGAGGGGGGGTGAATCAGTATTAACACCAAACTGAAATCTTAAACCAAACTTATTAATACTTCACCAAAATAAATTATAACCAGTACCGGTAGCCACTAAAATCAATCTAGTAATCAGATTTAACTGCTCATTTAAGTGTTCCATATTGTAATGCTCTGTCAGGAAACCCCTGAGGGATAAAACTAAAACACAAGGATAGAGTGCAATTTTTTTATTTTTTTAAAGTAAAAATAGTATAATGATACATTGAGTTAACATTAAGTTCAGATTACACAATGGAAGACTTAACTAACTCCTAAAGGGTTTCCCAACATGATTACTTGGTTCATCACTTAACTCAACTCATGCTAATTAATCCAATTAGGTTGATTAACTTAAAGACATTATTATACTTAAACAATGGTTAAGTTTATTTGATAGGTTAAAATATAGATAACATGATTAAGTTCATCCATAGCAATTTAACCATACATTACATCCATTCTTAAATTAAAACATATGCCATACATTTAATTTCCATACATACTTTATTTCCATAAAAAGCTAATTAATACTTTGTATTATACTCAACCTACATTCTTATGATCCATAATTCTGCATATAATAACTTCATGCATGCATTTAAGATTAATATCATCTAATCTACATTATACATTTTAACCATAATGTCATTCATACATGCAAAATAAAAAGGAACCAGATGAACACAAACACCACATAACACCAAATTGATAGCGAAGTTCACCCCTAGTGGGCTACATCTACGGGTCTGATCAATTGCAAGAACCCTCTAATAAATAATAGGGTGAATAATACATAAGGTTCACATCAATTACATCTGGCCAATAAGGTGTACATAAACAAATGATACATATGACCACACCAGTCAAAAGATACAAGAATGTTCCTTGAAGAAGGAAAAGGATCCATCTGAAACATGATAAGAAGCAAATACTAAAGAACAACTGGAGCACCCACAAAACTAAGTCCTCGCAACCCATCATAAGAAACCCATGGTCTAACATGAATATCAGGTACTCTCAAAGGCATAAACAATCAGATATGACTCAACAATAGTGCTTCTAGAAAAGACAACACAAACTACACACTAGTGAACATAAGGGATGAGTGTCATTACATAGATTGGTATGGTTACCCATAGGTTTCAGCCCCATCCACTGGATTACCCTAACAACCTTTCTCGAACCTCTGGCCCATCCAAGTCTCATGTGGACCCAACACATCCTTTCGTGAAGACAAGGTTGATGGTTTGCCATTTTAGGCCTTCTCATTGCATTTTGAGTCTATACTAGCACTCATCCAATGCGTGAGGCACAATTATCTTACTTAGTGTTTTTATCTATTAAACTCTCTAATATGTTATTAGGTTATCACATATTTAGACACACTTTCGATGGGTTACCCTGCTACCACTTTGGGCGTGACCCCCACTTGAAAGCCACTCTCTTGTATGACACTAAACCGCAATCAAACAAAACTCCTAAAACCAAGGTATACACAAGGACAAGCATATGGAGTTCAATACGGTAGGAATACTCACTTGGCCAAACAAGTCCTCATATGAGGTGCATTGACTAACGATTCTCTGACTAGAGACATGACTAGCTACAGTCAACTAAATAATTATATTCATATGCTATACATACAAAGATATAATTTAATTTATATTTATTAACTAAATTTGATATTTATATTTCCAATAAAATCACATTCCATTATTTTTCGAAATAAATTACCTAATCTCGTTTTGTCCAAAACAAATATATACATTCCAATATATGGAAATATAAATTTAAAAGAAACTAAAATCAATAATCATTATTCCAAATAAAATACTATTTCCTTGCATATAAATTAAAAAAAAAACCTTAAATATTAATTAATATATATTTATTTATATACATTAATTAATAATGTAATAATAATAAAATACTATTTAATAAAAAATTTGAATTAAATAATATTGAAACTTTATTTAGAAAAGTATATTTATTTATTTTTTGTTAAAAAAACAAAATGGCCATTGTTAGGGTAGACCCATGTGGGCCTCCCTTTCTCCAAGGGAAGGGGCTAGGGAGACCATGTTTTGGTCTCCACCCAGCCATGGTTGAGTCGAGGCCACAGCATGGCCTCACAACCATGGCCTCTCCCCATGGTATGGGGAAGCCACGACTCTCCCCAACCATGGGTTGAGGGCCATGGTCCCCAAACAGCCCCCCCGCAATATATATATATATTTTTTTTTTTTATTTTTTTATTTTTTTTATTTTTTTTTTTTATTATTTTTTTAAAAAAAAAAAAAAAAAAAAAGGAAAACCCCCAATTACTACACAGTCTCAGACTAAGACAAAACTCTAAGAAATAAATTTCCAGAATACCAATGATTTCCATATATATATATATATATATATATATATTTATTTAAAAATAACCAGCCCCAGAAAGCTAAAACTAGGAAAATTTCACCAACAAAATTCCATATTTCAGAAAAAGGAACAAATTACACACATTCATCCAACCAATTTTTCCAAACACAAACTAATTTCACAATTTATGAACTAAAATAAGAGATTCAAAATGAAATTTCTTAACAAAACCCACTGAGAACAGCCACACCCATTTTCAGTATAAAAATCAATTTGAACAAACAAGAATTTGATCTGGAGGTTGGAAATGAAAGCAAGGAGGATTGAAATTTGAGATTTATCTACAACTCTTCCTTATCCCACAAATCTAAAAGATTTTTCAACAAACAAACACATATTTCTTCAACAAAAAATCAGTAATTTCTTTACAACAAAGGAGATTAACAATAATCCTACCTCTATATGCAATCGTGGAAGTGATTTGATGAAGAGCCCAACCTACAAGCTCAAGATTTTTTTCCAACCAAAAATACCCAACCATTTTCCATTCCAAAATCAACTCCCCAAAAATCTTTTGAAAACCTAAGTTAAAAAGAGATTTTGTTTATTTTTTGGATAAAATTATTTTTAACCAAATTAAAAATCATTTCTAATTAAAATTTAACCTTCCTAAAACCTTTTTCTTTTCTTCGTCATTTAATTTGCTCCAATAAATTAAAAACTAACATTTCTATCACAAAATGTTAATGAGGGTAAAATATTTCTATTTTCCAATTTCTAATTAACCTTTCTTCCAAAATACATATACTTAATTAATTCATCATTTAAAAATGACCATTTAACCAAAATTGCTACAAAAATGAATTTGGCAATCTAATTATTGATTAATCACACAAAGGGTTCCTATTTAATAAAATCTTTTTAATTTACAAATGTGTAAAAAAACACATTTAATCTAATTAAATACTTAGGATTTAATAATCATTTTTTACCAAACGCACAACACGCAACTCAAGAAAACCAAACAAATACAAGACCCACATACCCAACCAAAGGGGAAACTAACGACGCTCACTTGAGCATGCCTAGGATAAAACGTGAGGTCTTACGACCACCTAAACCACTTCCTATGGACCAAAAAGGTACACTCAGACCTGCGAAGCCAGGTGGCGATGAAACCTCGTACCTATGCGGTACTGTACCTGCAATCTCCTGCAATAATAAACCACACATGCATACATATATATTCAATGAAAGTGTTAGCCCGGGGTTAATAACACGAATCAGAAGATCAACTAATCTTACATAAGAATCGATGCGAAATCAACATTTACAGGTACACACATTAAGCATAATACCTGACTATAACATTACAACATGGTAAATCAACCATCCAAGAAAGCCACTTAAAAATTCAACCAAGTTCAAACCGGGTTTAAAAATCTGATTAGGGCAGGGGTACTACATCCTCCCCCACAAGGTTCTGACTTACTCCTGGAAGTCGTAAGGCTAGAAGGAAAACATGCAGCACACATTAGCCCTGAAACTTATTTAACAGATTTCAAATTGCACATATGAATCTTTTCACAAATAAATGAAATATTACTGCTAAATCCTTTACGAATGCCATTATCCATTGGTAAGATAAATCCAAATTCATACATTTTATAACATTCTAGGAACTATTTATAATCATAGCAGTGAAACAAGAACTTTCTTCCTTTCATCACACCAAATTAATGCATTAATTGAGGTAAACAACAATCACAACACTCATCTACCACATACGACAAGAAAACATGCCATCATGATCAATATATTTTACCATTCCATCCCCTTCCTAAAATATTATCGCACAGAAATAACTTCAAATTTCAACTTCTATAACCAAGTTAACTTTCATGAAATAAGAGCAACATATATAACACAATTGCTTACACTTGCCAAGCATATAAAAAACCTTTCTGATGACTATGCCCCATAACATAGTGACAAAATTACACATTTTACTCCATGTTTACACATAAATAGCCATCCACATAACTAGAATGTACAACTCAAAAGGCCACATGTGAGCATGTCTAATGCTTGGTCATACATAACATGCATGATCAACATCTATGTGCCTGATCTCATAATAAAATACATAATCATAAATATCCAACATCTCACTCAAGGGCTTGATGGTGCTAGGGTACACACATAGTGGTGATACCTTCCATACAAGACCCTCGTGACCATCCCTTATTGAGTAAGGTGGTTAGCCTCCAAGAGATAGTTACCACACATAGGTAGGTAGTGGATCCTAGCTGCATCATAGCCTCACATACCCCCATCCTCAAGGTTCCCTACGTCTACTTCCTCGTATACACTCAACCAAGACCGCCTCTTATGTCCTTGGAGAGGAATTCACATTTCAACACAAGACCAACATGCAAAATTAATAAGGATAAACCATTTTAGCCACCAAAATATAGATGAGTAAAGATAATAAATCATCAAATTTCAACAGTAAGGCAAGAAATTTCCATGGAATTGCAACACCAAATCAAATAAGAAAAAGATCGCAAGATCATGGCTAAACCTTCAAAAGTCAAAATAGAAAAAATTGTTGGTCCACATAAGAAATAAATAAGAATATCATAATTGCACATAACATCACTATGTGACTAGAATCTAGACACCAATGAGGAAGGAGAGAACAATCATCTAGCTATCGCAGTAGCTCATCATGTGGTGCGGCCCAGTCACACATCCACATGGCATGGTAGTGTGCACCTAGACATCACCCCACATCACGTCATCACACGGTATGGCTCTACCCTAAACAAGTCAGTAGGTTGCATGGTAATGTCTACTACATCTCTCATCGTGTCTCAGCACGACATGGAAATACTCCAAGCAGAGAAGGCACACAATGGACATATCCTCCATGGCAGTGTACCTCACAAAAAGTGGCATGCACAGGTCACACCCCGCATAGTGATGTACCCCTCAGGATACTTGTCATAAGCCAAAGGTATACATGGCTAGGGTCCACCCACATGTCTTCCAACACCTACCAACTGGAAGCTCATGTGGAAACAACATACCTTTCATGAAGACAAGGCAAAAGATCCTCCAAGATACACCATCATTATGCTCAAGAACTGCCATCAATATGCTTAAATAAAAGTGAGGAATAGTCTGGCACACATAAACCTTATAAATTGGTTCATCAAAAAGGGAAAGTATTAAGTACACCTTTAATATAGTTTTATTATATAACTATATTTTTCCTCGAAATAGAGAAGCTAAAGTCGCTTCGCGCTGACATTACTCGTACGTTGATCCATACTATTCAAGGAACAATGAATTCTAATTCTACCCCTTTACATACTAAGTTACCAACAACCTGCGGGTTGTCACTTAGTAGGGTAACAAATAAGCAACATCACATAAACGGTATGGTTTCCCCATACTCATAAGTAAACATATCCTCCATGGTTGATTACTTCTCTATCCCATGGGCACACATAGCGAGCACTGGTTTCTCACAATACACAACGAAAGCACCAGTACTAGTAAATTCACATTTATGGGGAGTAATTTTTAGTAACACTATCATCTACTCAAGGAAGTTCTTAATTATGCTTCCCACATGAATAACTGAATAGAATTTTATTCCTAGATACAAGTACTGTGATTCTTTACGATTCAAATTAAATAAGGAAGTAACATCATTCCTATATTCTTCACTAATTCCACTCAGCATTCATATTCACATCACTAACCATGCAAATTTTCTTTTCAAAGCTTAAGATGTCCACATTTCAATATGAAGCCAAAATGCAAAAATACAATTTCATATGCTTTATATACATTCTATTTAAATCAATGCATTCTTTAGTAGCATTTCTAAAAGATCTTATAACTAGGTAGGGAGAAGGGAATGAGAGTTTGATAGTCAACCCATTTCATACATATTCACAAAATAAACAAGATCATACAAACATGCTTAAATTTCTCACTATATGCCTATCATCTTAATTGTACGGTTTTCATTTCACTGTCATTTTAGAAGAATGCCAATTGGCCTAACATGACATTTCCAAATACTATGGTTGCAAGTGAATGTCCTAAATTTCCAAAAAAAAATGAAATCAAGACAGACAATCTTTTCATTTATGCATTACCTCTTGCAAACACTTACTACTCTTAATTAATACAACATATATCACAATCTGCAACCTTTCATAAAAAATCAAAGTACGATAAGAAGGTGAAAGAGGAGCTATCAACTAAATAATACATAATTATGCATGCACATCAAACATGCTTTTCATTTGCACTTTCTATTCATACTAAGTCAATTATATATATCCAAAAGCAAGTTCAATGTAGCATTGTTCAAATAGGTCCTCAATTGAGTCGGTATTATGAAACACATAATGAAACCTTTCATGAAAACACATCATTACACTCCTAGCCACTATAACATGTTCCCTTTCACACAACTTATTACAAACAAGGTAGTTTCACATATCAGCTATTCGTACAAAATCACACATTACCTAAGATATAAATTCCAATTTGTTACTCCTACAACACACATGGTGAATTCCTTTATGAAAAACATACAATTTCCTCCCAATAACCATCATGATCTTTTAAACCCATAGCCCTCTTATTATCTAAATGCACAGTAGAGTCAGTAGGCTCACACAAGGGTTCAAGAAGTAACAACCTTTCTCTCTCAATTAGAAAACTTACACAAGTAATAATTACACATATAGCAAACATTTTAATTTCTAGAGAGAAAGAGGAAGAAGGATGATATACAATTCAATTCGCTACATCATAAGAATTTAACATCTACCATACAAGTCCTACAAGTTTACAACACCAAGATAGATCATAATCATAATACAAGCAAATTTCATACTTCCAGATTCAAGACAAGCATTGACCAACCCAATGGGTTAGTCTAAAGAGTACAACAATCAATAAGGGAGGTACATATGACTGTCCCTGTAATAAGAGTAATCATAGACCAAGATACCTAATAAGAAAACCAAAGCACATATAATCACTCAAAAGCACCAACATCAAGAAGGTGAAAGCAAGGTGTGAACACACGTGTTACAAACAATCAAGGTTTTTCTCGAAAGAATATGCAAAAAGAATAAAGCACGAGTCCTTAAGATCTTCAAGATCCTATGCCTCAATCACAAACATACAATAGGAGGACAAGCATACAACATAAGGTCTATACACCTCACACCAACTAAGGGCACAAGTGACACTAGAGATCCCAATGTTTGCAACATTGGCTCTGATACCAAATGTAATTCCCTACCAGGAAACCCCGAAGGGATAAAACTAAAACACAAGGAGAGAGTGCAAATTTTTTTTTTTTAGGTTAAAACAATATAATGATACATTGAGTTAACATTAAGTTCATATTACACTACAGAAGACTCCTAAAGGGTTTCCCAACGTGATTACTTGGTTCATCACTTAACTTAACTCATGCTAATTAATCCAATTAAGTTGATTAACTTAAAGACATGATTATACTTAAACAATGGTTAAATTTATTCAATAGGTTAAAAATATAGATAACATGATTAAGTTCATCCATAACAATTTAACCATACATTACATCCATTCTTAAATTAAAAAATATGCCATACATTTAATTTCCATACATACTTTATTTCCATAAAAAGCTAATGAATACTTTGCATTATACTAAACCTACATTCTTCATGATCCATAATACTGCATATAATAACTTCATGCATGCATTTAAGATTAATATCATCTAATCTACATTATACATTTTAACCATAATGCCATTCATACATGCAAAATAAAAAGGAACCAGGTGAACACAAACACCACATAACACCAAATTCATATCGGAGTTCACCCCTAGTAGGCTACATCTTGGGGTCTGCTCAACTACAAGACCCCTCTAATAATTAATAGGGTGAAGAATACATAAGGTTCACAACAATTACATCTGGCCAATAAGGCGCACATAAACAAATAATACATATGACCACACCAGTCAAAAGATACAAGAATGTTCCTTGAAGAAGGAAAAGGATCCATCTAAAACATGATAAGAAGCAAATACTAAAGAACAACTGGAGCACCCGCAAAACTAAGTCCTCACAACCCATCATAAGCAACCCATGGTCTAACATGAATATCAGGTACACTCTCAAAGGCATAAACAATCAGATATGACTCCACTGTAGACACCTAGAATTAATATTTAATAAATTTAAGCCTATCAACATAATTAATTAATTTAATTGTGTTATCCAAAATCAATTAAATCTAATTTAATTAATCCTATCACTATTGTCCAATAATTAATTTATCAAATAAATTAATTATTCCCCTATTCCTCTAAAGTCCCCTCCAATAATCATTTCCTCTAAACCCGCTCAGTTAATTAATTCTAATTAATTAACCTAGTCATGTGATTCCTACAAATCACTTTTCCTAATCCCACTTAGCCTAATTAATCCTTTCTAGAATCTCTCATAATTAGGCTTATCATTATCCCTCAATTTTAATTCCTACTAATGTCACATCAACATTGAGCCTCTCAAAGAAATTCAAATTTATTTGAATCCCTAAATGCATCCTTATTTTAGAATTTTCAATTCCTCATATTTGAAATTCAAATTTCTCCCCCCCTTTTCCAAGGAATTTTATATTCCTATTTCTTTTCCCAAGGCACCCTTGATCCATGCCTTCTATCTCAAATCAATCTCAACCTTTCATAATCAAATCAATCTTGGCCCTCCATTGGCCTTCTCCAATCTATAAATTGGAGCCTATTCTCCTCACAAATGATCCACTTCTCATGCATTGTCATGGTGCCTATTTCTTCTATCATCCTCTTCTAATCCTCTCTCAAATCTATAAAATTCATAATCCATCACTCAAATCCAATCCTATCAAATCCATCAACCTATCTTGTTGAGCACAAAGGAGATCAATCCACATACAAATCAATCAAAGGAGCACATCAAGTGGAGCATCATCAAAGGGTGCCTTCACTTCATCAAGCTCAATCCGAAGGAGAAGGTAAAATAGGAAGGTAAAATGATCTCTTGACATTTTAGCATTTTCATGTTTATTTCATTGTGTTTTTTATCATTTGACCTTCTAATCCATTTTCCCATCTTCATCCATAATAATGCTCCTAGCAAAGACAACACAAACTGCACACTAGTGAACATAAGGGATGAGTGTCATCACATAGCTTGGTATGGTTACCCTGGCAGGTCTCCATAGGCTCCGGCCCCATCCACTGGTTTATCCTGGCAACCTTTCTCGAACCTCCAACCCATCCAAGTCTCATGTGGACCCAACAAATCCTTTCGTGAAGACAAGGTTGTTGGTTTGCCATTAAGGCCTTCTCACTGCATTCTAAGTCTATACTAGCACTCATCCCATGTGTGAGGTACAATTATCTTACTTAGTGTTTTTATCTATTAAACTCTCTAATATTCTATTAGGTTATCACTTATTTAGACACACTTTTGATGGGTTACCCTGCTACCACTTTGGGTGCAGCCCCCACTCAAAAGCCACTCTCCCGTATGACACTAAACCGCAATCAAATGAAACTCCTAAAACCAAGGTATACACAAGGACTAGCATACAAAGTTCAATAGGATAGGAATACCCACTTGGCCAAACAAGTCGTCATACAAGGTGCACTGAGTGACAATTCTCTGACTAGAGACATGACCAGCTATAGTCAACCACATAACCACATAACAACATCCAACACTCGCATTTAAGGACATGACCAGATACAAAATAGTCACATGAAAATAGTCAATACTCGAGATCAAGGACATAACCAAATACAAAATAACCATATGACCATATCCAACACTCACAATCAAGGACTTGCCATTTTTTTAATCAAATGCGAATACAAAAAAATAAACACGTATTGACATAAATCTGAAATGACAGTCATTTTTCATATTGCTTAAAAATACAAATTGATCAAGTTTTCTAATTGATCTAAATTGATTACAATTTGTCTACCTCATTAAGATACATGTCGCCCATGGTTTACTAAATCAACTATAATTCGATTTAAATCATAAAATAATATAAAATACTTCACAATGAATTTTCAAACCAAAAACCCATTAATATAATTATATTCATATGCTATACATACAAAGATATAATTT
This sequence comes from Cryptomeria japonica, assembly GCF_030272615.1. Classification (NCBI taxonomy): domain Eukaryota; kingdom Viridiplantae; phylum Streptophyta; class Pinopsida; order Cupressales; family Cupressaceae; genus Cryptomeria; species Cryptomeria japonica. The sequence continues at coordinate 235,232,477 of NC_081410.1, read as the reverse complement.
AGTGTATATTTATTAACTAAATTTGATATTTATATTTCCAATGAAATCATATTCCATTCTTTTTCGAAATGTTTTGTCCAAAACAAATATACATTCCAAAATATAAAAATATAAATTTAAAAGAAAATAAAATCGATAATCATTATTCCAAATAAAATAATATTTCCTTGCATATAAATTATTTTTTTAAAATTAAATATTAATTAATATATATTTGTTTATATACATTAATTAATAATGTAATAATAAACAAATACTATTTAATAAAATTTTTGAATTAAATAATATTGACACTTTATTTTAAAAAGTATATTTATTTATTTTTTGTTAAAAAAACAAAATGGCAATTGTTAGGGTAGACCCACGTGGACACCCATGTGGGCCTCCCTTTCTCCAAGGAAAGGGGCTAGGGAGACCATGTTTTGGTCTCCACCCAGCCACAGTTGAGTGGAGGCCATGACATGGCCTCACAACCATGGCCTCTCCCCATGGTATGGGGAAACCACGACTCTCCTCAACCATGGGTCAAGGGCCATGGTCCCCAAACAGCCCCCCCGCAATATATATATATATATATATATATATATATATATATATATATATATATATATGTATGTATATATATATATATATGTATATATATATATGTATATATATATATATATATATTTATTTATTTATTTATTTATTTAAAGAAAAAAATGAAAACCCCCAATTACTACACAGTCTCAAACTAAGACAAAATTCTAAGAAATAAATTTCCAGAATACCAATGATTTCCATATATTATTATTTTTTTATTTGAAAATAACCAACCCCTGAAAGCTAAAACTAGGAAAATTTCACCAACAAAATTCCATATTTGGGCAAAAGGAACAAATTACACACATTCATCCAACCAATTTTGCCAAACACAAACTAATTTCACAATTTATGAACTAAAATAAGAGATTCAAAATGAAATTTCTTAACAAAACCCACTGAGAACAACCACACCCATTTTCAGTATAAAAATCAATTTGAACAAACAAGAATTTGATCTAGAGGTTGGAAATAAAAGCAAGGAGGATTCAAATTTGAGATTTATCTACAACTCTTCCTTATTCCACAAATCTGAAAGAATTTTCAACAAACAAACACACATTTCTTCAAAAACAAATCAGTGATTTTTTTACAACAAAGGAGATTAACAATAATCCTACCTCTGTATGCAATCCTGGAAGTGATTTGATGAAGAGCCCAACCTGCACGCTTAAGAATTTTTTCCAACCAAAAATGCCCAAGCATTTTCCATTCCAAAAAGAACTCCCCAAAAATCTTTTGAAACCTAGGTTAAAAAGAGATTTTGACCTAAAATTTATTTTTAGGATAAAATTATTTTTAACCAAATTAAAATCATTTGTAATTAAAATTTAACCTTCTCAAAAGCTTTTTCTTTTCTTCCTCATTTAATTTGCTCCAATAAATTAAAAACTAACATTTCTATCACAAAATGTTAATGAGGGTAAGATATTTCTATTTTCCAATTTTTAATTAACCTTTCTTCCAAAATACATATACTTAATTAATTCATCATTTAAAAATGACCATTTAACCAAACTTGCTACAAACATGAATTTAGCAATCTAATTATTGATTAATCACACAAAGGGGTCCTATTTAATTTGGTCCCTTTAATTTACGAATGTGTAAAAAAACACATTTAATCTAATTAAATACTTAGGATTTAATAATCAATTTTTATCAAACGCACAACACGCAACTCATGAAAACCAAACAAATACATGACCCACATACCCAACCAAAGGGGAAATTGACTGACGACGCTCACTTGAGCATGACTAGGGTAAAATGTGGGATCTTATGACCACCTAAACCACTTCCTATGGACCAAAAGGGCACACTTAGACCTACGAAGCCAAGTGGCGACGAAACCTCGTACCTATGCGATATTGTACTTGTAATCCCCTGCAACAATAAACTACACATGCATTCATATATATTCAATGAAAGTGATAGCCTGGGGTTAATAACACGAATTAGAAGAATAACTAATCTTACATAAGAATCGATGTGAAATCAACATTTACAGGTACACATTAAGCACAATACCTGACTATAACATTACAACATGGTAAATCAACCATCCAAGAAATCCACTTAAAAATTCAACCAAGGTCAAACCAGGTTTTATAATCTTATTAGGGTAGGGGTACTACACATATCATGCATGCAATAGAAAGATATCAACTTAACTCAAAAGAAATCAAGCAACACATGAACACCAAGGTTTTCACGTGGAAACCCAAATGGGAAAACCCACGGTGGGAATTGGACCCACAAGATTTTTGCACTCTTTCGGAATGCGCCCTGTTAGGAGCTTAGCCCGGTTAGGAGCTTACAATTATGCCTAGTTAGAAGAAGACCCTATTAGGAGTCCCCTGGTTAAGGGATTTACTTCAGCCCTATTAGGAGCTTTACTTTGTTAGGAGTAACCTTGTGAAAGGATTTAGAACCCAAGGTAATGAGTCACCCGATCAAGGGATTTATACAATCAAGCCTATCAAGACCTACCCAGTTAAGGGATTTTGAATCTGCTACAACTATTAGGGAATGAAAGATGTATGATCTGAAAAATAGCACTCTCTGCTTGCTTGCACAGATTCTTTTCTACTCCAATCTTCTTCTCTCTTGCAGACACACACATTAGTTTGGCCACACACTCTTCTTTTGATCACCGACACATTAAATCATCATAGACTTACCATTAATAGACTTTACAACTTATTCAGTTACAAAACCCTAACCTCATACTAAGATTTACATCATAGATTATCATGGATCTTTACAAATCATTATAGATCATCATATACAGCAAATTACAAATCAATGACAGTCATTGAATGATCACCACACATCGATCTGATACACTTTCAAACCCTTAGCTAATTCTACTAAGCACTTCTCTCATTCCCAACAAATTCGCTCTTTGTACGTGCCAAAATAACATCTTATCACTTCACATGGATTCAACCACATCATCACCATCTTACAAACATAATGTAATACACCACTGAACTCAAAATCATTACCGGTTATAAGATTTGAATACCGGTTCTTAAACCCTACTAAAACCCTACAGAAAATACATCAGTCAATCACAAACATGACTTTCGGTAGCCAAAACATGATACAGTTTTGGTCATAACCTCATGACAATGTTACAAACACATATTCCAAACAACAACACCAAATTCCTCATTAATCTCTAGATCCAATTACTGAACCATAACACAGTTTCACATTTACTGGTTAAAGTCCTATTTTGCTAGTTAACTGTCAAATCCATTCCATAGCTTTCTAGTCAATCATAGATGACTTATATAACATGATAGAACAATGTAACCATAGTTGCTATCAATGACAACACAAACTAATCATCAAGTCATCAAACAATATCTCAACTATATCATCACCAACAATCTTTATACCGGTTCATCAATATCATCGCCAGTTATGCCAATATGCCAACAATCTCCCCCTTTGGCATTGATGGCAACACTGAAAAACCTCATCATGCTGAACTGAACTGATATGTTTTGTACTTGCTCTTTTGCTCAACATCTCCTTTGTATTTCTTATGTCGGTTATCTAGTTCTTCTTGCTCTCAACTAGTTCTTCTCCCCCTTTGACATCAATGCCAAAGGTGCAAATACCTTTGTTGTCTTCATCTCTACTTATCTCATCATAGCTGCCCCCCCTGAGGAGTAGCCCATTTCACATCAATCCAAAATTGAAAGATATTCAATGAATTCATCAGATTGATGCATCACTAGCATCTTAGTTGATCTTGTGTAGGGGTACAACCCCTAATCTACCTCTGAGATATTCAAAGGTTGTCTTAGGCAAAGGTTTAGTGAATATATCTGCTAACTTCTCTTTGCTAGACACATACTCCATTTTTACTTTCTTCTCCTATACTCTTTCCCTTAGAAAGTGATACTTGAACTCAATGTGCTTTGTTCTTACATGTAATATAGGATTTTTTGAAATAATAATAGCACTAGTGTTGTCACAATGAATAGTCACCGATTCAGACATGTCTTCCTTTAAACCTTCCAAAATATGTCTCATCCATATAGCTTGAGTACAATTCATTGATGCTACCACATATTCTGCTTCAGTTGTAGATTGTGAAATACAAGATTGCTTCTTGCTTATCCTCAACACCAATCTTACTCCTCAAAATAAAGCTCCATTGGTTGTCTTTTTTTTATCATCAACATTTCCAGCCCAGTATGCATCTGTGAAATCTTTTAAAGAAAAATTATCATTGTAAGGATACCACAAACCATAATCAGTTGTTCCTTTCAAATACTTGAATATCATTTTTACCACTACCATGTGTGTCTCCTTAGGATCTTTCTGAAATCTTGAAACCAATCCAACACCATGTGCAATGTTCGATTTACTATGGACAACATAATGCAACTTTCCAATCATAGACCTGTATTCTTTCTCATCCATAGACAATGAATCATCTTGTTTTGACAATTTACAACCTATCACCATCGGAGTACCAACCGGTTTACAATCTTCCATGCCAAAAGTTTTCAAGACTTCTTTTACATACTTAGTCTGACAGATAAATATTCCATTCTCCATTTGTTGAGTTTGTAAACCAATAAATAATTTTATCTCACTGATAAGAGACATCTCAAATTCTTTCTTCATTTCATCTGCAAAAGAAATACACATGTCATCATTTCCACCAAATATTATATTATCAACAAAAACTTCAACAAGTAACATTTTGTCTCCATTAGTTTTCAAATATATGTTATTGTCCTCACTGTTTCTCTAGAATCCAATCTTGATCAGATGTGCATGAAATCTTTCAAACCATACTCTAGGAGCTTGCTTCAATCCATATAGTGCCTTGTGTAGTTTGCAAACCATATTTTCATCTTCACTCAATGTGAAAACCATCTGGTTGTTTTATATATACTTCTTCTTCCAAGATACCATTCAGAAAAGTTGATTTAACATCCATCTGATATACCTTAAATCCTTTAAAAGCAACAAAGGTAAGAAACATTGTAACACCTTCAAGTCTTGCCACCGGTGCAAAGGTTTCACCATAGTCTTCACCTTCTTCTTGTGCATACCCTTTGCAAACCAACCTCGCCTTGTTTCTAACAACTTCACTATCCTCATTAAATCTGTTTCTGAATACCTATTTTGTCCCAATAACATTTTTGTCTTCTGGTCTAGGAACAAGAGACCATGTATTGTTCTTCTCAATCTGATCAAGTTCTTCATTAATTGCATTCAACCAGTCTTCATCTTTCAAAGCTTCTCTAACAGTCTTCGACTCAATAGTTGAAATCAGACAAGAATTCTCTTTGATTTTTCTTCTTGTCTGCACACCAGCATTCTTGTCACCTATAATTTGGTCTTCTAAATGATTTAGCCTTATTTATCTTGGGATTACCATTTTTGGTGCAATGATTTATGCTTCATGTTCATCATCTTCTTCATCGCTTACTGGTTGAGCTCCTATTTCTGCATTGTTCTGCTCATCTTCCTTCTGCACTTCTGGTTCAATTTACACAAGTTTTTCTTTATCATTAACTGGCTCCGATCTGCTGGACTCATTAGGTTTTTTAGAAAATTCATCCATTTTAACATTCACACTCCCAACTATTTTCTTTGTCCTTTTATTATCACATTTGAATGCTTTACTCTTGGTAGAATATCCAAGAAATATCCCTTCATCACTCTTTGCATCAAACTTTCAAGTAAAATCATCTCTCTTAATAAAACATCTACTACCAAAAACTTTAAAGTAGCTGACATTAGGATTCTTACCATGCCAAAGTTCATAAGGTGTTTTATCATTACCTTTCTTCACAAGAACCCAGTTCAAAGTATAAACAACAATGCTAATTGCTTCTCTCCAAAACATTTTTGGAACATCTCCTTGTATCAACACTATTCTAGAAGCTTCCACTATTGTTATGTTTGTCCTCTCTGCAATGCCATTTTGTTGTGGAGTCCTAGGTGTTGACATCTATCTCTTTATTCCATGTTCTTCACAATACCTAGTAAATTCATCAAAAGTAAATTCTCCACCCCGGTCAAATCTTAAGCACTTCTGATTCTTGTCGATTTCCTTTTAAACTAGGGCTTTAAAGATCTTGAATTTGTTGAATACCTCTAATTTATCCTTCAAGAAAGTTACCCACATCATCCTTGAAAAATCATCAGTGAAAATCATAAAATAATTATCACCATAAAAACTTATTGTCCTCATACGACCACATAGATCAGTATGCACTAAATCAAGAATATGTTATAAAGAAAAAAATTTACTCTTAAAATATGTCGAAGTCATCTTACCCATCTGACAATCTCTACATAACACATTATCCAGTTTAACAAGTTGGGGCATACCTCTCACCATATTAGATTTGCTAACCTTTATCAAATTATCAAATTTGACATGACAAAACCTTTTGTGCCACAACCAGCTATCTTCAATTTTAGCCACCAAACAACTATTCACATTAGCATTCAGATGAAAAAGGTTACCTCTAGTTTGTTTACCAATAGCTAAAAAATCTCCATTACATCCCATGATCCCGCACACTCCTTTTTTAAACTCAAGGTGATATCCTTTATCATTTAGTTGTCCAACACTCAACAAGTTATGTTTTAAACCTTCAACCCAATAAACATCATCTACATTACTCTTACCATTTAGTGAAATAGATCCTTTACCTTTTGCCATGCAGGGTGAATTATTACCAAATCTTACCACACCGCTGTCAAACTATTAAAGGGATATGAATTTGTTCTTATCACCGATCATGTGATGTGAACAACCACTATCTATTATCCACTCATCACTAGAGTCAAATTGAGATACCAAAGCTTTTTCATTAGTCAAATCTTCCTTCATAGCAACAAAGACAATCTCTTCATTGTCATCATCTTCAGATTCCTCATCTGTCACACCTTCATCAACTGCAACATAGCATTGGTTCTTCCCTTTGCCTTTATATTTCCTAAACTTCTCCTTTCTATCACTATTAGGGAAATTTACAGCAATATGTCCAATCTTATTGCAAGATAAACACTTAAGAGGTAGTTTACCTTTATATATACCAGTGCCTCTTGGAAGTCTCTTAGCCAGAAGAGCTTCAAACTCCATCAGATGGTCTTCATCATCATTATCTCCTCTGCTACTGCCATGACTAGATCTGTAGTCATAACTCCGACATAAATCTTTCCCTTTTCTCATAGGAGTACCAATTATAGATGCTTTAAAATCTAATTCAGATGCCTTAGAAATACTGTTATCAAAACTACTTAATTCACATGCAGTCAGTTTATCAATAAGATAATCAACAATGACTCTATCACTACTTACTGACCTTAACTCTTGAATAGCAAAAACCCTTATAGCATAGGTAGGTAAAAGAGTTCTTAACATCTTACTTACAATAGTGTCATCTTCAATATTTCCTCCAACACTTTGAATACCACCGACAACCTCTTTGATTCTATGTCCATACTGAGCTATATTTTCACCTTCTACCATTCTCATATCATCAAATTTACCTCTAAGACTCTCTTCCTTATATTTTTGAACATGTTTATCACCACCATAGATTAGTTCTAATTTCTCCCAAACTCCAAATGCAATTTCTAATCCATGTACATCAATGTATTCAGTATTAGGCAGTGTGCTTACAATGGCTTCCAGTGCTTGATTGTTTTCCTATTGCTTCTTAAGCTGATATGGAGTTAGAGGACCAGTAGGGGGTACATATTTAGTAGTAGCATGTTGCCAAAATTGAGAACACATACCTTTGATATAAATCTTCATTTTGGATTCCATATTGTGTAGTTGTCCTTAGTAAACTTCGGACCCTCCATCATTTTCCTCTGGATCTTTTCCTCAAGCAATTAAGCTTCTACACACAGAGGACCAAGGCTCTGATACCAATTGTTATTTGTGAGGATCTGGTTAATACTAAGAGGGGCGGGTGAATTAGTATTAACACCAAATTGAAATCTTAAACCAAACTTATCCATACTTCACCAAAACAAATCATAACCAATACAGGTAGCCACTGAAATCAATCTACTAATTAGATTTATCAAACTGCTCATTTAAGTGTTCCATATCATGCATGCAATAGAAAGATATCAACTTAACACAAAAGAAATCAAGAAACACATGAACACCAGTATTTTCACATGGAAACCCAAATGGGAAAAACCATGGTGGGAATTGGTATCCACAATATTTTACACTCTTTCAGAATGTGCCATGTTAGAAGCTTAGCTCAGTTAGGAGCTTACAATTATGCTCGGTTAGGAGCAGACCTTCCCCCAGTTAAGGGATTTACCTCAACCCTATTAGGAGATTTACTCTATTATAAGTAACCTTGTGAAAGGATTTAGAACCCAAGCTAACGAGTCACCCGGTGAAGGGATTTATACAATCAGGCCTGTCAAGACCTACCCGGTTAAGGGATTTTGAGTCTGTTGCAACCGTTAAGGAACAAAAGATGTATGATCTAAAAAATAGCACTCTCTGCTTCCTTGTATAGATCCTTTTCTACTCCAATCTACTTGTCTCTTGTAGAAACACACACTAGTTCAGCCACACACTCTTCTTTTGATCACCGACACAGTAAATCATCACAGAATTACCATAAATAGACTTTACAAATTAGTCGATTACAAAACCCTAACCTCATACTAAGATTTACATCATAGATTATCACGGATCTTTACAAATCATTATAGATCATCATATGGATCATTACAATAAATTACAAATCAATTACAGCCATTGAATGATCCCCACACATCGATCTGATACCTTTCAAACCCTTATCTCATTGTACTAAGCACTTGGCTCATTCCCAAGAAATTCATTCTTTGTACGTGCCAAGACAACATCTTATCACTTCATGTGGATTCAACCATGTCATCGCCATCTTACAAACATAATTTAATACACTGTTGAATTCAAAATCATTACCGGTTATCAGATTTGAATATCAGTTCTTAAACCCTACTAAAAACCTATAGAAAATACATCAGTCAATCACAAACATGACTTCTGATAGCCAAAACATAATGTGGTTCTGGTCACAACCTCATTACAATATTACAAACACATATTCCAAACCGCAACACCAAATTCTTCATCAATCTCTAGATCCAATTACTTAAGCATAACACAGTTTCAGATTTACCGGTTAAAGTCCTATTTGCCATTTAACTGTCAAATCCATTCCATAGCTTTCTGGTTAATCATAGATGACTTAGATAACATGATAGAATAATGTAACCATAGTTTCCATCAATGAAAACACAAACTGATCATCAATTCATTAAGCAACATCTCAACTATATCATCACCAACAATCCTTATACCGATTCATCAATATCATCACCAGTTATGCCAATATCCATTCTCATGTCAAACTTTGATAGACTATTTCTTGGAATCCAAGACATATGAATAATTTGTTTGAAACTATAGGGTCATGTGAGGCCCATCTATAATGATATATCTCATATTTTAAATACTCAAAGCATTTTCACAAGGTAGCATTTTTTTAGTTGTTGCAAAAACTATCAAATGCATGCAATGTAAGGTTGCAAGATATGCTAAGTTTCATTCTATTCATCATGGGCATGAACTATCAATGTGAGGATGTCTGGGTAGGTAGTTATATGGTAGGAACTCTCCTAGAGTGCACCCCAACTCGTTGGAACATTCAGAGCCATACCCTACTGATGTTATCGCTCAAGTGCCCTAAGTCCAAAAAATTGTCAAACTTTGACGGATTGTTTCTTGCAATTTAGGACACATACAAATGATTTGTTTGAATCTATAGGGTCATGTAAGGCCCATCTAAACTTACCCATCTCATATTTTTAAGACTCAAAGCCATTTTCACAAGATAGCATTTTTTTAGTTGGTGCAAAAATTGTTAGATGCATGCAATGCAAGGTTGTAAAATAGGCCAAGATTCATTATGTTCATCATGGGCTCAAACTATCAACATGAGAATGTCCGATTAGGCAGGTTTTTGATAGGCACGCTCCTATAGTACACCCCAACGCGTTGAAACGTTCAGAGTCATACCCTACTGACGCTATCTCTCAAGTGCCCTAAGTCCAAAAAATTGTCAAACTTTGATGAACTATTTTTTGGAATCCAGGACACATATGAATGATTTTTTTGAATATTTAGGGTCATGTTAGGCCCATATACAATTTTGAAGACTCGGAGCAATTTCATAGGGTAGCATTTTTTCAGTTGGTGCAAAAATAGTCAGATGCATGCAATGCAAGGTTGCAAGATAGGATAAGTTTCATTATGTTAGTCATGGGCATGAACTATTAACATGAGTATGTCTGGGTAGGCAAGTTTATGGTAGTAATTCTCTTGTAGTGCACCCCAACTCACCAGAATGTTCAGAGCCATACTTGGTGCAAGGGCACAATCTCATCCCTCTCATACACCTTATGTTCAATTTTTGGGTTTTTGTCTTGTTTTCATTTATTTAATGTAAATAAGGTCATTGGAGACCTTTTGAGGTCATCTAGGATCATTGCTGATATTTTTGTGCAATTTGAGTGCAAGATGTAAAAGTTGTTAAAAGTTGCCATTGTTGTCATGACAACTTTTCACTTGTAATGACACATTTTCAATATGTTGTTTAAGGGTAGTTGTAGGTTAGTTGGGGCTGAGAAAATAATTTTTACAAGCATAAATATCCTTTTTAAAAATATCCCAAGGGGTTGGTTGAAGTTTTGAATAAAGTTGGAATCAATTTGGAGACTATTTCTGTGTATTTTCCTGCAATATTGCTACTCTTTCACATGGTACAGATTATACGGATCAAATAAAGACCTGAGAACTGTTCAAAATGTTAGGTATGTGAATCTAGTTTTATTTTCACTTGGTTTCATCATTTTTCACTTAGTACTTTACAAGATATTGCAATTTTGGTAAAAATTGTCCAAAATTGTCACAAACCCTAAGTAGGGTAAGTAGTCGCAATAAAAAATGCATATTTAGATTTTCCCATGGTAAAAAATAACACAAATGGGTGAAAATATGTGTAAGGGAAGCATGAAGGGAATAGTCTTGATTGGAAGCCATTTTATTTAGTGTAAATAGATGTATAACTGATTGTCCTAAAAGGCAAAATTGTGAACAGTCAAGCTTAACTAGGGTCAATGTCCCCAAACCAATCCTTAGAAGAAATTTTTTATTGTTAGATTCTTGGAGAGTGGATCATAGGTCTTAAGAAGAGTTTTACACATCAAAATCAATAATTTTGTGTCATATTTGTGTTGTTTAGGTCCTTGGCCATCTAATTGACAATCCTAATTGGGGAAACATGGTAACCAATTGATGAATGTATGTGTGGCAGTGTTGAGAGCCACCAATTTGCAATTGTTGTGATGTCTCAGATGAACCAGTTTACCTTGATATTCACATGTCCTTGTAGGGTTGGATCAAGCCTATAAAGGGTGATCAAGTCAAGAGACCAATAGGTGTAACCAAGGCCTCAAGTCAAGTAGAATCATAAATAAAAAAATTAATCACAAAATTCCATTTATGCATTTATAATCAAACAGTAAAAAAATCACATACAAAATTTTTCCTCTAGTATGGACAAATCAGCTCATGGCCATTTAAATATACAAAAATTTTATGTACAAATTAGCTCGTGGTCATTGAAATATACAAAATTTGGCATTTAAATGTGCACAATTCAACTCATGACCATTTAAATATACAAAATTTGGCATCTAAATATGCACAAATTAGCTCATGACCATTTAAATATATAAAATTTGGCATCTAAATATGCACAAATCATCTCATGGTCATTTATATATACAAAAAAATGAATATAGAACAATTCACTAAAAACTTGTAGATGACCTAGCATGCTCACTCAAAACAATTCACAATTCACTAAAAACAATTCACAATTACACTAAAAAGTTGTAGATGACCCAAAATCAATCAAGTGTGCATGTTGGATCAGCTCTAACCCTTATGTGTCAAGTATTGCCTTGTGGTCAAATTCATGAACTTTCCATAAATTCTTGTTATGAGGTCTACCATGATACTTAAACGATTGAATCTTTGTTGCAACAATAAGGTTGGAGAAATGAAGAATATGTATGTGTATTTCAAAGTCCTTGAACAACCAAACATCAAAATTCTTGATATGGTATCTTCTAAGCCATGTCCCTGTCATGACAATAAACCCTATTGGGTACTCAATACCCTCTTTGTCAATGATTGTGGTTGTCAATTTTCTTTTAGGCTCAATACAATGACACAAAAAGTAATATGTTTCTTCTTCATTGTTCTCTTTTGCAACAACTACTTACAAATGACCTGCATTTTATAGAATGATAAGTTAATACAAAAAACAATGTGAGATGTAATTAAAGGAGCCAAAAAAATATTTTTGAGCAAAGTAATAAACCGAAAACATCACCTAGTTTCACTAGGTCTGATACATGGTCGAAATTCATTGATGATTCCATTTGGTTCAATCACAGTACTTTGAGAACTTGATATGTATCAATGGGAACCAATAGTCTACAAGACCATTTGTCAACCCACTCTTGTGATTCACATTCTTTCCATAAAAAAATCATACATGAAGAGAAAAAACATACAATCTTTCTAGTATAAATTACTACTGAACTTGCATTTGAACTTCTAAATGTGTGCATGTCACTCGATCCTACAATTGTACAACAATATTGATAGTTTTCAATGTTATATTCATTGATCAACCAAAAATATCTATGGACCATAGACATACTTGCATTACTTGGTCTCATTATAGAGTTACACCATCACATAATTGTTGCTACATCTATCAACTCAGCACCACCTCTATACTTCAATTCTTCTCTTGCAAGGGATATTTTTGCACATTATATTATGCCATCATGCTCTCCCTTTCCATGTCTAGCTTCAGTGAAATTCCAAAAATGTGTTACATTGCTTGTCGCATGCATCCTAGTCAACCAATAGAATCCTTACATCCTTGAATTGTGAGGTACAGTTATCTGACCATATTATGTGTTGGTTGTATCTTATGTTTCTTTCCATTAAATTATCATAGAAAATTGTAAAGCATCCTTGCACAAACTTTGATGAATGAGTATGATCATCATTGTTGTCAAAGTAATACTCTCTTAAAACCTTTCTATCCTCCTCTGTGCTATTAGCTACATGCATGAATTCTATGTGTACAAAAATAGTAACTTATCTAGCTAGAATGGTAATACATAGATTGCACTTCATTTTGAGGTTGTAGTGTATAATTATTAGCAAAATAAATGATAGATACAATGATACCAAGAGGAAATGTGTGCTTAAATAACTTGAATTTCTTATCTAACCACTGAGCTCTATGTGTATGCATTATGTACTCATAAACTAGTTTCTCTTGAAACAGTTTCATAAATTAAGCTACACATATCGTTTTTCACTAACTCACATCTCTTCAATTCTTTTCCATCTTTAACCCCAAATGTGATTGTCTTATATTTTTTACAAGAAACTAGTTTCTTACCAATTTCATGTGTTCTCTCAAAATTTACACATCTAGGTAAATGTCGTGAACCACCACATGTATCACAAGAACCTTTCAAACACATCATCTTATAATAAATGCAACCATCATCTCTTTTACATAGTACACTTGAAATAAATTATATTGGTGACTTAGGAGGTTCTTGTATACTACATTCATGCAAAACATCGTTAGTGTGCAAATTACAACATATATGATGATAAATATCGTAGTGCATGGAAAATTCAGTATGTATCCTACAACAACATGTGGTTCATACATGATTAATCTTAACATATAAAAGTTTTTCCATTTCAAAAAAATCTTTGACTAATTCTTATTTGAGGAATTTTTTGAAGGAATCTTTCATATAATTTTGTTTGAGTCATATCCAAATAGTGTTTGGCATGTGGCTCATTATTTCTACATCCAATTCGCCTTCTAACAACATCTCTTTGGTTAGGCAAAACCCTTGTGTTGTCATGCCAAAAAATTTAAATTAATGTTCTTAATGCATCAACAACAGCCCTGTCTTTGCATGGTAGTCTACTTGAGAACGCCCAAAGAGAATTATTGTTAGGATCCTTTGTTTTCTCCCACCTCTCTAATGTATTCTATAATTTTGTTCTACTTATGTTTAATGACTTACTTTTTTTTCTTATGAAACGATCTTTTTTTATTTTCTTGCTCATTATGGTTGATGTAATAACACGTCAAGTAAAATTAGAATCTTTAGTACATGATTTTGATCCAATTGCTTGATATGAATCAAATATATTTCTCACAATAGTTCTTTCACTATTATTATTGGATGATCTTAAGCCAAGAATTTTCATTGTCTCTCTAAATTTCAAATTTCTAATCAATTCAACAATTAATTAGCATCTTGCAGTTTGATTTAATCTTTCAAAATAGTGTTTCCATATTCTTTTAACCATTCTTCTACAAGTTCATTCATGTATTTTATCAGACATTGGCTTCAAAATATTCTCATCAATGTCAATTAAATAATTTGGTTTCTACGAATAATTTTAGGAGGTGTTAACATTGGTGCATTATGTGCATTAGGTACATTCGTTACATCAACTTGAGTTGGTGTATGTTCATCATTTGATTGATTATTGATTGTGGTTTCTTCTTCAATTTCATTAGGTTCATTTGGTAAATCAAATTGAGTTGGTGCATGTTCATCATTTGATTGATTATTGATTGTGATTTCTTCTTCAATTGCAATAGGTTCATTTGGTACATCGAATTGAGATGGTGTAGATGATGTAATTTCTTGTCCTATTGTTCTTAGTTAATGTAATCTCTTCATACGCTCCCTTTGTATTTCCTTTTCTGCCTCTCATTGTTTGGATGTTCCTTGCTTGTTCTTTCCCATCCTTAATAATGATTGTCCTAAATAGCATCATTTTTCATATATGTTACAAAAACTTATACAATCAAAATACCATAAAAAACATGTATTATCGTTATTTTAATAATCAAAACTATTAAACAATGAAAATAACATTGAATAAACCAATTAGTAGGACAATTCAATCATTTGAACTCATACAAAACAAAAGGTTCACTTACTTTGACATAAACTATCATAGAATTGCAGAATCAGTTACAGTGGCACCTTCAACAAGTTCCAAAAGTGATCATGTGGATGTTGACAATAAAATTTATGTGTAAGAAATGCGTATGGGTTATGTTTAATTAACCCATTTGCATATTTGGTCCGTAAAATACCCCAAAGAAACAAACATTCATAATTCCAATAACTCGTATGAATTTTTTATTGAAACAAACCTCATTCGTGTTACTTAGAGAAAAGAGAAGGAGAGAGAGAGAGAGAGAGAGAGAGAGAGAGAGAGGGGGGGGAGGGAGAAAATGGAAATGGATAGGAAAAGAAGGAGGGAGATTGAGAAGGAGAGAAGGGCGGAGATAGGGAGAGAAGGGGAAAGTGAGAGAAGGGGGGAGAGAGAGAGAGGGGGGGGGAGATTGAGAGGGAGAGAAGGGGGAGATATGGAGAAAAGGGGAAACAAAGAGGGAGAGAATTGGAAAGATAGGGAGAGAAGGGGAAAGGGAGAGAGAGAGAGGGGTGAGAGAGAGAGAGAGAGAGAGAGATGGGAAGATAGGGAGAGAAGGGGAAGCGGATAGAAAGAGAGGGAGGGAGAGGGAGAGGGAGAGGGAGAGGGAGAGAAGGGGGGAGATATGGAGAGAAGGAGATAGAGAGAGAGAGAGAAGGGGAAAGAGATAGGAAGAGAGGTAGGGTCGTGTCATGTACTAGGATGTTAAAAGGGGTCATATGGTGTCCTAAGGGGTCATATGGAGTCCTAAGGGGCCACACATGTGTTAGAACACCATATGACCCCTTAGGACAATATGATGTCCTAATGGGTCATATGGTGTCCTAAGGGGTCATATTGTGTCCTAAGGAGTCATATCATGTAATAGGATGTTAAAAGGGGTCATATGGTGTCTTGAGGGGTCATATGGTATCCTAAGGGGTCATATTGTGTCCTAAGGGGTCATATCATGTACTAGGATGTTAAAAGGGGTCATATGGTATCTTGAGGGGTCATATGGTGTTGTTAGGGGTCATATGGGGTCTTAAAGAATCATATGATGTTGTTAGGGGTCATATGGGGTCCTAAGAGGCCCAACATATGTTAGAACACCATATGACCCCTTAGGACAAAGTATGACCCTTTAGGACATCATATTGTCTGAAGGGGTCATATGGTGTTGTAGACACATATAATTAATTGTTTTTAATTACTTTTAATTCCTCACATAATTAATGTTAATTCAAATTCTCCTCAATATTAATTTAATATAATTAATATTGTCACTATAGTATGTGACCGATTTATTTAATAAATCAATCTCTTTCTTTATTCTTCTAAAAAGATTAAATCCTCACAAATCATCCTCTTGGCTAATTAATTTCAATTAATTAGTTTACCTACATGATTCCTACAAACCATCTTCTTAATTCATCATTAATAAAGTCTTCTAGAAACTCCCTAAACTCACTTAACCTTATTCTTCTAATTTTTAATTCCCTCCACTCATTCTCTCTCCTAGTCAAATCCTCCTACAAATCCTAATCCCACCTAACATTTCCTCTAATCCCCCTCCTAATGAGTTGCTAATGGCTAATCATCATGATTAGCCACAAAGTCAACTCCTTGTCCCTTCCATCCAACCACTAGCTTTTAATGCTCTTTTCCTAGGTGAATGTGAGATTTGCAAAATCTCACAATCCTCTAGGCATCTCCTCTCCCAAGGAATTTTTAATTCCTTCTTATTCCTCCAATCCCCATGATTATCCATTTTTGGATAATTTTAAATTCCTCCTCCCCATTCTCCAAGGAATGTCACATCCCTTGCTCCTCTCAAGGCACATTGGGAAGTCTTCCCAATGCACTTTTCTCTTCTCAAGGTACCTTGGGAAGTCTTCCCAATGTACCTTGAGGAGTGTGGAGACAAGAAATGACTTTAAGGAATATCTCTTGGTCTCCACACCCTCTCTTGGGCCTTGTGTGAGCTCACAAGCAATCCTAGCCCTTCATCTTGAATCCTTCCTAGCCATCCATTCTTCCTCTCCTATTCATATAAAGTGAGGACTCCATCCCTCCATTCTTCATCTCCAAGTTTAGTAATCTTATGTTGCCCTTTTGAGCCTAGGAAAATCATTTTAGCATCCTTATCATGTTCAAATCATCTCATCCACACTTGATCATCTCATCCTTATCATCTTCCAAATCCATTCCATTTGTGCACAAGAATGGAGAGCCATCCACATCAAGCAAGCAAGAGGAGCACATCAAGTGGAGCATCATCCAAGGTCGCCTTCACTTCATCAAGCTCCATTTGAAGGAGAAGGTAAAAGGATTGTGTGAGGTATATACATTTTCATTATTCATGTTTTCATGCATTTCAAATTATGTCTTCGATTTCATATGCTTCCATGTTTGATTTGCATGCTTATTAACTAATCCACCTCACGGGTCTTTTTCCCCTCTTCATTTTGGCATGCCTAGTGGGACCCACATCCCTAAGAACTAATGTTTTTTTATGAGTTTTTGTGAATTGTGAGACATAGGTTCTGGAATAGCGCGACTGCAAAAAAACAAAAAAATCTTTGGCAGCTCTGTATTTTAGGACGAGCGCTCTGCGCATTCTCCCATCTCCTCCTCATTCTTCTTCTTCTATCTTCTATTTCTTTTCTCTTTCTATTTAATTTTAATAATCTGTCTGACCATAGGAATTAATTAAAAATTATGTTTGTGTGATCCTCATTTCTGTTTCTTTTCTGTTCCTACGCGATCCTCATTTATTTTGTAAAAATTCAAATTTGAAATCTACTCTGTTTAATTATAATCTGTCTGACCACAGGAAAGTGTGAAAGTAGAAGAGTATGCTCGTCTATCTAGACAATCAAAAATTCAGACCACTTTTCTATTCTATTTTTTTGCCATATCTGCTTTATCTTCACTCCATTTCCCTCCAAACTTCACTAGATCCCCCGCATTGCCATTTTGCACATTTCCTTCCTTGAAGGCCTTATCCCAAAATCCACTTTTTGAAGCCCAAAATCCCACATTCCTCTATTTTTAGGGTTTTCCATAACTCCTTCCCCTTTTATCCAATCACCTCCAAATTTTCCCATATTGTCCATCTCCAACTTTTGCTTCTTTGTCCCTCTTGGACAATTTTTTCCATTCCTTCATCTCTCCTCCAAAATCCCCATTTTTTGCTTGCTTATCCCTTGGAAAGTAGCAAAAACATAGTCAAACACCATTTACCCATCAAATTTTCCTCCAAATCCACATTTGTCATTAGTAAAAAAGTTTTTATTCATGTTTTTCTACTTGTTCCCAAAAATTCAAAAAAATTTAATATTTTTGTCATTTTGTTGTTTTTTGTAGGACACTTGTTGAAGACTCCATTTTTCAAACTACTAATCAAGTTGTTTTGCAAGTTGCCTAAGAAATCCGACCAAACATTGTGAAATTATTTAAATTAGTAACCTAGATATTAATTAAAATGGAATGAACCATTGTCTTATGTGTCTTTAAGAAAAGCGTAAAGGTAGGAGAGTATGCTCTCGTCTTACTAGACGATCAGAAATCCAAACCCTCCAACCTTTTCTTGTTTGATTGTGTGTTTACCTCTAGCGGGCCTGCCCTCCCAACATTCTCTTTGAGAAGGTAAGAGGGGGAATGATTCAAGTGAGTACACCTGGACCTGGAGTTCCCAACTCACTATAATAAATAGGCCATTGACTATGAAAGGGTCAATGGTTTGGGGCTATATGAGAGTTCACTCTCACATTGGGTGCTTAGTATGATCCTAGAGATCTCAATCACGCTTGCATGACTACTAAGTTCTTGGTGCTTCATTGGGCTATAGGCCTCAATTGTGCTTGCGCAACTTTGAAGGGTAGCTCCTAACGGGAAGACTTACTAAACACCTTGTTCATAGTGGCCAAAAACCTTCTAGTCATTGGTGCAGGAGGTCGGACCTCCGAAGCCACCCATATTTTTACGGCCCTTAGTAGAGACACAAAGTTCGCCATGAGGAGTTTTCATGGGAATCGATGCTTGGCTGCTCTGAGAAGTGAGTGCCATGGAGAGGAGCTAGTGGGGTCAAGCATCTAAGTGTCCACTCTGGGTAAGCGTAGCTGGGAAACCGATTGGGATCCAATGAGAATTGTCCTTGCCAGCCTTAAGAATTTTGTATATGAGCATGAGTGTCTTTGAGATAATATGCATTTGATCATTGTGTTTGCTTTTTTTGATACATACTTGCCAAGAGAAGACTAAAAACACATCACTATCCCCAAACACTTTGCAAAAACACTTGTCAAGACACAAACAATTGTCCAAGTCATTACCCACACAAAGTCCAAAATTGCGTCAAAACTCCATCTGTCCCATGTTTCATAAGCTGAAGAGAGAATCTAAGATTTCATCCTCTACATCAACATTCAAGTTTGTCCTTTGAAACACCTACTATCGTCCAAATCAGGGTGGTTGTATCCCTTCATACAACTTGCCATTCGAATCAATCCTTAGGTCATGTTCATGCCAAAGACAACCTAGTCATCAAGTTTCTTCTAAGCCATCACTATCATACCTCCTCCATCAATCATCCTCAAATTTCCCAAGAACTTAGCACATCAAATCAATCTCCCTTCACTATCAAATCAATTATCAAAATTCAAATCCAATCATCCTCTAATCCAATTTAACCTCGCGTTAAGGTTACATGCCTTGTGAAATTCCATTTAGACCTCATCATTAATCAATTGGCTCTTGTGCTTGAATGGGAATCCTCTCCAAGTACCTTTTGCCTAATCCTTTTGATTCAATCAAGACTCTTAACTCATGTCATTACTTTGCTTAGGGTCATTAGCCAACCCTTGGTATAAGAGAGGCTTTTTAATCATCAATCTAAGGTCTAAATTCTACACAACTTGGCCATCACCTTACTTGTGGTTGCATCCACCACCTAAAATCCTCATCCAAGGACTAAGGTGTCAAATCCTAATCAAATCCAAACTCTAATCCAACAACCATACCAATCAACAAAATCCCTTGTCATAAAAGACAAAATCCAAAATTCCACAAATATCTTGCTAAGTCTTTTCATCACAAATTTCCTAATCCAAACTTTTCCAAGGTTATTCATGTATGGTTACAACTCGATCCCAAAAGAGAAAGATGTCTAAACAACAATATGGCATGCTGGACATTAGTTCCCTATATGAAGATCCCATGCAAGATCCTACACAAAGTGGGCAACCTAGCAATCGAGATCAAAGCCAAAATCCTAGCATGGTTAGCCAAGATGAACTCTCTCTGGAAGTGCAAACTTTCCTAGCTGATTCTTATAACCAAGAGATGATGGAAAAGTTTATTCAACACAATCCCACTGCACTTCTAAAAACTCTCCTTGAAAATGGAGTTCAACTTCCTCCTAAATTTAATAGATCCACTCTTGCCCAACAACCACAAGGAGACCTCACTCCCACACAAAGTGTTGCACCTATTATTCAAACTCAATCAATCGCAGCCCCATCAATCATCCAAGCTCAATCAATTCCACCCGTAGCACCTCCCACCATGGTCTCCATCCCATCTTCTTCCTCCTTACCATCTATACCACTATCAAATTGGATCTCGTCTATTCTCCAACACACTTCTATACCACCTCCTTCCATTAAACAACATATTTCTATTCCACAAACTTCCCTTCCTACCAACAATGTCACAAATTTCATCTAGGCCACACTCAATCCCATCACAACAGTTTGTGGACTGCAACCAACTATCACACAAATCCCTGCAACATCGGTCCTCACATCCCACGTTCCTGCCTCCTCATCATATCAATAAATTGGTGGTGGTGCACCTTCTTTGGCTCACCCAATTCTTGGGGCAAATACAATTCATCATTATCAAAGTCCACAACAAGACCTCATCAAGGAAATTCAAGACATGAAAAATATCATCAAGGACATGAAACAAAGGACTAATAAAAGGAAAACTTACTCGTTCGAAGAGTTTTACCCTTGTCCTTACAACCCGTCTATATTAGTTGCACCCTATCCCCCGAGATTTGAGATCCCCAAATTCACCAAGTATGAAGGCAAAGGAGACCCCTACGACCATGTCCGAGAATTCCACATCTTATGCCAAGAAGTCTCCTATAGTGACCTTTATCTTCGCAAACTCTTTCCCAAGAGTCTCATGGGAGATGCCCTAGCATGGTTCTCATCTCTACCGTGAGGTTCCATTGTCTCCTTTCTGGACTTGGCAGAAAAATTTGTGGCCCACTATGCTTACAACATGCTTAATGATGTTTCTATGATGTACATATGCAATACAAAACAAAGGCCTGGAGAAACCTTTGCCAATTTCCTACAAAGATGGTGACATCTTATCAAAAAATTCCAGTGGGACATGCCAGAACAACATCAAATTGAGCTATTTCAAAAGAACTTGGTGCTTGAACTTTCGAGACCCTTAATATCCCAATGTATCAAATCCTTCCAAAAATTGACCGATAAGGGCCTCACCCTCGAGCGTTTCTTATTGGAGGAAGGAACCTTGAAACATTCCCAGAAATCGACACAAATTTCTTCATCTTATCATAACGACAAGCCAAAATTCTGGTCTAAGAACAAAAATGTGGTCAATGATGATGTAACTGATGCAAAGCGGGTCCAAACCATGGCCGCTCCCCCAAAATCCACCACCAATAATCATCAATTCAATAATAAAAACAATCAAAATCAATCCCAAAAACCTCACAACAATGTCTTAATCTAGGGATGACCACCCCGATCGAATAACAGGACCCCAAGAGACTTCACTCCTCTTACTGAGCCTATTGAAATGGTGTTTCAAAAACTTGTCCAAGCAGGTGTAGTGGTTTTTCCAATCACTCACCCATTTGAGCCCAATCAACCTAAACCAAGATGGTATAATGAAAATGAGTATTGTGAATACAATCGTATCAAGGGACATGATACATGAAAGTGTGTGAAACTAAAGATCTACCTACAAGATCTCATTGATAGAGGTGAGATTGAAGTAGCAAATGCAAAACCTGGTAATAACAATGACAAACTCAAAATATACACGAAACCCTTCCTGAAGCATGATAAAGGAAGAGGCTCATCATCTAACACAATGGGTTATGACTATGCTAATCACATAACCAGCTTTGAATTTTTAGTAGGTCGCATTGAACCTGCAGACACTCATGTCAATGTCATAACCATCCAAGGAGTTAATCCTCCTTCTTCCCAAAACAAACCAAATCCTACTAGGATAGTCATTCAAGGTGCCACGCCTTCCACCTCCCATTTCCAGAATGACTGCAGTGTAACTACACGCTGAGGTAAAGTCACCATCCAAGGAGTCCATCCCCCACCAAATCCACAACCCATGTCTTCCACCCATCGATATGACCTCCTGGACCAACTTGGGAAGACCCCCGCTCAGATCTCCATTTTGGAACTTCTTAAAACTTCCCTGGTCCATAAATAAATTTTGGAACAATCCTTTCTCAAATCATGCGTTCCAGATAACATCAATGCCACCCAATTCCAAGCCCTCATTGGAAACCTTGCTGCCCAACAGTACCTTGTATTTACCTCCAAAGATGCTCCCGTGGATGAAGACCATACTAAACCTTTGCACATCGAAGCTCTTATCCACAAGCATAAGGTCAAACGTATCCTGATAGATGGTGAATCCAGGCTTAATCTGTGTACATACAAATTAATAAAACAATTGGGACTTTCTGAGGATCTGATAAACACATCAGGAAGGATCACAATAAAGGCATATGATGATGCAGAAAGAGTTTCAAAGGGCATGATCACCTTACCTCTTCAAGTGGGCCCCATTACAATTGAAACCCCTTGCCAAGTACTAGATCTTGATCTCCCCTACAATATTCTCCTTGGTCGGCCATGGATTCACTCCTTGAATGTTGTACCCTCCACCTATCACCAATGCATCAAATTCCCCTTCAATGGAAGAGAGATAACTATCAAAAGTGATCCACAACCCTTCCAGTATTACAAACTCCTAGAGGAAAACCATCCATATCATTGCCCATTAAATAGACCCTCACCAACGCCTCCCTCTGACACATCCAATGTTGCCTCCACATCATCCCAACCAGATAATCAAATCAAGATCTTTGACAATGGCTATGAAGAATACAAATTGGAGGACGTCTTATTAATAGGCAACCTCCCTCTCTCTCCTAAGTCATTTGGCAAACCAAAAGAGCTCAGAAAGGACCCAAAACTAGTCATGTAATGCCAAAATACCACCTTCCAATAATGGGGCCCACTTAATAAGGAGAGCCTTGAAGAAGATGTCTCTTCCTGGTTGTACCGGGAAGAGGATGATGATCCAGCAAGAATATCCAAAAAAATGTACCCAAAAGCATCTACCATAGTTGAAAGAATGGGTTACAAAGGACACGGCCTGGGACTAGAGGAGAAAGGAAGAAAAACACCCATAAATCCTATCTCCTACAGATACAATAGAGGCTTGGGGTACACCCCAGTGCCTAAGATTACTATTGTTGGTGCCCCTTCTAGTCCTTCTTCAAATATCAAAAGCATTGATGAAGAGGAATTCCATGAAATGCCTTATGAATATGAGAAATATATCTTCCTTGATACTTACATCAATACCATCAGCCCCATAATCCCTCCCACTTCACACGAGCTACATCTTGTCCATCTTGAACTCATTGACTGGGGCCAACGAGACAAACCCACTTTAGATATCTGCACTGACGATAATGCTCTCATTGCTCTCCTGATGGTGCAAAACTTGGAAGATTGTAACAGAATCGAGGGTATTCAACTACACAAAAAGGGATACTTTGGTAGTCAGGTCAATGCCCTTAGCCACAAAAAAGATAATGAAAGGAAAAGACATGATTCCCTAGGTGAAAACCTCCCTGAGGCACCTTTGGATGAACAAAAAATAAAAACAAAGGGCGTATCTGAAAGTGAAAACTTGGAAAAGGCACTTGACGATGAGGGACTTGACCTCCCTACCATTGGTTATCTTCCACATGACAAATTAAATTTGCTGATAGAAGAAACAGACAACATCAACATGGGCACCGAAGTCATTCCGAAAAATGTGCTCATTACCAAATCCCTCACAAAAATAGAGAAACAAGACTTCATCAACTTCCTTACAGAGGTAAAAATCAATTTTGCATGGTCCTATTTTGATATGCCAGGGTTGGATCCTGCCTTAGTGGTTCACAATCTCATCGTCCACCTAGACGCAAAACCTATAAAAAAAAACTGCGCAAAATGCACCCGCATTTTGCTCTCCTGGTCAAGGCGGAACTCCAAAAGATGTTAGATCCAAAATTCATCAAACCCATAGACTACGCTGAATGGGTCTCTAACATTGTACCTGTCGGCAAACCTGTCGAGGGCATCTGCATTTGCACAGATTTCTGAGATCTAAATAGAGGTTGTCCTAAAGATGATTTCCCACTCCCCAATATAGACATGATTATGGACCTTACAGCAGGACATGAAATTCTATCGCTAATGGATGGGTTTTTTGGATACAACCAAATTAGGATAGTAGATGAGGATTGGCATAAAACCGCATTCACAACACCATGGGGTACTTCCAGTTATCAAGTCATGCCTTTTGGTCTCAAAAATGCTAGAGCTACATATCAACGTGCCATGACAACAATTTTTCATGACCTCTTACACAAAATTATGGAGGACTATGTGGATGATCTACTAGGCAAATCTAAGACAATACAAGAACACATTCCCACTATAAAGTAGATCTTTGAAAGATTAGAAAAATACAAACTACGCCCAAATCCCAAAAAGTGTGTGTTTGGAGTCACATCGGGAAAATTATTAGGATTCATTGTTTCCCGCAGAGGCATCGAGGTCTATCCTACAAAAATAAAAGCTATCATGGAAATTCCTCCACCAAAAACTCTCAGACAACTGTGTAGTCTCCAAGGAAAACTCCAATCTGTTAGACATTTTATTTCACAACTAGCAGATAAGTGCCATCCATTTGCACACCTCCTACGCAAGGACACGAAATTCAAATGGGACTGCTTATGTGAAAAGGCCTTTGAGAAATTAAAAGAATATCTAGCATCACCTCCAGTTTTGATGCCACCTACCCCTAGAAAACCCCTCATTTTGTGCATATGTGCTACTACAATGGCATTAGAGGCATTACTGGCACAAACAAACGATCAAGTGAAGGAACACACCATTTACTACATCAGTTGGACATTGGTAGGATATGAACTTAATTGCATCCCCATTGAAAGAGCATGTTTGGCATTAGTGTTTAGCACACGGAAACTATGACACTATATGCTAAACAACAATACAAAATTAATTGCTAAAATTGATCCACTTAAATATCTCCTGTCAAAAGTTGCTCTCACTAGTAGAACCACAAAATGGGTCATGCTCCTAAGTGAGTTTGACACAGAATATGTGGAAAGAAAGGAAATCAAGGGACAAGTTATTGTAGATCAGTTGGCTGAAGCTCCACTTCCAGGTGACCATCCTATTCTCACAAAATTACTAGATGAGTTCATTATGACTATTTCCACATCCTCCACATGGCAATTATACTTTGATGGCTCCTGCACCCAAAATGGATCGGGGGCAAGAATATTATTGGTCACACCTCAAGGAGATGGCATCCCCAAATCATACAAGATAGCCTTTGCATGTACCAATAACATAGCAGAATATGAGGCACTCATCACAGGTCTGCGTCTGGCTATCCATTGGAAAATAAAGGAGTTACAAGATTATGGTGATTCTCGGCTCTTTATAAAACAAGTCAATGATGAGTACTAGACAAAAGATGATAAACTCCTTCCTTACCATACCATGGTTGAAGATCTTAAGAAACATTTCATAGCAATCACATTTAATCAAATCCCATGAACAAACAACAGGGTTGCAGATGCAATGGCCACCATTGGCTCCCTCCTTCAAATGCCAACACATAGTCAGAAGTGCGAGTTCTTGGTCGAGAAATTATTTATACCAGCATATGACCTACCAAAGTCTGAAATGGTGTGTGCTTGTTGGTCTCAAGTTCCCTTGGTACCAAGAAACCTTCACTTTCCTCAAAGACAACACCATTCCCCCACATCTCACAAAAACCCAACAACAAACCTTCATCTGTCGATGTGCTCATCACACCATCCTCGAAGACACCCTATGCAGAAGGCATTTCGATGGTTCCCTCCTAAGGTGTTTAGATAAACAAGAGGTGGAATGGGCATTATGCGAAGTACACGAGGGTATCTATGGGGCACACTCAAGTGGGCTCACATTGGCTAAAAAACTTTTAAGAATAGGATACTATTGGCCTAAAATGGAAGAAGATGCATACAACTATGTAAAGAAATGCATTACTTGCTAGCAACATGGTGACAAGATTCATACACCATCACAAGAATTGCAACCATTTATTACACCCTGGCCCTTCTCACAGTGGGGGCTCAATCTCATTGGGAAAATCCACCCTTCATCCTCCAACGGACATAAGTTTATTATAACCGCCACCGAGTATTTCACCAAGTGGGTAGAGGCTATCCCTCTTACTTTTACAACTAGTAAGCAGATATCCAAATTCATCCTAAATTACCTAATATGTTGATATGGCATTCCAAAAGTTATTATCACAGATAATGGAAAACAATTTAAAAACCAGGATATCAAAGAACTCTGCCAAAAATTCAACATCCAACATCACTTCTCCACCCCATATTATCCCCAAGGCAACGGCCAAGCTAAGGCTTCTAATAAAACCTTAATCAAAATCCTCAAAAAGATAGTCAATGAAGTTGGCCGTGATTGGCACCTCCAACTCCATCCCGCTTTGTGGACCTACCACACCTCCATTCGCACCCCCACAGGTGCCACCCCTTATTCCCTGGTCTTTGACTCCGAAGCCATCCTTCCCCTTGAGATTGAGATCCTCTCTCTAAGGGTATTGCTGCAAGACATCCTACCAAAGGAAGAATATAGAATTGCCCACTTACAAGAGCTAGAATTGTTAGATGAAAGGTGCCTCAAGGCCTTGAACCATCTCCGAGTATATCAGAACTGCTTGTGTATGAGTTATCACAAAAAAGTCAGAACCCGGGAATTCCAAGTTGGTGATCTTGTCCTCATGGAGAATCAGAAAAATCTACAAGAAAGAGAAAAGAAAGGCAAGTTCAAGCCTAATTGGCTTGGACCATATGTAATCACAACAAAATATAGATCAGGAGCTTATCAGTTGGCTACTCCTAAAGGCATTCCTTTGGATGATCCAATGAGTATCATGCACCTCAAAAGATTTTATGCTTAGTCCTTAGAAAGTCTTAAATTGTCAAAAAAATAAAGAAAATAAAATAAAATAAATGAGAAAAAGATCCTGAAAAAAAAAATCATCACTTTGGTGAAAACTTGGCAAATTGGCGCCTTGTGACACAAAAAAATTAAAAAAATTAGAAAAAGAAAGAAAAACAATTCGTCCACTAGTGAAAACCACTTTGTGGCGCTATGGACAAGTACCTTGGTGAAAACCTCTGTGTAGGCACCAAGGTAAATAATCGGATCAACTGTCTAGCATGTCGATACTACAAATCATCTGCCATCTAGCCCACCCATGCACAACATTCCTTCTTTTCCACCTCCCAATAAAACATGCGTATGATGATGAGTCTTCGCCTGAGTCATGAACAAGGAATGTCCCATTAAAACTAAGCTTTTATGCCTCTGTATAAGCTTCAAGAAGTATTGAGAAACAATCCCAAATCCACTAGTCACTCTCCAAAACCATAGAATCACTTGCCTAATCCAAAAGCCCACTTTTCCCTAGGGATGACCCCTTCCCTCGCCTGGCAACCTAATCCTTCATCCTAGTTCTACTCTTGGCAAGAGGTATCATTTGGTTGCAAGGAAGTGACTTGTTAGATTTTGTTAGATCTTTTCATATAGACTTGCATCTTTTTCCCTATGACTGCCACTATTTACAACTGTTTGGGTTCTTCCATATCCAGGTACGTTATGATAGGTGCATACTGGGGCATATTTCATAGTAGGGCATGTTTTGGATCCCTCTTGTATAAACCGGCGACCTAGTACTAGTGTTTATCAACACTTACCTTCTCGTGTACAAAAGGTATCAGTGTGTTTGAGGGTTTCCTTGCACAAACCCAGAACTTTGTATTAGTGTTTCTTAACACTTGCATTGTTGTGTGCAAGAAATTCTCATTTATCTACAGAGTCAATCCACGCCTTGGGTTTCTCATGGCATCCTGATTTCTATAATCAGTGGTGCAAGCCACCCAAGGCAATATTAGACTAGGTTGGCTCTCCACATTTATTGTGCACAAAAATTCCACCATCATTCCATCAAATCCTAAACCCAATAATCCCATGGAGTTCTTAATTTCCCCCACTTCCCATCTATTCCATATTCTTCTATCTAAGATCATTGTGTTATTATTGGCATGTTTCCTCTTTTTATTAGAATCATTCACATTAGGTAGAGTGAATTTCTTAGACATTTAGACTGCATCATAAATCATTCACACATGTGTATTTATATATAAAACATAAAAATCACTCATCCTGCATCCAAAAACAATGTCAGCAACACATCATAAACATAAATACATAAGCATCCACTCTGCATCACAAAATAGGTCAGCATAGCACATCCATGATTGCATCCATATATGACATCATAATACAAACAAAAATAATCCATCACAATAAATACTACACATCATCTGTCACCAATTGAATCATGTATACATATATATATAAAGAGGAAAATATGTTCGTCATGATACAATGACCCCTCATTAGGTCCGTTGTGGCATATATGAGCCCCCATGAGGGCCCATCTTCCCCCATGATCTCGCCTCTACTATTCTTCTTTCCAAATTCTTCATGACTGCTTCATATTTCTTCCTCATTTATCCCTTCCACCCTGATTCTTCTTCCTCTTTTTTCGAGAATTTTTCGTCCTTTTTTCAAAAAAAATCTCGAGGGGGCATGCACCTCCCATGCTTTACACTGGGGCATCCTTTTCTTCTTCTATCTTCTACACATCGCCAAAATGTAAACACTTAAAAATAATTATCTTAGTTATTTTTAATTCCTCACATAATTAATTCTAATTCTAATCATGTCTTATACATGATGTATCCTTCCTGAAACCAGATGATCTGATCATGTCTTATACAGGATGAATCCTTCCTAAAACTAGACGTTGTGATCTGATCATGTCTTATACAGGATGAATCTTTCCTGAAACCAGACGTTGTGAT
The DNA here is from genome assembly GCF_030272615.1 of Cryptomeria japonica. Taxonomy (NCBI): domain Eukaryota; kingdom Viridiplantae; phylum Streptophyta; class Pinopsida; order Cupressales; family Cupressaceae; genus Cryptomeria; species Cryptomeria japonica. The sequence continues at coordinate 235,202,931 of NC_081410.1, read as the reverse complement.
CCGATCATGTCTTATATAGGATGAATCCTTCCTGAAACCAGACATTGTGATCAGATCATGTCTTATATAGGATGAATCCTTCCTGAAACCAGACGTTATGATCCGATCATGTCTTATACAGGATGAATCCTTCCTGAAATGAGACATTGTGATCTGATCATGTCTTATATAGGATGAAACCTTCTTGAAACTAGATGTTGTGATCTGATCATGTCTTATACAGGATGAATCCTTCCTGAAACCAAACGTTATGATCTGATCATGTCTTATATAGGATGAATCCTCCTTCAAACCAGAAATTGTGATCAATCATGTCTTATACAGGATGTATCCTTCCTGAAACCAAATGCTCTGATAATGTCTTATACAGTGACTCCTTCCTGAAATCGGACTGAATCTAGACCTTATCAATTGAATCAAACAAGATTATTCTTTGAATCAACGTGTCATTACACCTTGCTTCAAAGAGGGGCAAAATGTAGACACCTAAAAGTAATTATTTTTAATTACTTTTAATTCCTCTCATAATTAATTAATTAATTAATTATGTTAATTCAAATTCTCCTCAATATTAATTAAATATAATTAATATTGTCACTATAGTATGTGACTGATTTATTTAATAAATCAATCCCTTTCTTTATTCTTCTAAAAAAATTAAATCCTCACAAATCATCCTCTTGGCTAATTAATTTGAATTAATTAGTTGACCTACATGATTCCTACAAACCATCTTCTTAATTCATCATTAACCTAATAAAGTCTTCTAGAAACTCCCTAAACTCACTTAACCTTATTCTTCTAATTTTTAATTCCCTCCACTCATTCTCTCTCCTAGTCAAATCCTCCTACAAATCCTAATCCCACCTAACATTTACTCTAATCTCCCTCCTAATGAGTTGCTAATGGTTGATCATCATGATTATCCATGAAGTCAACTCCTTGTCCCTTCCATCCAACCACTAGCTTTTAATGCTCTTTTCCTAGGTAAATGTGAGATTTGCAAAATCTCACAATCCTCTAGGCATCTCCTCTCCCAAGGAATTTTTAATTCCTTCTTATTCCTCCAATCCCCATGATTATCCCTTTTTGGAGAATTTTAAATTCCTCCTCCCCATTCTCCAAGGAATATCACATCCCTTTCTCCTCTCAAGGCACATTGGGAAGTCTTCCCAATGCACTTTTCTCTTCTCAAGGTATCTTGGGAAGTCTTCCTAATGTACCTTGAGGACTGTGGAGACAAGAAATGCCTTTAAGGCATATCTCTTGGTCTCCACACCATCTATTGGGCCTTGTGTGAGCTCACAAGCAATCCTAGCCCTTCATCTTTAATCTATCCTAGACATCCATTCTTCCTCTCCTCTTCCTATAAATTGAGGACTCCGTCCCTCCATTCTTCATCTCAAAGTTCAGTAATCTTATGCTGCCCTTTTGAGCCTAGGAAAATCATTTTAGCATCCTTATCATGTTCAGATCATATCTCATCCACACTTGATCATCTCATCTTTATCACCTTCCAAATCCATTCCATTTGTGCACAACATTGGAGAGCCATCCACATCAAGCAAGAAAGAGGAGCACATCAAGTGGAGCATCATCCAAGGGTGCCTTCACTTCATCAAGCTCCATTTGAAGGAGAAGGTAAAAGGATTGTGTGAGGTATATATATTTTCATTATTCATGTTTTCATGCATTTCAAATTATGTCTTTGATTTCATATGCTTCCATGTTTGATTTGCATGCTTATTAACTAATCCACCTCACAGGTCTTTTCCCCCTCTTCAGGTGTCCTAATGGGTCATAGGTGTCCTAAGGGGTCACGTCATGTACTATGATATTAAAATGGGTCATATGGTGTTATGAGGGGTCATATGGAGTTATTAGGGGTCATATGGGGTCCTAAGGGGCCACATATATGTTAGAACACCATATGACCCATTAGGACATCACATTGTCCTAAGGGGTCATATGGTGTCCTAAGGGATCATATGGTGTCCTAAGGGGTCATATGGGGTCCTAAGGGGACACACATGTGTTAGAACACCATAGGACCCCTTAGGACACCATATGAACCCTTAGGACAATATAATGTCCTAATGGGTCATATGGTATCCTAAGGACTCATATAGTGTCATAAGGGGTCATGTTGTGTACTAGGATTTTAAAAGGGGTCATATGGTGTCCTAAGGGGTCATATGGTATCGTTAGGAGTCAAATGGGGTCCTAAGGGGCCTCACATGTGTTAGAACACCATATGACCCCTCAGGACACCATATGATGCATTGAGACATCATAATATCTGAAGGGGTCATATGGTGTCTTAAGGGGTCACATGGTGTCATTAGGGGTCATATGGAGTCATTAGGGATCATATGGTGTTCTGAGGGGTCATATGGGGTCCAAGGGGTCACACATGTGTTAGAACACCATATGACCCACTAGGCCATCATATTGTCATAAGGGGTCATATGGTGTGCTAAGGAGTCATGTCATGTACAAGGATGTTAAAACGGTTCATATGGTGTCTTGAGGGGTCAAATGGTGTCGTCAGGGGTCATATGGTGTCATTAGGGGTTATATGGGCTCCTAAGGGTCCACACATGTGTTATAATACCATATGACCTCTTAGGACACCCTATGACCCATTAGGACATCATATTGTCCTAAGGGGTCATATGGTGTCCTAAGGGGCATATGGTGTCTTAAGGGGTCATGTCATGTACTAGGATGTTAAAAGAGGTTGTATGGTGTCCTAAGAAGTCATATGGTGTCCTAAGGGGTCATAGGGTGTCTTGAGGGGTCATATGGGGTCCTAAGGGGCCACACATGTGTTAGAACAACATATGACCCATTAGGACATCATAGTGTTCTAAGGGGTCATATGGTGTCCTAAGGGGTCATATGGTGTCTTAAGGGGTCATGTTGTGTACTAGGATATTAAAAGGTGTCATATGGTGTCTTGAGGGGTCATATCGTGTCGTTAGGGGTCATATGGGGTCTTAAGGGGACACACATGTGTTAGAGCACCATATGACCCTTAGGAGAGAGAGAGAGGGGGGGGGGAGATAGGGAGAGAAGGGGAAAGAGAGAGGGAGAGAAGCGGGAGATAGGGAGAGAAGGGGAAGGGAGAGAGAGAGAGGGGGGGAATGGATACAAAGGGAGGGTCATGTCATGTACTAGGATGTTAAAAGGGGTCATTTAGTGTCCTAAGGGGTAATATGGGGTCCTAAGGGGTCATATGGTGTCGTTAGGGGGCATATGGGATCCTAAGGGGCAACACATGTTAGAACACCATATGACCCCTTAGTTTACTATATGATCCATTAGGAGATCATATTGTCCTAACGGGTGATATGGTGTCTTAAGGGGTCATGTCATGTAGTATGATGTTAAAAGGGTTCATATGGTGTCCTGAGGGGTCAAATGGTGTCTTAAGGGGTTATATGGTATTGTTAGGGGTCATATGGGGTCCTAAGGGGTCACATGTGTGTTAGAACACTATATGACCTCTTAGGACACCATATGACCCATTAGGACATCATATTTTTCTAAGGGGTCATATGATATCCTAAGGGGTCATGTCGTGTACTAGGATGTTAAAAGGGGTTGTTTGGTGTTCTGAGGGGTCATAGGGAGGGAGAGTGAGAGGGAGAGAAGGAGAAAGAGAGAGAAGGGGAGAGAGAGACAAAGAGAAAGAGAGAGACAGATATAGAGATAGAGAAGGGGAAGATAGCGAGAGAAGGGGAAAGTGATAAGAAGAGAGGGAAGGAGAGAGAGAGAGAGAGAGAGAGAGAGAGAGAGAGAGAGTGGGGGGATAGGAAAGGGAGGGTCATGTTGTGTACTAAGATGTTATAAGGGTTCATATGGTGTCCTAAGGGGTCATATGGTATCGTTAGGGATCATATTGGGTCCTAAGGGGCCACACATGTGTTAGAACATTATAAGATCCCTTAGGACACCATATGACCCGTTAGGGCATCATATTATCCTAATGGGTCATATGGTGTCCTAAGGGGTCATGTCATGTACTAAGATATTAAAAGGGGTCATATGGTGTCGTGAGGGGTCATGTGGTGTCCTACGAGATCATATGGTGCTGTTAGGGGTCATATGGGGTCCTAAGGTGCCATACATGTTAGAACACCATATGACCCCTTACGACACCATAAGAGAGAGAGTATTAAAAAGGATAAAATGGGACAAAGGGAGAGAGTTCCTAAAATGACTTAAGGGGTGGGAGGTAGGGAGGGAGGGAGAGAGAAAGAGAGAGAGGGAGAGAGGGGGGAAATGGGGAGATAGGGACAAAAGGGGAAAGGAATAGGGTGTGTGTGTGAGAGAGAGAGAGAGAGGGGCGGTTGGGAAGGGACAGGAAGAAAGGGAGGGAGAGTGAGAGGGAGAGAAGGGGAATGGAGAGAGAGAGAGAGAGAGAGAGAGAGAGAGAGAGAGAGAGAGAGAGAGAGAGAGAGGATTGTGTCATGTACTGTGATGCTAAAAGGGGTGATATGGTGTCCTAAGGGGTGATATAGTGTCCTAAGGGATCATATGGTGTCATTAGGGTTAATATGGGGTCATATGGTATTTTGAGGGGTCATATGGTGTCATTAGGGGACATATGTGGTCCCAAGGGGCCACACGTGTTAGAACACCATATGACCCCTTAGGACACCATATGACCCATTAGGACATCATATTGTCCTAAAGAATCATAGGTGTCCTAAGGGGTCATGTCATGTACTAAGATGTCAAAAGAGGTCATATGGTGTCCTAAGGGGTCAAATGGTGTCCTATTGGGTCATACGGTGTTGTTAGGGGTGATATGGAGTTCTAAGGGGCCACAAATTTGTTAGAACACCATATGACCTCTTAGGACATCATATGATGCAGTAGGACATCACATTGTCTTAAGGGGTCATATGGTGTCCTAAGGGGTCATATTGTGTCCTAAGGAGTCATGTCATGTACTCGGATGTTAAAAGGGGTCGTATGGTGTCTTGAGGGGTCATATGGTGTCCTAAAGGGTCATATGGTGTCTTGAGGGGTAATATGGTATACTAAGAGGCCAAACATGTGTTAGAACACCATATGACCCTTAGGATACCATATGACCCATTAGGACATCATATTGTCCTAAGGGGTCATATGGTGTCTTAAGGGGTCATGTCATGTACTAGGATGTTAAAAGGGGTCATATGTTGTTCTGAGGCATCACATGGTGTCCTAAGGGGTCATATGGTGTCGTTAGGGGTCATATGGGGTCCTAAGGGGCCACATATGTGTTAGAACACCATATGATCCATTAGGACACCATAAGAGAGAGAGAGAGAGAGAGAGTACTAAAAAGGCTAAAAGGGGACAAAGGGAGAGAGCTCCTAAAAGGACTTAAGGGGAGAGAGAGAGAGAGAGAGAGAGAGAGAGAGAGAGAGAATACAATCCATGAAGATATTGAGAGATGATATATATATAGCTATGCATGTATTTTACATACATATATATACATACACATACATACACATATTATATATGTATACACATAAACATGTTATACACATATTAGATACATACATGTATATTTCTATATATTGGTATGTTTTTATGTGAACATAACCCACACTGGTTTTTATAGCTACAAACCGTGAACGAGCTATTATATTTAAATAAAACTTGTTCACACTTTTATAAAAGAAAACCCAGTCACGTTTAGGCTTGTTAATAGCCTTGGTTGACAAGGTTGTGACTTGGGAGTTTGATTTCCTTCCATTTCCCTCCTTTTTTAAGTCATGTTTTCTTTTATCATATTGGTTTCTCAACTTCCTCGTCATCAAGTTTACACCTCATCAACTGAGTATTTGTAAAATTGCCACCATAATTTCACACTTCTTCTAAGCTCTCTAACCATAGAATTTTTTTTATATTTGGACAACATTAACACATTAAAGTTTAATTCTTTTTTACCAATGTCTCCATAGTTCGATTAATTAGAAAAGCAGGTTTTCAGGACCCGAAACCTTTAACAAAGGAGATTAAGATAAGACACTAAAAATTCCAATACTTAAGAACCGCTTACAAAATGACTGGCAAAAAATCCAGCAAACCAAAAAAATAGCTGAGATAAAAACAACAAAGAAACAAGGAAAGCGCTACACAGCTATAGTCTTCAACAAGTCCTCCGCCTTTTTCACCAACTGGTCATAGATGGCCCCAACAGCTTTGAGATCTTCTAGGTCCTTGTTAGGTTTCTTTTCTTTCTTTTTGCCTCTGGTATGGGTTCTGGGTCCTTGAGCTTCCCCTATACCTTCAGTGTTTGGGTCAATATCCAAGATCTCCTTCTCTTCATCCAGTTTGTTGATGAGAGTGTTAGTGTTGCTTGCAGAGATCTTCAGGATGCTTAAACTCTATTCAACAATGCTCTTTAGACACTCCTTAATTTTGCCGACTTTACTGGCAGTACTCGAGATAGTTTGATCATTAGCATCAACAAGATTGTTCCTTTCCAATAGATCTTTCTCTATTTTCTCAAACCTGGGGTTGAAGGAGTCTCTTATGTTTTCGGCTTTAGCAATGGTATTTTTTAGTTCCTCTATGTAATCAGCCATGGTCTTCCCTTCCTCAGTGTTGATGGTTTCCAAAATCTGAATTTTGTTACTGAGTTTTTTGTTGTCGTCCATAGCTTTCTTGTAACCAGTTATAAGCCACTCCATAGTATCCATGAAACCTTGCATACCCTCTGGAGGAGGGTTAGGGGGAGGATCAACCTTACTAGGGATATCTTATTCCTTTTTTGGGGTGTCCTGAATAGTAGTTGTGTCTTCAACCCTAAGAGCCTCATCCATGGTAACCTTCTCCGGATTTTGTTCAGCTTCCAAGGTCCTTTCTTGCTTATAAACCTCCAACTCCTTAACATTCTCCTCATTCCTCTTGTTCTTATTTCTAGTCTAGGTGTGAACTTTAGTCTTCTTTTTAGCGACCCTTGAGGGTTCTCCTTCTCTAAGTCTTTAGAGACCTCCTCCTCCGTGGATAGGATAATCTGGGGGATTCTACCTTTAGGTTTTTTACCCTTAGAGGAAGAAGGTCTTGTTTTAATGTGTTTCCTCTTATTTCCAATTTCATAATCCGAAACATCCATGCTCTCCTCAGAATCACTCGATGGGTCACTGTCAGACTCCTCATCCACTGAAAAGGCAGAGTCAGACCCATCCTCCTCAGACTCTACAGAGGGCTGCATGTGGGCTATTTGATTGGCCTTGAGATGGTCGTAAATAAGGACCATTAAGCCTTGATGCATGGAAGTGTCCCCCATAGGGTTATCTTTGTAGGCCTTAATGGTGGCATTCATCGAGCATAGTAGAAAATAAGGAAAATTAACCTTCTCATCATGCCTAAAATGATTTAGCAAGATGAAGTGGTAACCATAAACTTTTGTAAACCTACCATCTAATGTAATGTAGCGCATTAAAACAAAGAGGACCTCCTGCCAGGGTTTAACAAAAGCCCTAGGTGGGTAGTAAGTTTTACTTAACTTCACCAGGTGTTTTTTCTCCTTCTTGATTTCTGGATATCTATCAATGGCCTCCTTGTTGACTTTCCTGTCTTTGTAGAAGTTGCATCCTTCCCTTCTGAGGCCCATGGCTCGAACAATAAGATCTTCATCAATTTCAATAGTCTGGTCCCCCATTTTTAGCATACCCTTTCTCTAGTTTTTGAAGAAAAAACTGGTAACTGTGCCATCCCGTCCATGGAGTCTCTCCATGAATTTTGAAAACCACCCTTCTACAGGATGCTCCATACCTCCTCCTTCTATTTCCAATCTTTGCAGCTGCTTGGTTCGTATCTCTACCTATTACCACCCATGTTTTCGCTATTCATAGCCAAATTTTGAAACTTGCAGAATGATTTAGCCAGAAAGCTTGTCAGAACTATCAATTTTACCCAAAAAGCATGGGAACTAATGAAATAAGTATTATAATAAATGAGGCTCTCATTATTATAATAACTTGAAGTAGTCCAATTAGTCCTTTTCATTATTATTTTGTCCATCAAAAATCTTTGGAGTGCTTCTATATCGGTCATTAAAAATGATTAGTCTGACATTTTCAGGGAGTCCTTGTTCTCCTATCTACATAATCATTTCATCTTTGTTAACCATCACATTGGCAGCCTAGTCAGTAGAGCCATTGGCCTCACGGTAGATGTGGGATATGTAACTTTTTTTAAAAGTGTTGATAAGGTCTTTAGCAGATTTAATGATATTGTTGATCGACCATGAGGGATTTGAGGTCCCCTTAAGACATTTTATGATATTGTTTGAGTCCCCTTCAATCCAGAAGTAGGGGTAATTCCATTTTTTAGCAAGGAGAATACCTTGGAGAGCTTCCATTGCTTCAGCTTTATGGTTTGTTTGGCTTCCAATTGGACAACAACCATTTCCTTGCAAATTCCTTTATCATCTCTAAGAATAGCTCCACAACCTGCATAGCTCGGGTTACCTTTTGCAGCACCATCAAAATTAACTTTGAGCCAACCATTAGGGGGGATTTTCTATCTAGCTTCAAGTCTTTTATTTTGGTTGGAGTCAAAACTATCAGCAATCTTCAAATTCCATGATCTTAAAATGTTTAATTCCAAGGGGTTGTTTGAGAAACAGGGACCCTCAATGATCCCCATATTTTCCACAATCGCCCATTGAATTTTTTGGAACACAATATCTTGATTGAGGGATACGTCCTTGAAGATACAATTGTTTCTTTCTTTCCATAGTCCCCAAAGGATGTGAGGAAGAGATAGTTGTCACAGAGATCTCAAAAAGGAGTTAGTCCAATGAAAATTCCAGGAGGAAAATAGTTCACTAATAGTGTTAGGAAACACCCAATCAATGCTAAAACTTTTAAGATATCTTTCCCAAACTGAGGCAGAATAGGAACAGTGGATGGCCAGGTGGTCCATAGACTCTTCCTCCTAAAGACACAAAGCACATCTATTAGGGAAGGCAAAGCCTCTACCCTTTAGGTTGTCTAGGGTCAAGATCTTATTTTGAAGGATGGCCTGGAAGAAAAAATTAATTTTGGGGGTAAGACCCTTAATCTAGGCTTTAGACCAGTAAGGATTACCAGGAGAGGTGGGGGAAAGGACACAATACATAGAGGAAATAGTTAAAGTACCTTTGGGTTCATGTTTCCAAATAAGGGAGTCTTCCTCTTTATTCAACCAGACCGAGGACAGATGGATCTTTAGCTTAGAAAGGCTAGGGTGGATACTTTCAATGTTCTGCCATTTGTTACCAGACTAGTACTCAGCAACTAAGGAGCCAAAAGTTCTAATACAGGAGGGAGCATGGAGGGCCCATTCATTGATTTCAGTCAAGGGTTTATCAAAAAGCCAGGGGTCCTCCCAGAATTTAACTTTCCTGCCATTTCCTACTTTCCAGATCACTCCTTTAGCAATGCTTTCTTTGCACTTAGAGGCATGATTCCATATGTGGGATCCATTAATACCGAATTTTGAATTGATAAAAGAAGAAAGAGAGGAGGACAAAAGAGAGTACTTACTTTGCCATATTTTACACCATTCAGTGTTTGAATGGAACATTCTCCAGACCTATTTGGACTAGAGAGCTTCATTTAAGGTTCGAAATCTCCTCAGGCCCAAAGCTCCTTTACTTTTTGGTCTACAAACCTGGTCCCAAGCCTCCAAAGACATTCTTTTCTTGTCCTCAACCCTAGACCATATGAATTTTCTTTGAATTCTCTCAATTGCGCCAGCATACTTAACTGGAATTCTGAAAAGACTTAGGGCGTAAATCAGAATACTTTGGAGAGAAGCTTTAAGTAGTTGGAGCTTTCCAGCCTGACTTGAAAGCGCTCCTTTCCAACCAGCAAGTTTTTTATGAAATTTATCCACTAGAGAGCTCCAAAAAGGATCAGGAGGTGCATTGTCTATGGGGAGACCAAGATAGGTCGCAGGAAGATCAGCAATCCTACAATCCAAGATTCTATTGATTCTCTGTTATCTTCTCTCAAGAGTATTCATGAAAAAAACTTCACTTTTGACCCAGTTAATAAGTTGACCAAAAGCTGAGGCAAACTTACAAAGAGTACTCTTCAAGATTTTAGCTTCAGAGATACTATAATCCCCCATGATAATAGTATCATTGACAAACTATTGGTGGGAACAAATAAGGTCAGCAGAAGAAGGTTGGAGTCCCTTAAAGGAGCCTTGCAAAACCATATTTTTTATAGACCTTCCAAAACATTTTGCCATAATGATGATGAGGATGGGGGATATAGGATCCCCTTGTCTTAGACCTCTAGAAGCTTAGAAGAAGGGGGATGGGGAACCATTGACAAGAATAGAAAAAGAGGCAGAGTTGATAAGCTGGCTGAGGAGGTCAATAACTCTAGTGGAGAAACCAAAAGCCATAAGAACCTTCACAAGAAAAGGCCAGTCAACCCTATCATAGGCTTTGGAGAGATCAAGCTTGAGGATGAGACCCTGCTTCTTGGCTCTTACAAGAGAATGAATATTCTCATGAATAGTTATAATAGAGTCAAGAATTTGTCTTCCAGGGACAAAACCATTTTCCTGGTGATTAATCAAAGCAAGAAGGACAAACAAAATTCTCGTAGTAAGAACCTTGGAGATAATCTTATAAAATGAATTGCAAAGACTAATAGGTCTAAACTTGTCCACAGAGTTGGCACCTTGGGTTTTGGGGATGAGAGCAATGAAAGTACCATTGGTTTCTTTCAAAAGTTTTCTAGCCCCAAAAAATTCCTTGACCCCATTGGAGACATCTTTCCCGACAATATCCCAGAAATCTTGAAAAAAGAACATGGGGAAACCATCTGGGCCAAGTGCTTTATTACCATCAAAGGAAAAAATGACATTTTTTATTTCCAAGTTTGAAGGAATGGAAGAGAGGGAGACGTTCATTTGATCATCAATGAGACAAGGGATGCTATGAAAAAGCTTCAACATCCAATCTGTGATCCCTCTTGAGCAATTCCGAGAAATACCTTTTAGCTTCGTTCCTTATTTCATCCTCCTTGACCAACTCCCCATTATCCACCATTAGTTTGGTTATCCTATTAGCTTCTTTATGCTTGATCGTTGACATTTGAAAGAATCTAGTATTCCTATCTCCTTCCTTAAGCCAAATGCATCTTGATCTCTGCTTCCAGAAGGTTTCCTCTTTAGCAATGATATCGTGGTATTTTTTGAGAGTCTCATTTTCATCAGCAATGGACACAGTACTAAAACCATCCTTCTGGATTTAGCCTTGTATTTTTTTAAGGTCTTCCTAGACTTTACTTTTGGCCTCAAAGATATTCCCAAAGATGGATTTATTCCAGAGTCTTATGTTATCCTTTACACTTTTAAGCTTCTTAACAACTCTGTACATAGCAGTTCCCTCAACTTGGATACTCCACCATTTTTTAATATTGCTTTTGATATCTGGGTGAAGGGTCCACATTTTTTCAAATCTGAAGGGGAAGTGTCTCCTTCTATTAATTAAGTCAACAATAAAGGTGATACGAAAGTGATCAAATCCAACCCAAATGTGGGCTGATAGAGAATAGAAATAATGATTGTACCAGTTGTATATGGTGAAAATGGATAACAATAAACAACAATATTTGAAAGACTAAAATGGATTCAACCACTAAACCCTAGCCTAACAATGAACAAAGATCCACCATAACATATGGAGATAACCTATGACAATGCAAATAACTCAAAAATCACAAACATTATACCATCACATGTCCACTAGGGTTTTGATCTCCATTCTTCCTATCTCCATTGATCTTGTTTGATATGCTTGCTCTCAGATTTTTGTATGCACAAGAGCTCAACAAAGAACGGAATGTGGTTGCAAGTAGAATTGTAGTGTAGCCAAGTCCTCCAAAATCAGTCATTAGGGTTTGTCAATGAAGAAAGCATCTCCTTAAATAGAAGACACAATAAGAAATGGAGGGTTAAGATTGAGAGGTGTAAAAAGAGAGGTCGGCTAGGATTAGAGGGTAGGTATAAGAAATACCAAAATAATGAAAGAGGTAGGTAGTGTAGGAAATAAGAGATGAATGACATGTGTCATGTGTAGAAAAAGATAATGAACTAATTAAATAAATAAAGATTTATTTAATTAATAGAAGAAATAGGACAATTAAATAAATAAAATATTTATTTAATTTAGGAAAGGGATAATTTAAATAAATAAATGTATTTATTTAAATGAGAAATAAGGCTAGAAGAGGATAAATGAATTAATTAAATAAATAAAAATTTATTTAATTAATAGAAGAATTAGGATTAGATAATTAAATAAATAAAATATTTATTTAATTAGACATGACAATTTTGGGTGTCTACATTTTGCCCCTCTTTGAGACAATGCGGCTTGTCGCGTTGTTTCAAAGAAGATAAGATGAACTGATACAGAGTTGCCCCAGAATAAGGAAGTATATGCCCCCTCGAGAGATTGGATGAAAAAGTCTGGAAAGAGTGCAGACAATCTCTCGATAAGAAAGACAGGATAGAATGGACTGATCAGATAAAGTGACAAAGTCACGGGATAAGGAAGACTGACTCGGGAAAGGAAGACGAGGGCTAGGCTAGGCTATAAGATAGACCACGGGCAAAAGACATCCTCATTGTCATCCACACCCATAGAAGATCACAGTGCAGAGCGAGAAAAGAGCAGCAGCAGTCAGCAGCGATGGCATTCGTTCATAGATTCGACCGTGTCCGCCGATTCCAGCGACCAGCCGATGCAAGAGAGCCGGTAAGTACTCGAAAACCTCCTCGTACTTTCACGCATTTTGAGTTTTGTCATAAATGCATGTTTAGGAGCAATAAATGCGCTAGGAATAGGATAGTTTAAAAGTGCAAAAACGCGCAACCGCGTCTGTGTCAGCGCCAGGCGCGTCTGTGTCCAACACGCGCGTCTGTGTCGGGTTCAGGCGCGTCTGTGCCTGGAACCGCGTTTGTGTTGAATGCGGACGCGTTTGTGAAATGCAGAAGCGTTTGTGATTTTTAGTAGCGTTTATGTCATGTAGGGACGTCTGTGTTCAGAAAACGCGTCTGTGTTGCAGAGGCGCGTTTGTGCAGTCCATAAGCGCGTTTATGAGTTAAAAGCGCGTGTGTGTTGAAACAGTGTGTTTGTGTGTTTAAATGCATGGTTTTAGTCTTTTAGGTCAAATCGACAGTTCTGTGATGAACATACGCTGTCGATTGGATAAGCTGCTGAGAGGATACACTCAAGCAGATCCTCTAGGAAAATTAGGATAGATCAAGGCACTTTGTGATGAACAGTGAGTACCAAGATAAAGTACTTTGTGATGAACAGGGAGTACTAAAATATGAGCAGCACTTTGTGATGAACAGGGAGTGCAAATGTGAGTAACACTTTGTGATGAACAGTGAGTGTCACACACGTAGTACTTTGTGATGAACAGGGAGTACTACTAGGATAGATAGCCATATGCATTTAGGTAGCAAGTAGCATTTTGTGATAAACAGTGAATGCCACGATAACTGACAAGATTGATTTGCTTGACTGCAGGAGTATTTGCCGATGTTGGAGTCATGGGAGAGATTCCCGTCGACTCAGAGACTGCGACCAGAGTTGTCTATCCAGGACATGATTTCCATTGAGGAGATGGGTCTCACACATATGCTCTATGTGCCCGAGTTTCGGGCAAACATGGGGTTGTTGACTGCGTTGGCCGAGAGATGGCACTCAGAGACATGCACGTTTCACCTGCCGATGGGTGAGATGACAGTGACATTGGAGGATGTATACAGGATACTACATGTTCCCATTGATGGAGAGTTGATCCCCTACGACCGTGACGGTGACAGAGAGGCCTTGAGACGGGTTTTTCAGGATCCTGAGTTGGAGATGCGAGTAGGTCATGTAGCCTGGGACACCATGACTGCCACAGGATTAGCATTGCCGGCAGTTGTTGGGGGAGTCATCAGTGGATACTTGTGTCCAGACAGGGCCACACGAGGATTGGCAGTGGGTTGGGGAGGGGCCTTGGAGACGCTGATGGCAGAGCACACTAGGTATGCATGGGGGCCATGTGTCCTAGTACATTTGTATTATGAGCTGCATCAGTTTGTATACCATGGATCAGTGGGTTTGGGCTGCGGTGTGACTCTCTTGCAGGTGTGGGCCTATGAGCACCTTCCCATCACACGGCCTATTCACTTCAGAGGCAGAGGACAGGGACAGAGTTTTGTGCACCTGTATGCCATGATTACATCCCAGCCTCGGATTGGGAGATTGGAGCACTGGAGGAGAGTCATTGATGACATTGACATGGTGATCTGGAGGCCGTACCTGGGGTGCGAGGAGTGGGAGGACGATGCACTGGAGCTGCCCTACACCTTTCGGAGCAGGTACCTGATTGGGCGGACGCCCTATATATTAGAGAGACAGCTGGTGGATAGGGTATGTAGGCAGTATGGCAGGATCCAGCGGATGCCACGAGGCTCGGGCATGTATGCCCGTACGGTTAGAGATCAGGTGCAGTTTGGCCCACTGCTATCATATGATCAGGCAGTGATGCAGCTAGCGGAGATGACGCCGATGCCATGGGACATGTGGCCAGAGGTAGATGATGTAGGGATGGACGCAGAGTACTCTGCGTACTGGGCAGAGCATCCATTTCCTAGATTGACAGATCCAGCAGAGCCAGTGGATGGAGAGGGTGGAGGAGAGGATGATGATGGAGGAGGGGATGGAGGTAGGGGCTGGCGGAGGCGGAGGGGAGTGGTGAGAGAGAGACGGGTAGCACCTCGGAGGGAGGGAGGACAGGAGAGAGTAGCTCTAGTGGTGAGAGGACGGGGTGGACTGCCCCTACAGGTGCCAGCAGCACAGGGTCCCAGAGAGGGACAGAGACAGGTGCAGCCAGAGGGACAGAGACAGGTACAGCCACAGGTACCTATACAGGCACAGGGACAGGTGCAGGCAGAGGCACAGGGACAGGCACCTGTAGAGGAGGAGCCACAGGCAGGGACGGAGAGCGGAGACTCTGAGGAGGATGAGGTGCTTAGGCTGCGGGAGATCTGCCAGGGCCAGGCAGATGAGATTGAGGATTTGGTTCGAGAGAGGAACCACCTCAGGATCAGGGTCCGAGACATAGAGCGGGAGAGGGATCAGGCCATCCAGAGATACACCGAGGCTGAGACAGCTCTGAGGGCAGGTAGGCGGGCAGCAGAGGATGCAGGGGCAGGCTACGCATATGTTTTGCGAGCCGGAGAGGAGATCGCCTACTGGAGGGATCTATACTATGCAGCCGTGCCAGCAGATCAGCGGGCTAGGAGCTTCCATAGATCGTCGCGCATAGCGACGGCTACGGGAGGGAGCCGCAGGAGACAGGCATCCAGCGGTGGAGTTATGGGGCCTCCACCACCACCAGAGAGACAGGGGGATCCTGGGGCAAGTCCATCTACAGCTCAGACTCCGTCGAGGCGAGGCGGCTCCGACAGAGGGAGTTCCTCACAGCTATAGTGGGCTCCCATTGTATCAGTATATGTACCATTATTGTATTGTAGACACCTGCGGGTGATTCTTTTGTAGCCATATGATTCTTTTGACATCATTGTATTATGACACATTTGATTATATATGAGATGAGTCACCATTTTTTGCGGCAGCTATATGCATGTGTACCTATGTGATGAGATGTTCTTATGTGATGCTTATGATATGGATGCAAATATGTATATGATGCAATATATTTTTGTTCTTTTATGTTGTATATGTGATACATGATGCAAATGTGAATGTATGTAATGCAAATGAATATGATAATGCAAATGATTATTTACATAATGAAAATGTGAGATGTGCTAACATGTGTTGTATGCAGGATGTGATGCAATTGTGATATCTATATGTATGTATGAAATGCTTATATGTGGTGATGCAGGTGCAACTATATGAAATGTAAATGTTTTTGGTGTGTCATTATACTCAGTCATGTGATAGCGGGCTACACAGACTCGAGAAGGATGATGGAAGTCAATCAAGAAAGGGGGATGGAAGACAGAAGATATGAACATGAAAGAGCTTCTTGTGCGTTATCATCATTGAGCTTTATTATGGCAAAATAGGTTATGACAATCGAGGCATTTGTTTGACCCAGAAAGTCATTGTACCCGTTTGCATGGAGATAAGACAGTCACAAACAAGGAATGCCCTAGTTCATACCAGACTCACAGTGTCCTCATATCCTTGGACAAGTCATATCATTACTAAAAGACAATCCACAAACAGCAAATGCAAATAGGTGACGATACCCCATCCTCGCCTTTCTAGTCAAAGACATCCTGGAGATAGAATCTCTAGTCAAAGACATCCTGGAAAAGCTAAAAGACATGTCACCAAAAGGTAAAATCAAAAGAAAACCAAGACTCGACACCAACATCCACTGTAGTCCTCAAGTTTAGTGTCTCTTGTCACTTGTTTAAGTCTTATTCGATTGTGGTCACAATGTTCACTTTCACAAAAAGGATTGATAGCACTGAACCATATGTTGTCTGAGTCTGTTAAAAGATTTGATTTGTTGAAGCCCATTGTTGCTGCTGTGTCTCCTTGGAAACTGACTCAATCCATGAAACTGATACTTTATTGTGGAGAAGACGAAACTTTTATTGTGGATTGTGCGCGGATAGACTGAAGAAAGCTGAAAGAAACTGTACTCCTCGAAACATGTGATGTTCTCAGTTCCACACCCATTACTAGACGTAGGAATTGGCTGTAGTCACAGATAGGATCTGATTTATTATGGATGGAAAAGGGAGTGAAAGGGGAGGGTTATGGATGGCTAACCAATCTTGGGTAGATCAATAACAAGCCATGATGGGAATGGGCAAGTTTGTTGTGGGCGAATAAGTTGTGGGTGTGTGCAAAGTGAAAGGATGAAAGTGAATCCTGAAGGAGGGAGGAGCAAAGTCCCTACGCATGGCGCTGGTGACCCAGTTTTCACCATGGTACTTGCCCAGGGCGCCACTGAAGTGGTTTTCACCGTTGGACGAAATTATTTCTCTTTACTTTTTTTGGATTTTTCAATTTTTTTGTTGTCACAAGGCGCCTGTTTGCCAGGTTTTCACCAAGTAACGATTTTTTTGTTTTATAATTTTTTTTGTATTTTTGAATTTTTTGATTTTTTTGTATTTTTGAATTAGGATATTCTGAAAAGCTATGTGTAGAACCTGCGAAGGTGCATGCTGTTGATAGGATCCTCCCAGGGTTCACCTTCTGTAGTTGAGAGCTGATATGCCCCAGATCCATATACTGCTGTGATGATGTAAGGACCAAGCCAGTTGGGTTCAAATTTGCCCTTCTTTTCTCTATCTTGCTGATTCTTGGGGTTCTCTCTGAGGACTAAGTCACCTACCTCAAATGTGCGAGGCTTGACCTTGTGATTGTAACTGCGACTCATTCGTTGTTGGTAAGCCTTGAGATGATTCAAAGCAGTGTGTCGTCGTTCCTCCAGCAGTTCTAGTTCTTGTAAGCGAGAGACCCTATAGTCTTCATCATTGATTATGTTTCTCAAGGAGACCCGTAAAGAAGGTAACTCGACCTCAATAGGCAAGATGGCTTCAGCACCGTAGACAAGTGAGTAAGGTGTAGCTCCTGTAGGTGTGCGGACACTGGTACGATAGGCCCAAAGTGCGGGATTGAGTTGGACATGCCAGTTACGGCCAGCGTCGTCGACTGTCTTTTTAAGTATTTTGAGAATTGTTTTGTTAGACGCCTCAGCTTGGCCATTACCTTGGGGGTAATATGGTGTGGAGAAACGATGAGAGATATGGAAGCGCTCACAGAGTTCACGAACATCCTGGTTCTTGAAAGGATGCCCATTGTCAGTGATAATGGAAGTAGGAATCCCGTATCGGCAAATGATGTAGTTCAGGATGAAAGTAGCGATTTGTTTCCCAGTAACTTGTGTGAGAGGCACGACTTCAATCCACTTTGTGAAATACTCTGTGGCTGTGATAATGAATTTATGTCCATTGGAAGAAGGAGGGTGAATCTTGCCTATAAGATCGAGTCCCCACTGACAAAAGGGCCAAGGAGATGCAAGTGGCTGTAGTTCCTGCACTGGTGCATGTATGAGGTCTCCATGAATTTGACACTGCTTACACTTCTTGACAAACTGATATGCATCTTTTTCCATAGTAGGCCAGTAATATCCAGTCCTGATAAGTTTCTTGGCCAAGGTAGGACCACTAGTATGCGGACCATATATCCCTTCGTGTACTTCTCGTAACGCAATCTGAGCTTCGTCACTCTCTAAACATCTAAGGAGGATGCCATCTAGACCTCGTCGGTATAGGATATCAGCTAGGATAACGTATCGGGAGGATTGGCGGATGAAAGTGCGGCGTTGGTTGTTCGATAAATCGGGAAGTAAGATGTTGTCGCGAAGGTATGTGAATATGGAACCATATAACTGGGATTCAGGACCAACAACACATATCATTTCCGTAGGAGTGATCTCATATGATGGAATCAGCAGGTTGTCCACCAGGAACTCATAGCAGGTCTCATTTTGCGGTTGGTCAATGAGCGAAGCAATTGTAGCCATGGCATCAGCAGCACGATTCTGTTCTCTTGGTATCTGCTCAAACTCTATCTTTGCAAAGTGCTGTTTCAGATCATCTACCAGTTGTTTGTAAGGCATTAGCTTTTCATCTTTTGTTTGATAATCATCAGTTGCTTGACGGATGACAAGTTGAGAATCCCCAAAAACACGAAGTTCTTGGATCTTCCACTGAACTGCAATCCTTAGCCCCGTTGTTAATGCCTCGTATTCCGCTATATTGTTGGTGCAAGGAAATGATAAGCGGTATGACTTTGGTATAGAATCACCTTGGGGAGTTATAAAGAGTATACCCGCTCCTGCCCCATGCTGTGTGTATGAGCCATCAAAGTATAGTTGCCATGGCTTTGCAGGTGATATTGTTAGAATGGACTCATCTGGAAATTCTGACTGTAGAGGAACATCATCTATCATGGGAGCATCTGCCAGTTGATCTGCGATGGCTTGTCCTTTTATGGCTTTTCTGTCCACGTATTCAATGTCGAATTCACTCAAAATCATTACCCACTTGGCCAGTCGCCCAGTAAGTGTAGCTTTGTTGAGTAGATATTTTAGTGGATCAATTCTGGCAATCAACTTGGTCTTGTGAGTAAGCATGTAATGTCATAATTTTTGTGAAGCGAAGACCACAGCGAGACATGCACGCTCAATTGGTGTGTAGTTCAACTCATATCCCACCAATGTGCGACTGATATAGTAGACTGCTTTTTCCTTGCCGTCAGGTATTTGCTGTGCTAGAAGTGCCCCCAGTGCTGTTGGAGTAGCTGATATGTAAAGTAACAATGGTTGATCTTGAATTGGTGGCATCAAAACTGGCGGGTTCAAAAGATAGTCTTTAAGTGCCTGAAAAGCCTGTTGACAGTTCTCATCCCATTTGAACTTAATGTTTTTGTGTAGCAGGTGCTGGAAAGGATTACACTTATCTGCCAGTTGTGCTATGAATCTTCGTATGGACTGGAGTCTCCCTTGTAAAGACCGAAGTTGACTGATATTCTTGGGTGGCGGCATGTCCAAGATAGCCTTGACTTTTGCTGGATCCGCTTCTATTCCTCTTTTAGACACAATGAATCCTAGGAGCTTCCCGGAGGTTACTCCAAAGACACATTTCTTTGGATTTAATCTTACCTTGTATTTTTCCAGCCTATCAAAAGCAACTGAAAGTATGTCCAAGTGTGTATTTTTGTCTATTGATTTAACCAAAAGGTCGTCAACATAATCTTCCACCGTTACATGCATGAGATCATGGAAGATTGTAGTCATGGCTCGTTGATACGTGGCACCTGCATTTTTCAGCCCAAAGGGCATGACATTCCAGCAGAAGGTTCCCCATGGACAAGTGAATGATGTCTTATGTTGATCTTCAGGTGCAATCTTGATCTGATTATATCCAGAAAATCTATCCATTAAAGATAACATCTCATGGCCTGCTGTGAGATCAACAATTAAATCAATGTTTGGTAATGGGAAATCGTCCTTCGGACAAGCCTTGTTGATATCCCTGAAGTCTGTACATATTCGGATGCTGCGATCTGGTTTGCTGACAGGTACTAAATTGGAAATCCATTCAGGATAATCAATTGGGCGTATGAATCCGACATCTAGTAATTTCTCCAGCTCTGCCTTGACTAATAATGCCACTTGTGGATGCATTTTCCTCAATTTCTGTTTTACTGGTTTTGCCCCTGGTTTGACTGTTAAATGATGCATTACTAAATCGGGGTCTAGTCCAGGCATATCAGCATAAGACCATGCGAAGTTGACTTGTCGTTCCTTAAAGAAGCTTATGAACCTTGCTCTCTCGGCCTCTGTCAATGATTGAGCCAAAAATATGTTGTGTGGAACCTCTGCTGTACCAATGTTTGTCTTTATAGTCTCCTCTACCAACATGGATGATTTTTCCTCGTATGATGCTGGGAGAATGTCAAGCCTTCCATCTTCGGGCGCCTCAGAGAGGTTTTCACCCTCAGATACGTCCTTTCTTTTTACTTTTTTAGAGTCGGAGAGCGCCACAGTGTGGTTTTCGCCATAAGACCCTTGTTTTGTTTTTATTTTCACATTTTTGCGACTAGAAGGCCCGACACCCTCACCAAAGTATGCCATGTTATTTAGCTCTATGACGTATCCTGCTTTATGGTCTCCAAGAGGAAGATCTTCGCGAATGCCAAGATAATCAACAATAGCTTCGTCATTTTGAAATGTATCAAACTATGGTGGTCCATCCTGATCCCAGTCAATGAGTTGGGGGTGAACGAGGGGAAGGTCTTTAGTGTTTTTAGAGTCCGCAAGGCTAATAGTGAAGATGTGGTTATATTCAGGTATGTCAAGGTAGTCATCGAGGTCGTCAATGGCACTCTCCTCATCAGTGTCGATTGTGAGTGAGTCCAAATTATCATCACTAGTAGCACCCTCAGGGACAGGTGTCCTCATCCTATGTGATCCTGACTTAGGGCCTTGAAACGAAGTTTGTGCGGGATCCTTATGGGTCGGTTCTTGACCAACTCTGAATTTCTTGTAAAACTCCTCCTCCTCTGTTAGTTCATCTGGCTCTCTAAATGTCTCATTGAGTTCATAGTCGCTGGAGGATTTGTCTGAACCCCATTCCCACTCATTGGAGTCTGTGGAATAATTATCCTCTTGTTGAACTTCAGCCGCTTTGACTCGCCATATCTGTTTTGTTCTCTTATTGTGAATCTTGGGATTTAGAAAACCAAGCCCCTTGGAGCGTTCCCTTCTTGTAGTTAGCTCAGGTTGTAGAGGCTCCATGACACCTTCTTTGCGTAGTCCGAGAGGACTTTTTCCATCATACCCGAATCTCTGCAGAATTTTGAAACCTTTACCATAGTTTTCACAGGGTATTATAATTTGATCATGTGTATCATCTTCAGCGTCCTTATATAGCATTTTATATAAATTTTCTTCCTCTAGTTCGCCCCATTTTTGAAAGACGGTAGGATCCCATTTTAGTAGCATGATGGAGATTTTCTTATTAGGATGTGGCCTCCCATATTCCTTAGGGGAGTTCATGACTTGTCGTAAGAACATTGTTTGATTTAGAGTGTATTCTCCCATGCCTTTGTCTTGAAACTTGGCTCTAAGTTCACCTTGTTTGGATGTCGAGGGCTTTAATGACTCAGGATCAATATATGCTGAAGAAGGAGTAGCCTCACGATTGCTAGGAATGATAGTCTCAGTATGTGATCTCAAGTTATTGCAATATATGAATGGATTTGGATCACCATTGACCGTTACCTCGACTCCATTATGAAGAAATTTTATGCACTGATGGTACGTTGATGGGACTGCTCTCATTTCATGAATCCACGGACGTCCTAGCAATATGTTATACGTGAGGTCTAGATCCAGGACTTGACAAATCACGTCCTTTGTGACTGGCCCTATTCTTAGTGGTAAGATGACTGTGCCCTTGGATGAACGCTCTTCATCATCATAAGCCTTAATAGTGATTTGGTTCATAGAATTCACAGCTTTGTCAGAATAACCCAATTGTCTGATGGTGCTCAATGTACAAATATTAAGACCTGCTCCTCCATCTATCAGAACTCGTTTTATTCGGTGTTTATGTATGAAGGCTTCAATATGTAGAGGTGCATTATGAGGCTGACTTATGGAGGCGTCATCGGCTTCTGTGAATGTGAGAGAGTGTGGAACAGATAGGTATCCCACCATGGCTTGAAACTGATCCACGTTCAGATCAGTAGGGACAGTAGTATCTCTCAAGGTTTTGTCAAGGACAGCTTTATGTGCAGGAGATATACGTAAGAGCTCAAGAATAGAGATGAGTGCGGGTGTTTTCCCTAATTGCTCTACAAGATCGTACTCAGGCTTAGTTGACGAAAGATTGGTATTCTTAGTAGAGGTACCTGGCAATGTGATCTTACCTCGACGGGTTGTAACATGACATTCGGAGGTAGATGTGGACGAAGATCCCACACCTTTTAGGACAATTTTAGGTCGCTGAGGAGGATTCTCAGGATTTTTATTTTTGATAGTAATGGTAGAAATATGATTGTCCATTGAGATGTGATTAATAGTGGAATCATAATTGTAAGATGTTCTGGTGTAATTGGCTTGATCATCTGTGACTTTGCCTTTTCCCTTGTCATGTTTTGGGAATGGTTCCTTAAACACCTCATGCTCTTGGTTAGATGAATGTCCCTCAATCTCAATATCTCCTCTGTCAATGAGATCTTGTACAATGTTTTTCAATCGATGGCAATTACTTGTCTTATGACCCTTGCTCTTATGAAATTCGCAAAATTCATCATCATTCCACCAATTCGGTTTTACCTTTGGTTCATATGGAGGAAAATCTGGGACCGTGATCACCTTGTTTGCTACAAGCTTTTTGAATACTGATTCAAGTGGTTCTCCCAATGGAGTGTACTTCCTTCGTGGTTTAGCAGCCTTTTGATTATTCACTTGATTGTTGGTAGAACTTGATCCAGAAAAGACGAACTTTGGTCTCACTGTGTTGGCATCAACAACGCCATCATTAACTGTGTTCTTGTTCTTGTTCCAAAATTTTGGTTTGTCCTTTCCCTTAAAGTCCTCTTTGTTTTCTTTGAATAGTTTGATAACTCCTTGTTCAATCAAGACCTTTTTTGTTGCTAGGCCCTTTTCAATGACATCCTTAAATGTAGACAAACAAGCTTTTCTGAGATCATAGCCAATAGCCTTGTTAACATTTTGTGTGAACATTTCCACCATTTGTTTTTGCGGGATTTCACAAGAGCATCTACTAGCTAAGTTTCTCCATCTTTGTAAAAATGACGCAAAAGATTCTCCTTCTTTTTGTTTCGTATTGCACAAGGTAGTAACTGAGACATCTGTTTCAATGTTGTAAGAAAAATGCTGAATGAATGCTTCTGCTAAGTCGCCCCATGACTTAATACCAGGAGGTAATTGAGAAAACCATTCCATTGCTTGATCTCTTAAGCTCTGTGGGAACAACCTCATTAAGTGTGTTTCTTCTGCTGCTACCTCAATGCAAGCTGTGAAGAATTGTCTTATGTGTGCCTTGGGGTCTCCTCTCCCTCTATATTTGTCGAATTTTGGTGTTACAAAGTGCGGAGGAAACGGAGGCATTGGAATGCTCTTATCAAAGGGATAAGGGCATATATCTCTCATAGTATATGTGGGTTTTGATGTGCCCATGTCTTCCACTTTCTTTTGTAGATCTCTAATTTGTTGCTCCAAATTATTTTTGGGAGGAGATGGATTTCTTATAGCATGTCCCATGTTTGAAACACCCATTTGAGGAGGAACTTGTTGCATATATGGATGATATTGATCGTAGACATGTCCATATGGAGGTCTATATTGTTGCGACATGTATGGAGCACTTGGCATAATTTCTTGTTGAGGGACCCCATATCTGTTTTGTGTATATAAACCATATTCAATGGGCCTTTCATTTTCCATTGTGTTGCCCCCAATTTTGGCATGAGGTCTCCTTGTGTCAAAATTTTGAGGAAGTCCTTGAGTATCCATTTGTCTTGGTTGACCCATATCTTGAGCATGTGTTTGAACATAAGGCCTCCATGATGGTCTTTGAGCGTAAGTATCATGCATTTGAGCTTGTATATGTGGGATTGCTGGTTTCTGAAGCAAAACTGATGGTGACTCCGGCATCATATTATTTGGTCCTCCACTATTAGGTCGAGTTTGTTGTGAAGGTCTACTTTCCATAAGTTGAGATAAGTCAAAATCATGTGGTATTTTGGCTCCACTTTGTGCCATCATGTTTAGAAAGTATTGACGATCTCTCCTCATTATCTCTTCAACCAATCTATTGAATTGAGGGTCCATTATAGATTCTTGTATGTCTGCTGATAGTATTGAAGAATTGTCCACATTATCATTGTGTGTAGCGTTGTGTATAGCGTTTGCGCTTTCCACATTTGGATTGTGTCTATAAACATTCATGTCTGGTAATGTAGTGTGCTCAGGATTGTAGAAGACATCATTGTCATACTCATAAGAACTCATGTTTACGGACCCTTGAGCTTCTTTAGCTTTTCTCCTAGATTTTTGAAGACGGGTTTCAACCATGAACTAGGTGTTTAGCAATATGTGAGAGACTGGACGAAAATGACAAGAGTATGTAAGACCAAGAGTTGTATGGAATGTAAATGAATCTGAAGTTTACTTGCAATGTCCAAAGTGTAAGACCAAGTATGTATGTAGTAGAGTAGGTGTAACTTCCAAAGAGAGGATAGTTTCTCTTGATGAGGTAAGCTGACCTTGACTCTAAGTAAGACCAAATGAGACCCAAAGGTAAGAAACCTTGATGAGGGACCACTTAGCAAAGTGTTGTAGTATGTAGTGTGTTGACAAAGTATAGTGAGGACAAGCAAGTGACCTTTTGACTCAAGTTTAGACAAGTATGAATGTAAAATGAGGTATGAAGCAATGATGGACTGTGTAAGACCTTAGAACAGGCTGAATGCTAGATGAAATCTGAAGAGACAACCTAGGAAGCTCAAGTATGCCGAAACTGATTTCTTTGTTTACTTGACTGTTAAACTTTTCAAATCCTGACACAGACGCCTCTGTGTACTTCACAGATGCGGTTTTAAGACACAGACGCTATTCTGTTTGACGCAGACGTGATTCTGAGATTTCCTGTTTGATGTTTGCTGGGACTGTAACAGTTTTTTGCAATTGTGGACACAGACGCGCCTGTATACTTCACAGACGCGATTTCCAGACACAGACGTGTCTCTGTTCTACCCAGACGCTGATAAAAACACAGACGTTATTCTGTACTTCACAGATGCGTTTATCAGACACAGACACGGTTTTAACAAACACAGACGCGTTTCTGTAACCTTAGTGCAATCTTTCCTATCTGTGAATTTGTTTTGCTGTGACCAAATCTGATTTTTTGACTGTTTTTCGTGACAAGAGGACACAGTGTTGATGACCCAATGTTTGCAGACTGTTTAGACTCCAAAAAGTGTGTTGTTTGATGTAAAAAGTTTTTGCATACACTTGAAGACACAAAAGACACAATATTTTGTTGTTTTGTCTTGATTGTTTGAATGTTTATCATAAGTCAAGCACAATTCTTATGGCTGGCCAGGACAATAATTGTTGATCCCACATGGGGTTTTACCCCCGAGGCTACGCTATTCAGAGCGGATACTTAGATGCTTGACCTCACTGGCTCCACCCTCGGCACTCACTTCTCGGGTCAGCCAAGCATCAGTCCCCATGAAAACTCCCCATGGCGAACTTTGTATCTCTACTAAGAACCGTATGTGTGTGGGCCGCTACCAGAGGTCCGACCTCCTGCCTCAACAATTAGAAGGATTTGGGCATCTAAAACAAAATGGTGCTAGTAAGGGCATCCGCTCGTGTGGCCATACATGTGGCACTTTCAGCTCTGTAAATACAGAAGGCTCCCAGCCGATAGGGGTTACGCCCTACAAATGATCAAATAAATTTGATCAAACGGGTTTATGGGGAGACATAGTGTCGGTATGAACTAATCAGCACACGTTATTCATAGTTTTCACCATGAATACATTTGATTATAGTGGCTTGCAAGAAGATGGCTTTTCTTTTGCTACCACTTGGGTCGTTCTCTTCTCACTAGTAGTCCTAATGACCACACGGGAAGACAGGCCCTCTAAAGAGTAAACAAAAAGAGCCTACTGCTCAAGACACAAAAGACAATGGTTCAATTTTAGTGCACCAATTGAAGTGTTTGCTAAGCTATGAAAACAAGGCACACAATAAAATTACAAAAACCCTAGCCAAGGCCCTGCAACAAAATTGTTAGTAGTTTGGGTTGTTTCAAGTGATAACCCCTTCCTGCAAGCACACAAGTTAGGTAAATTTTAAGAAAACCCAAAAAGACTTTGTGAAAAAGGGGCCTTCAACAAAAACGTATTTGCCTCCAAAGCAAGCTGCACAAACCAGGTTAGCTAGATCTGCAAAGGTTAGCCGAAAATAAACCAAATCTGAAACCCTAAGTACAAAATCCGAAAACCCGAATCGAAAAACTTGAAAAATTTGCAAAACAGAATACACAGACGCTGTTATACCAGACACAGACGCGTCTGTCTGACACAGACGCGGTTCTGTGATTCGCAGACGCGATCTAAGAACACAGACGCCTCTTTCTTCTACAGACGCGATCAGATGGTGCACAGACGCGATTCGGGATCACAGACGCGACTTTCGGAAACCTGCAAAAAAATAGAAATGACAGAAACACAGACGCGATCCAAGATATCACAGACGCCTCTGAAATACAAAAACGCGATCCGAACACTCGCAAACGCGAAAAAAATCTAAAATGTCGTCGAAATCGTCCGATCTGCAACTTCAAAAATGCCAAATCTGCAACAAAATGTTAAATGCAAAGGGACAAGAGTCCCACCGGGCGTGCCAAAATGTATATGGTGAAAATGGATAACAATAAACAACAATATTTGAAAGACTAAAATGGATTCAACCACTAAACCCTAGCCTAACAATGAACAAAGATCCACCATAACATATGGAGATAACCTAAGACAATGCAAATAACTCAAAAATCACAAACATTATACCATCACATGTCCACTAGGGTTTTGATCTCCAATCTTCCTATCTCCATTGATCTTGTTTGATATGCTTGCTCTCAGATTTTTGTATGCACAAGAGCTCAACAAAGAACAGAATGTGGTTGCAAGTAGAATTGTAGTGTAGCCAAGTCCTCCAAAATCAGTCATTAGGGTTTGTCAATGAAGAAAGCATCTCCTTAAATAGAAGACACAATAAGAAATGGAGGGTTAAGATTGAGAGGTGTAAAAAGAGAGGTCGGCTAGGATTAGAGGGTAGGTATAAGAAATACCAAAATAATGAAAGAGGTAGGTAGTGTAGGAAATAAGAGATGAATGACATGTGTCATGTGTAGAAAAAGATAATGAACTAATTAAATAAATAAAGATTTATTTAATTAATAGAAGAAATAGGACAATTAAATAAATAAAATATTTATTTAATTTAGGAAAGGGATAATTTAAATAAATAAATGTATTTATTTAAATGAGAAATAAGGCTAGAAGAGGATAAATGAATTAATTAAATAAATAAAAATTTATTTAATTAATAGAAGAATTAGGATTAGATAATTAAATAAATAAAATATTTATTTAATTAGACATGACAATTTTGGGTGTCTACACCAGTCATCAGAGATGAGAGTCCCATCAAGACGAACTTACATAAGATCATTACCAGTTCTCCTGTTAGTCCAAGTGTAATTGCATCCCTGTATTTCCAATTCATTGAGAGCTTGAGAATTAATGAAATCCATAAGGGCCAACCTACTTTCCAGTTGAGAGGGACTTCCTCCAAATTTTTCCTCGTCTCTCAAAGGAGTATTGAAGTCTCCCATAACCAGCCAGCTAAGATTTATGTAGTTGTCCCTAGCTTGTATAAGTTTTTTCCAGAAGGAATTTCTAGCCTTCAAAGTATTGGGAGCATAAATATTAGTGAGGACCCATGAAGTACCATCTTTTAAATGCTCAAATTTGATACAAGAGAAATTATTTTCCTGAATAAGAACATGTCCTTTGACAGTATTAAGGTTCCAGATGGTAGCTTTGCCTCCTGAAGCACCTTCCGAACTACCACCACTAACATTACCATTTTTGAAAAACTTCAAAGATTTAACTTTTTCTCTACTCATTTTGGTTTCTTGAATTAGAAAAACATCAGGTTTATTGTCCCTTATCATATTCCTAATGATGTCATGTTTATGGCGGTTATTGAGTCCCCTAATATTCCAAGAGATAATATTCATAGTTGCTTACTAATTCCTAACTCCTTAAGAGTCTTCTGGGTCCCATCTGTAATGTTCTTATTGGCCTCCTTGTCTCTGACTTTATGGTTAGAGGGTCGACCTGGGGAAGAGGAGATATACCCAACATCAACTTGAGCTATTCTATTGGATTTCCTTAGGAGAGAAGCTGAAGGAGTGGTTCCTTTCTTGTTCTTGTGTTTTGGTATTTTCTACTCAACATCTATCTTAGAAGCCACTTTCGGGTTACTAAGGATTTTGGAAATTTCTTCTTCATTACCCTACTAGGGGGTTCTAGAAGCATTTAAATCACTGTTAACTATTTTTGAGCTCTAGTCTAAGTCTGAGAGGTTCATACTCAGTATTGCACATTTTTGAGCTTCTTGTATTTCAGAACTTGGCATGAGTAGTGAAGAGTCAGTCTTTTATTCTTGGGAGCTAGGGATCTCCCCTTCCTCAGGTTGGTCATCTTTCTCTTGCACTTCCTTTCCCTCATAAGTTTCATCTACCACTTCAGCTATGTCATTTGAAGATTCAGTCTAATCTTTCAGTTCCTCTGTTCGAGTAGTAACCAAGGTGTTGACTTTGGTTGACTCGTTTCTCAATACTTCTTGGGTTAAGGGGCTAGAGATAGAAATTGAGGACACTTCCTTCTTCTCCCCCAATGGATTAAACCAATTATAATCTTCTTCCTTATTCTCTGAATTTTTAGCTTGCCATACCATTTTTTCTGGAGCCTTTTGATTTTCAATCTGGGGTTTAGACTGCTTGGATTCTGTCTTCGGCTTGATTGGATATGATTTTTCCCAATGACCTACTTTTTTACAATGGAAGCAGGCAAAGGGGATGGATTCATATTCAATATGTTGTTTCCATGTTCCCAACTTTGATACTAGATCTATCTGTTTCGGCATATCTATGTCATGGGCTATCCCTACACATAATCTAGCATGAGTGAGTCTCCTTTTTGAAGCTGTGACAGGGTCTATAGAGAGGAGTTCACCAAAGGAGTTTGCAATTCATAAGAAGATGCTTTCTACCCAATATTCAAGAGGCAAACCTAGTAGCTTTACCCATACTGGAACTTGTGCCAAGAGAGAGTCATTCATGTTCAAATTTGGATGCCATTTTCGAAGAACCAGAGCTGTCTTTCCTACCATCCAGGGGCTCCCACATAGAATCCTTAATTTATCTTCTTCACATGAAAAAGTAAAAGATAGGAGGCCTTTAGGTAAAGCCAAGATTTGAACATTACCCTTGAGGGCCCATTTTCTTTTAACATAAACCCTAACAACTTCGATATTAGGACGTGAGCCCATAAATTTGTCTACCAAGAAATTCAACATACTATTTATATTATGATCCAGGACCAGATCAGGAATACAGATAGTGAACTTTCCACCAAAAGGATCTAAAATATTCTTGACAGGAGGTAAAGAGGATTTACCAGATGGTCTAGTTCCAAAGAGGGAAGACCATTTTTTTGTTTCTTTTCCACTCTCTAAGGAATCATCACGTGGGATGGCCCCCCTACTGGACCCCTCCCCCAAAAGCCCAGAGGAACCCGTTGTCTTCTTTGGTAGAGTACCACAAGTCTGTGGAATGTCAACAACCTCTGGAATATCCGGAGGCTTATCCTTCTCTCCTATGGGGCCAGCTACATTGTTCTGGCCGCTCCCACCATTGGAACCAGAGTTCCCACCTCGCAAAGAATTTGAATTTTGAATTCTCCCATTGCCGCTTCCTACTCCTCCTTGCTCTCCCATTGCCACTTAGATAAAAAAAAACTTATCAATGTCTCCATAGTTCTCAGAGACATGTGTACCATTTTTTTAATAAATTTTGATCTACTTATCCAAATTTTTAAAAAAGTTGTATATTATTGTTGTGCACTTGATTCTTTACACTTTAAAAAAAACATTGCATTTTTGGTTATTTTGATGCAGGTTATGCTTCATGCATGAACATGCATCTAATTTCAGGGTGTGTCTATTTAAAAAAATGGTAAACAAAATAATACACAACAAAAAAATACACAACTTCTAGTGCTCACTCTTAACTATCTTTCTACCAAAGGATTTGTCAAAATACTAAATCTAACTATGAATTTTTTGATGCACACGCCAGACACTATGTTATGTTTTTTAGAAAAAATTAGGAACTATTTTTCATGTGCGAAATATTTGACCCTCTTAATCTTATCCATTTTTTTAAAACTTTAGCAGTTTAGAAACTAGATTCAAAGCACTACAATTCTTAATGTTTTTGAATCTTCTAATTTTGAGTGCATGACTCTCAAATTGATCTTCCAAGTTTGGGTTACCTGATTTCAAAAAAAATGTGTCCACTTATACCCCCTTTTTGCACACCATCTTGGTGCACTTACCTAGGTTCTTGCATCATGAAACTTTACAAACTCACGATTTCTACATTCCTTTTATCTTTGTGGGCCCCAGACATGACACGTGGAAATTGGTCGCAACATCGTAGGTCATGATGACAATTATCCCTAACCATTGTGATCATGCACTTAACATTTCATGTGAAGGTTCCTTGTTTGATTGACAAATCGTAGGTCATAGTGATGATTATCTCTGACTGTTGTGATCATGCACCTAACATTTCATGTTATGGTTCATGGTTTGATTGCAACTTCGCAACTTTCTCTAGTGGTCTAACTTGCCATTTCCATGTTGGTATTATGGATGTGTTGTATTGGTTTTGTCATTCATGTCAACACTTGTCAACACTTATCACCACTTATCTTTCTAGAGATCCTTGGTTATGTTCACCGACATGTTCAGTGACTTATGCACAGTCACCGGTATCTAGCTCACCGACAGCTTATATTGTTCACGGACACTGAGGATGATCTGTTATCATCTGGATATTACTTAATTATGTCAAAGACATGGTTTGGACACTTGTTTTGGTGATTTGGTTATTGGTCTAATCGAGTTTGCATATTTGTTGTTACCAGCAAATTGGTCTAGGTTATGGACCGACAAGCATTATCTATTCCATATCAGCACGACACGCTATGGAGATTATTTATTGATTGGTTATTAGTGTAAATGCATTGAGTCGACATGATGCATCACATATTGATTCATTTGTAATTGATTTAATTGTAATATTCTTATTAAGCCGACCTACACATTTGGTCTTAGGTTTTGGTATATATGTAAGATCTCATTTGTGAGATTATGTAGTGGTGGTAGAGGAATGTAATAAGGTATATGCGAATATAAGCAGAGCTACTCATGCAGACATCATTTGATTATTCAAGGAAGGTATGAAGAAGACAATCAGAGCTTAACCATTACTGAATCCAGCATATGAAGATGTTATTTTGAGCAGTACATTATCATTGGATTTAACCATCCAATTGTAGTCAGTGTGACTCTCATTTTGTGATTGAGTGGTGAGCTCTAGGCAGTTGGCCTTTTTGCATGTGCAGACCCCATTTGTACACACATACTATCTGTAGTAGTATCATCTGATTGTGGGTAAGGTTTCCCACTATGGGTTTTCCCCTTACAGGGTTTCCACATACAAATATTTGTGCTATGTGTTGTGGATGTTATTTGTCTTTCGGTTTCATGCATTAAACTTTACCGATACTGTTATTAACTGTTAATCTATCAACCGACATTAAGTTTGGTTTACTAGTATTATGCATCAAGTTTGATTAAGTTATATTTGGGTTGAAATTAATAGACAACTGATTCACCCCCCCTCCCCTCTTAGTTGCCTCCAGGTCCTAACATTCCAAACCTATTCCCGACCACTTAATGTCATCTTTGATGGTCCATCGCAACATCACAACTTCCTCTAGCGATTAACCCTAACTAAATTGTGATCTTGCACCTGGCAGTTTATGTGACTTTGATGTGCAATCCAAGTTGGAAGGAAAAAGCATGTGAGCTATTGCTCACTTACTAATCTTGCATTGGACTATATAAAAAGTTGATAACCTTGCAACATCAACAATGTGGGATAAATGGTCAAGACCATTACTCATGCAGTTTGTTTCCCTCTGCATACAAACTATATGTTTTGTGTTACCTCTATTATTCCATATTATTACCAGTCATTTTTATCATCTGAGACTTATTTTGCCAAACCAGAGGATTGTTCGAATGTCTATGTTTTTCCTATGTTGCCCCAGTACTGGTTTTTGTTGTTTTGAATTGGTTATATGTTGCAAATGGCTATTTGGAGAGACTGTTATGTCTCGTAGAGAACTATTAGAATTAATTTTTGGAAAAGTGTCATGCTTGATATTATTGGCTCTTGGTTGAATATATGAGATCTACATTGTGGCATTATGAACCAAATGTGTTTATGATTCTGATTGGATATGGATCCTTTGGATGAATATTATGTGATTTCTTGGAAGAGCCATATTTGCATGAGTATGTTATGTTATACCCCAAGGTTTAGTAGCATGATAGGGAGAGTGGCTTTCAAGTGACTCTCAAGGTCATGAGAGATAGGACGCTAGGAGATTCCTTGAGAGAAGTGTCAAGGTCTAGACTACCCAGAGATCTCATTGAAAGTTTTTATGTTGTAAGAAAGTGGTAACCTTGAAAAATTAATTAATCTAGATGGGAAGGGTAGTAAGATTTAACATTAATAAGATAATGAAGTGATCTGTGGTGCCCCACTCATGGCCTAGATTGCTAGCAGAGGCTTAAGATGAGATTTGGGAAGGCCTTGGAGAGGCAACCGAACTCCCTTGATTCTCTCCAAGGTTGAGATGGTTTTGCATGGGTATCACGAGTTCCAGGGCAAGAGACCCTAGGATAATCCATTTTTGATGTGATAGCATGCGATGACACTATTTACTATATGTGTCCTAGTACCTTGGCTTGTTTATGATTGTTGCCTCTGGTGTCTTTGAGCTTTGTGGTTGAGCCTTGTGTTGTGTACTTGGTTATGTTCTTGTGGCTTGATTTAAATTGTGGTTGGTGCCTAAGTTTATTTTTCATGGTTGTTAGGTGTCAACCTAGGATTAAAGTGTGTGTGGACCTTATGCCATTCTTTAGAGTATGGGGTTGGACCTTATTGGTTCCACATGGTCGGGTGGTTTGATGCCATCTTCCATTGGGATTTTTCCATTGGATGTTCATGTGCGTGGATGAGGATTCTTTATCTCTTCAACTTGAGCTCAAATTCTTGGAGCAAGTTATCATGCATTATTTACATTTGGCAGACATCATTATAATCACATACCTTGGATAATTGTATTAGTAGCATTAGACTATGATTTATCACTGTAGAAGTTATTTTAATTTGAGTAATGAACCTTGTAATACAGATTATGGTTCTTGTAGGATTAATTGATGATTATTTGTATTCATTGTAGTAGGAGTTGTGTAATACATAAAAGATCTATGTGGTTTTCTCTATTATGGAATGGTTACTAATTAAGCTTAGAATTTTTATTGATATCTATTGATTGGGAATATTGAGTAGGAACATTTGGAAATGGTACTTTAAAATGAACCCTTCATATTAGTTGTACTACTATGTCCTATATGCTTGATTAAATGATAATATGGTTAAGGTATATTATTATTTGGCTATAATTCATGTACGGGAAATGTTTTAGTTAAATATTTACTTTCCTATGTTCTTAAGGTGAAATGAATGTTAGGATTAATAAAGGAAAAATCATGAATTAGTATTATTAGATATGGTTCATATATTGTTGTATGTTAAGTGATGACGTTGGAATACCCTAGGGAAAGTTAATCTGTGTGATGTAATTTAATTCCGCTTGTGTAATTATGTTCATAAGTTCATGATTAATTGATGTAACCAATTATTGTAAATTATGTTAGTATGTATGTATGATATTGGTTCTTTAAAAAAAAATTATCTCTATTTCCTTATTTAGTTGGTTAGTTTCTCTAGGGTATTTTGGCAGGCATTACACTATCAATCAATTTCCAATCTTGATCAATTTCAATCAGTCAACCAATCAATCAATTAATTTTCAATATTGATCAATTTCAATTTTCAAATCATCTCACACTATCTATTCTATTTGATCAATCAAATATATCTAAATCTGATATAAATCAACCTTTATCTACAATCAGCTAACATTCTTACTTCTTACTACCCATTCTTCTCTTTTATCCTATTTTCTCTTTCATCTAACATTATTCTTCTTTCAATAGATCATTCATTCCTTAAATGCATAAACAATCTCTCAAGGGGGCATCCTACCTCAATCCATTGGTCCACTAGGGGAAAAATGGAAGTAATTTTTTTTCAATTTTTCTTTGCAACAATGCCCAAATTTTCATTGTCTTAAAGAGGGGAAAAATATAGGCAGTAAAAACTATCCAATGCTTGCAATGACATTCTTAATAATTTTCTTTTACAACTAATTAAATAATTTTATTATTTAATTAGGTTAACATCTTTCTTCTGATTGTAACAACAATCAATGACTAGAGTTGGAGCTGGAGCTACAACGGGTGCAGGAGCAGGAGTTTTGGTTCATTCAGGTTTGAATTTGAATGGCCCTAGTGCAGGTTTCCCACATGTTGGGGGTCCAGGGGATTCCCCGTGACTCGCCCCTCCACCGAATCGGATCTTGATCCAATGGATGGGGCCTCAAATGATACATGGGACGGTAGTACCCTACAAAATATTGCCAATGGTAAATCTATCATCTCTGACAAACCTGGTGGTGTTCAGGGCCCCAATAATGCGGAGGTCTTTTTTAAGATTCTGTCTGCAGAGTGCAATAAGAAATGGGCTTCATTATTTGGGTCTAAGCTTAAGGGTAAGGTCATTTTTCTAGTTTTGCATAAATTTGACCTGGAGTCTAGTGCTTGCTCCATCTCTATCCTAGAGTGTATTGTGGATCAGAATATGGCTCACATGAACTTAGTCTTGGTGGGTAAGTTTGTTGGACCATGTCCCAATATTGAGGTTCTTAGAGCCTAGGTGTCTATAAAATGGAAGGGTAAGGGTCAAATTAATGTTGTTGCTATGGATGGTGGCTTCTTCTCTTTTTCATTTGCTTGTGAGGAATATCTTTGATCTGTTTTGTTGGGTGGTCTCTGGATGCTGGGCAAAGCCTCATTGGCCCTCAAAAAGTGGGAACTGGGATTTAATCCCAAAGATTGGGAATGTAATGAAGCCCCAATCTAGGTCAGATTGCCAAGTTTACCCATGGAGTTCTGGGGAGAAGAGATTTTTGCGGGAATTGCAACATGTTTTGGTGAGGTAATTTTAGTTGACCCAATGACTTCAGCTAAAAGATACCTTGTTTATGCCAGATTGTGTGTCAATGTGTCTTCAAACCTGCCATTTAAGATTCATCTTTTCTCTAAGTTGGGCATATGGGTGTAGAAAGTGGAGTATGAATCCATCCCTTTTGCATGTTTCTATTGTAAAAAAGTGGGTCATTGGGCCAGGCAGTGTCCGTCTAAGCCAAAGAAGGAATGGCGAAAGAGTAATGACAAGTCTCTCTTAGAGAAGAGGGATGCCCTTCCCTTTGATCCTCCTCTAGAAGGATTGTGCAATGATTCAAATGGATCTATTGATCCCTCCATACCTCCCCTGATTGTGAGAGATGGGGTCTTTCCTGGAGCTGGTTTTACTTCAAATGTACATGTGGTCCCTACTCCTAACCCTTTGCTCTTGGAGGAGAATGTTTGCGAGTCCCCTATTGTGAATGCTCCCTGTGAAGAAGGGAATACTATTAATGCTAATGGGATTGTCCCGAATATTCCCATTCATCTGGTCATTGATATGGGTAACTCTGTTGAGGCAAAACCCCAGGTTTCTATCACACTGGAATCATTCCAAGAGGATTCCTATCCTTTTATTGAGGTCAAACCCAAAAAAAAAAGAAGGAACTCCCCTATTGGCCAATCTACCCTGGCCTCTAGGGGGTTTCAACCAGAAATAGACAAAAAGCAGACTATGGGTTGGATTCAAGGGGGGTGGGGAGGCCACCCAATGCGGTTAGTAGAGATAGGCAGAGTCGGGCTTCCATTGCAGATGGAGCCCAGAGAACGTTACCAGAAATAGGGATGGGATCCCCCTCTCTTGCTAAATGAAAATTATTTCATGGAATATAAGAGGATTGAATCATCCCCATAAGCATGTGATGGACTTGAAAAGCACTGAGAGTGGGGGGTGAATCAATGACACCAAAATTAAAACTACTTCAAACACTAACCGGTAGATGAACTTAACAAAACTCTTAAACATAATGCATGAAATCCAAAATGATATAACAACATCCACAATAAGTAAAAAATCCACCACAACACAAGTGTTTGTATGTGGAAAAGCCAAATAGGTAAAAACCACGGTGAGATGGAACTCACAAGTTAACTATCTGTAGTAATAGATAACTGACCGATTAAGGTCTACAAAGTGCTCTGCTAGGAGTGAATCTTGTTAGAGATCCCAAAGCTTGATTAAAAGCTATACCCTGTGAAGTAACTTATTAGGAGTAACCTCAGTAGAGGATTTCTAAATCCAAACTAATGGATCACCCTGTTAGAGGATTTGAACAATGAATCTTGTTAGAGCATACCCGGTTAGTGGATTTTAATTCTATTGTAATTGTTAGAAGAAAATAGGATTTGTTTGATATGTCTATGTAGCACAATACTTGTTTGATCAGATCCTTCTAAGCATATTCAACACTGCTTTTCTACACACTCTACAACTTAATACTTTTTGCCTTTCGCACACAACATGTCACTTTCACTCATATAGCATAATTCATTGTGATGTCAATATATAGACATTTAGATTTCATGTCGGCCTCAAGAAATCATAACACAATTACCTAGGTGTAGTGTATCTGGTCAAGTGATCATAACTCATCACAAATATACCGCCAAAAATTATCGGTGGTGATAACTCATCACATAATCTACGAATACCGATTGGAACACGTAATACTGGTTAGAGTTAAACTGCTTGACTTTGACGCTTCTGAGATAGTCTCTACTAGATCTTCATGTTGATGTTGAGACACATATAACCAAGTGGTTATCTCCATGCATACACTGGTTGTCTCCAAGTACTGATTAGAAATAAACCTTTAGTATACCGGTTGTAGTATAAACAACTTATAGTTACACCGGTAGACAATATAAACATATGTGTGTGTATGTGTTTCATCAATGACAACATATGATGAATTCATTACAATCATCATCAAGCCAACAACATGATCTACTATCCAACTTGGTTAGGGATCATAAGCCGGATATTTGCCTTGTTCAAGAGACTAAAATGCCTAGTAATAAAGTGGAAAAGATTAAATTGGCAATTTTTGGAGATTGTGGTGTTCACTGTGTTGATGCAGATGGTGCTTCAGGTGGTATCGCCACTCATTGGAATCTGAGACTGTTATGTGGTAAGGTGGTTCTCTCTTCTCCTAATCACATTTCTACTAGATTCTATAATCTTAAAGATGGATCCTCCTAGATTATTTCCAACATCTATGCTCCTGATGGGAGAACTTCTAGGAAAGTCCTTTGGTCTTCCATTTGCCATGCTAGATTGCTTTTCCCTAATGAGAAATTGATTCTTCTAGGCAATTTCAACACCCCTCTCTCAAACTTGGAGAAATTTGGGGGCATGCCTATTTCTATTAATAGTAGACAAGACTTGGCTGACATGATTCTTTGAGCCTGTTGGACCTGGATCTTATTGGGGCTAAATTCACTTGGTCTAATAGAAGCGGTGGGGAGGATCTCATTTTTTTTAAGCTGGATAGGGGCCTTGTCTCTCCTAATTGGATACAAAATGCTTCCTATAAACTCAATGCCTTGACCTGATTAGGATTTGATCACTTCCCTATTTGTCTTTCAGTGACTCTGTTGTCTGGAAGAAAGGCGTACCCCTTCAGATTTGAGAAAATGTGGCTAATGGCCCCTGACATCCATGATAAAATTATGGAGTGGTGGAATATTGATATCCAGGGTACGACCATGTTTCATATTTCCAAGAAGATATCCAATGTCAAGTCCAATATTAAACATTAGAACAAGTCCTTTTTTGGTAATATTTTCAAAATTAAAGATAAGCTCAAGCAGGATCTTGAGGAGGTTTAAAAGCATATCCAAGATTACGGGTTTGATAATGATTTCTCGAACAAAGAAATTGAGATTTTAACTAAACTACATGATATTATTTCCAAAGAGGAGGAATTCTGGAAGCAGAGATCTAGAGCCTTATGGCCTAGAAGTGGTGACAAGAATACTAAGTTTTTTCATATGACAGCCCTCAAGCACGGAGCTGCTAATAGAATCAGTAAAATTCAGGTTGGCCAAAGATGGATTGATAAGAATGAAGAGATTTTCCAGGAAGCCATCAGTTACTTCACTAATCTCTTATCAGTTGATGACCCTCTTAATGCTTTGGCCCAAGATGAGATCTTGTAGGAAGTTCCCAACATTGTCTCTCAGGATATGAACTTGGAGCTAACCAGAATCCCCACTCATGATGAAGTTCACAACACGGTCTTCTCTTTTGAAGGTAACAAAGTCCCTGGCATTGATGGCTTCCCTCTATTCTTCTTTCAAAAAATTTAGCAGATCTTAAGCTCTAATGTGGTCATTGCAACGCAAGAGTTTTTTGGGTCCCACTCTCTTCTGAAGGAGTTGAATGCCACCTTCTTTGTTTTCATTCCCAAGAAACCTCATGCCTGTTCTTTTCAAGATTTTAGACTTATTAGTCTATGCAATTCTATCTATAAATTTTTTACCAAGATCCTGGTGCTCAGGCTTACTAAATACCTCCACTCTTTAATTTCAAAATGCCATAAAGGGTTTGTTCCTGGGAGGAAGATTTTGGATTTCGTAATTGTGGTGCATGAGAACCTTCACTCCTTATCTATCAATAAAAAACCTCGTTTTTTCTAAAATTGGATTTGTTGAAAGATTTTGATAGAGTCAATTGGAGTTTTCTTCTCAGAATCCTTAGGGTGTTTGGATTTGGGGATAACTTCATCTAGATTATTGATCAATGTGTATCCACTCCCAAATTTTTCAGTCTTGATCAATGGAGGCACCTCTGGTTTCTTCTTTGTGTCAAGGGGCATTAGATAGGGGGATTCTTTATCTCTTTTCCTTTTCATTCTAATGAGTGAATATCACAGTAAAATTATTCAAAGGGAAGTTAGAAAAGGTAATCTTTTGGGCTTATGACCCTCTTCTCAGGCCTCTACCTAATCTCACCAACAATTTTTGGATGATACTTTGTTGATGGGGGAAAGTTTAGTTAAAGAAGCTAAGAATTTAAAAAATAATCTGGATACTTATGAGCAAGGAACTGGACAAAAAAGTAGCCTGGCTAAAAGCTCTAATTTTTTCTTTAACACCTTGGAGCACAGGAAAATGAAGATTGCCATGATTCTAGGGTGTAAAGATGGAGTTTTGCCCGCCTCTTATTTAGGTCTTCCCCTCTGCCATGGTCTCACCCTAGATTCCTTCTGAGCGAATCTTATTGACAAATTCCAAAATAAGTGGCTAGGTGGAAAGGTTCTTTGTTAAGCCAAGCTGGTAAGCTCCAACTGTTCAAAGCTATGCTACAAAGCCTCCCGATGTATGCTATGAGTTTATTCAAAATTCCCATCAAAATTGCTGATAGACTGGGAAGAATTCAAAAAAACAATTTGTGGACAAGGACTGAAATTAAGAATAGGTTACATCTTGTGGCTTGGAAACAAGTTTTCCTTCCCAAGTCCATGGGGGGGCTGGACATTAGAAATCTGAGAGATTTCAGTAAAGCCTTGATGGCAAAGCAACTATGGAGATGTCTTAAAGTGAATAATGAATGGATTGACATTTTCAAACATAAATACCACATCCAGGGTATCCAAAACACATTGGAACCTTATGACCTTCCCAACTCTGTCTCTGATTTATGGAGCAATTTCTTTGGTTCCACCAATATTATTTTGCATGGTTGTAGATGGGTGCTAGGGAATGGAACTAAACTCAAATTTTGGAAGGATTGGTGGATTGGTGATGGACCCCTTTCGGAGTTTGTTTGGGCTCCTCCTTTCAAAGAATTATGTCTCAAAAAAATTGGCTCCTGGGTGGTTGATTATATTAGAGATGGAGCTTGGTTAGATATCAATTTTGTGGATATGCTTTGATACCTTTGCAACCCTGGTTAAACTGTATTCATATCCCTCACTCTCATGTGGAGGATGACGTGTCTTAGAATTTATTCTCTTCAAGGAAATTCAAGGTTGTCGATGCCTACAAGTTCATCTCCAAAAATTTCTCTCCCTCCCCCTTCTGGGCTGGTATCTGGAATAAGCTTTTAGCTCCAAAAATTAACATCTTTTTTTGGCTTTTCATGCATGGTAATATTTCTACCATTGACAATCTTTGCAAAAGAGGTCTTCCTCTTACTAACAAATGCTTCCTATGAAAAGAAGCGGAGGAAAATGTTGGTCATTTGTTATTGCACTACTCTTTTGCCATGGATATCTGGAGTTTCTTTCTTGATATCTAGAACACTAATTGGTTCTT
The DNA here is from genome assembly GCF_030272615.1 of Cryptomeria japonica. Lineage (NCBI taxonomy): Eukaryota > Viridiplantae > Streptophyta > Pinopsida > Cupressales > Cupressaceae > Cryptomeria > Cryptomeria japonica. Next base: position 235,161,961 of record NC_081410.1, on the reverse strand, counting down.
CCCTAATATTGTTCAAAGGTTGTGGTTTGAATGGAAGTTCCCCTTTGACAATCAGGCTTTGGGAGTCCTCTGGAATATGTCTCTTCCTCATATTGCTTGGGGTATCTGGAAAGAAAGAAACGATAGAGTTTTTAGAGATTTGGAATCTTTTGTGCTTGTTGTGGCTATTAGAATTAGGAATTCTATCAAGGAGAATTTTATTCACTCCTACCCCAGTAGAAGGAACAACCATCCCCTCCCTACTCTCCAAGAGGAGTGGGATACTATCAAACGGTGGCAAATTGGCTGGAATATCTCCATTCATGTGTACAAAATTAAACAGTGCAAATAACATGTTCTATGGCATCCCCCCCCTATGGGATGGATCAAAATCAATGTGGATGGGATGGCTAAAGGGAATCCTGGGTCAGTTGGGTGTGGGGGAGTGGCTAGGAATCATATGGTTTTGTTGGTTTCTGCAATGGCACTCCCTCTAAGCACCCAATCCAACCATTTTGTGGAGGCCATCGTTGGCCATTTTGGGTTACACATGGCTAAAAGGGAAGGATTTAGAAAGGTCTGGCTGGAATCTGACTCACTCAACATTATCAATTGTTTGAATGGGCATACGGATCCTAGCTAGACTATTGCCAACTTGATCAAAGATTGTTATGATATGATTAAAGAGTTGGATAAATTCAAAATTTCTCATGTATTTCGGGAAGGCAATAAAGTGACAGATTTATTGGGCAATCTGGGGGTGGGCTACATGGCGACAAAATGGTGGAGCAATCGGGACTCTTTCCCAAAAAACTTGTGTGACCTAGCATATGATGATGCCATCCACTTGCGGTAATCAATGAAGAACAAGCATGATTTGATTAAGTTGTTGGGGAAATGGTTGCCTTTCGATTTCCCTATTTGAAGATCTAGAAACTTCCCTTGTGCCTGGATTTTATGTCTTCTTGTGTGGCCCCTATCCTGCTTCTGTTTGGAGACTTGTCTAGTGTGGCCCATTTCATGCTTCTATTTGGTGACCCAAACCATTATGGATGGGGACAAGGATAGGCAAGAACCACCCACTTTTGATAAATGGAAGAAAAATAAGGAGGTGTCACAGGAAATTATTGATGGGGGAATGGTTCCCTTCTTGGAAAGACTCCATGGCCCTTCTCCTATGCTCACAGAAATGTTTGTCAACAGGTGATAGAAAGGGGTTTTGAGGGCCTATGGTGCTGAATTTCAGCTGGATGAAACCCTAGTGGGTACAGTGACGGTTTTAGCTATGAATGGCAAAAGGTTTCATAGAGACAAAAAATAAGGGGAGGAAGACATGGCAAATTTTTTTGATAAAGATAAGGAGCGTTCAAGAGTTAATAAAATGGCTGATGGTGGCTACAACAGAAAGGATCTAATGGCTCCCTAGGCAGATATGGTCGAATTCATCATGAGGTACATTATGCTTGATGGCAGATATGCCAATATCTTTTCTTATCATTTTACCATCTTGAATCACTTTAGGCATGGCAAAGTTATTTTGATTCCTTTCTATTTGGTTTCTTCTTTGGAGAATAGTCTTAAAAAGCATGTTGAGAATCTGAATAATCTGGTCCTCCATGAAGGGATTATTGTGCTCATTATGGAGTATGCCAAATCCCATGAAGTTGTGCCCTCTCTCTCTGAGAAAGGCCAAATCCCTAATACTAAAGTTCAAGATGTCTCTGATTCGAATATGGAGATGGAGGATAGTGGGAGCGCCAAACCTCTTGTTGACCCTAATTATAAGCCAGTTGAAAAGGGTGAGATGTTGGTCACTCCTGGAACCCATAGCAGCAAGAACCCCCCCAGATGGGCTACAAGTAAATATAAATCGACCAGCAAGATGATTTCTAAAACTGAGCCTTATTCCAAAAAGAAGAAGTTGGTTGCTAAAGACTATGGTCCCAAGACCTTGGACCAGGAAATCAAATTGGGCATTCCTCTTTATAACCTGAAGGAGAAGAAGGGGACTCTACCTAAAGATGTGGATAGTGGTTTACAGAAGGAAATTTCTTTGATGAATCTGGTGATGGAAGTGACTAGAAGCCAGGAGAACTGCTAGAAGTGGGTGGGGAAGGAGATTGATACCCTCAAAGAGGGGATTAAGGAGATAATTGATATCTTCACATATTCGCCTGAGCCTAGCAAAATAGAGAAGCTCATGATCATGACCCATAATCTTTCCCATGATGTCGAGGTTATGAAATGTAAACATGAACAAATAATTGGGAAGGTTGAGTAGTCTATGGAGGATATCAAGAATAACCTTAAGAATCTAGTTGACATAAGCAAGGAGGCCATGAATAATAGTATGGAGGGGTTGGAAAAGATCAATTCCATGGTGGTGGAGTACAGATCCAATCCTATTGATAGTGATCTTGATGACAGTAACAAAAAGAAAGATTTGGGCCGTGAAGACTCTATTGTAGGAACCAATAAAACTACGGGCCCTAGTTCTAGGACAAGAAGAAGGAGCAATAATAAGGGTACCTCCAGGTTCATTATGGAGGAATTGGAGGAAATCAACAAGGTTACCATCCGGAAGAACAAGGAGCTAGTGCACTCGATTAATTGAGTGTTTATCTGTTTTGTTTTGTTGCCTATTGTTTCTTTTTGCTTTTGTGTTCGGTCTGGGGTGCTCCCCTATTTTGCTATTGGTTTTTGTTTGGTTGGTTGATGGCTAGGTTATGTAAAACTCTTGGTTTTGGGTCCATGTAAAACCCATCTATCTTTATCAAAAACACCTTTCTTCTGATTCAACATTCGTTTTCCTTCTTACTCTAATAATTAAAAAAATTAAAAAATATTTGTTATTTTAAATTTTCCTCTAACCTTTTAATTAATATTCATTTTCTTCTTTTTTTTGTAATTAAATAATTATTTAGATTATTTAATTCTTAATTTCTAAAATATTCTATAACTTAAATAAATGTGTTTATTGTTTAGTTACTCGTTCTTCAAATGTGGTTGAAAATAAATAGATTTTATTTATTTATTTTCTCTCCACTTTCTAATTTCCTTCCTTCACTTGCCACATTTTCTTTTGTTGAAAATAAATAGCTCCTTTTATTTATTTTCACTTAACACGTTATTTTTTCTAATTATTCATTTTGTTGAAAATAAATAGTTGTTTTATTTGTTTCCACTCATCTCATCTCCCTCTCCACTTAACTCACCTCTCACTCCCTCTCTTCTCTTCCAAATGACAACTTTGAGTGTTATTTGATCTCATTTCTCCAGTCTCTTTTGTGATCTAGTCATTGATCAAAACCTAAATCATCTAGAAATGTAATCTTTCATCCCATTTTGAACCCAACCACACTCTTTGAAACTTCAATCATTATCATCTTTTGAGATTATTTGAATTCGTGCACACACAAATATGATAGCAATAATAATATAATTTCCAAAAGTGGAGAAGAATAATGGAGGTGTATCAAAACATGGATGCAATGCTAGTATTTGTTTATTTTTGTAATGTTTTGTATCAATTTTATTCTTTATTGCATAAGATTATAACTTTAGTATGAATTTGAGGTTTTGTGGTTGCCTTTGAGGGTTTATGCATTATTTTTGATTTCTAGTCATAAGAATTGTTATGTGGGTTAGGGCAACTCTAAACACTTGAAAACTCTTTAATCAGGAAGATATTCATCATTTATTATTTTAATGTTCTTTTCCAAACCTTAAGAAAAAATTTCTACCTTCTCTCATGATGATTTCATGAGTATTAGGGTTCCAAATGGCTTGATAATGAGTGTCATATCATTGTCATGGTTGAGTATGATAGTGGATAGTACTAGGGCAGTAGTCATTAAACCCTTAAGTATTTGATCCTAGGTTAGCAGAAGTAAGAAGGACATCAAACATCACTAATTTAATGATGATGAATTAAAATTCTTGCATTGGTACATAGTAAAAATGAGCCCATTCTTTTATGGAGAAAAGGTTAAGCTAATTAGTGCATGAAGAATGGAAGTTAACAAAATATAATTTAGCATGATAGGTGAAACCTAACTATTGTTGAACTGGCATATTAGTTTGTAGTTAACCAAATGTTATCTAGCATGATAGGTAAATACAAATTTTAAAAAATTAAGAATATTACTAGCCTAGTGAAATACCATGACACCTAGCCTAGTGCACGAACACTCTAGCATTCTTAGATTCTCATTCTTTATATTTTGTCATGGTGTTAACCTATACTAATGCCTTGTCATTTTTTATTTATTTGTCTTTCTAGTGCTCATTCTTGGATACTCATCCATGTGCATAGTGATACTTATTTTGACTTATGTTCCTCCCTCCTTTCTTGATGCCCATAATGTCTACAATGCTTAGCCTAAGTGATTCAGTTCCAATGTCACACAAAATATAATAGGTTTTATTTTTCTTATGGCTTTATTTTTTGTCTTATTATGTTGCATAGTATACTCAATTGACTTAGTCTTAACCCATTGTACTTGATGTAACATCTAATTTACAATATTATCATTAAAATAGGTATACTTAATAGAGATGGACCAAGGAAAAAAAGTAATATCATAGTTATAAGATGTTCCCACTTCTTGATTCTATTTCTTATTTTATTGGATCTAGACTACAAAAAAAGCGACCAACCAAGAACTAAACTATGATCAAGCTCACTTGTGTAATTATTCATTTATTTAATTAATCATTTATAGTGCAAATATGTATAACATTGGTAAAAAAGAAATGTATTAAATAGAAATACATAGAGGCATACAATGTTATATGTGGATAAAAGTAAAATATCTATACATGAAAGCCATATAGGCTTACAAAAAATCCATGAGTACATATAATGTCACATATCTACAATACAAAAAATATTTACCAAAATGTCATATAGGCATACAAAAAGGGCCCTAATATAGTCATTTCCCTCTAGGGGGAGGAAATCATGATTTGTCTTTGAATGTCAAGTGGATGGAGATGCATAGGATGATGGTTTCTTTCAAACTTGTTGACTCAAGCTCCTCTCTAAGCTTGTATGTACCTTGAAAACTAATACGATAAAAAGTAAAAGCATTAATATATAAAAATTGAATTATAAAATGATGTATAATAGAATATCACTTACCACATACAAATAATCACTATGTTCATTAGCAATTGGGGTACATTCGTGCAATCTGGAGTTTTGATGTCATGTTGCAAGAATCAAGATATAAATTAAACTAAAAATCAATATCATTCAATTTTTTAATAGTAGATAGACAAAACAATAAATATACTATGAAATTTTTCTAATTTGCCTCATACCTATGTCAAAGGCATCAAATTTATAATTGCAACAACACCATGCTCCATTGTGGTATGAATACCAAGAGGAGTATCTTTTGTCATCATCTAAAAATGGAACAACATTATTTAATTACCAAAACTACTTAATATTATTTTACAACACTCGTAATGATTAAAAATAGACAAGGTTACATGAATGAAAGTTAGATGATCACCTTGACTATTAGGTTTTTGATGTTGAAGGCCCAACACTAACCTATTTAAAATCTAATATGAGTTATACGAATACCACTTATACAAGGTTAAATTATTCACATATAATTTATTTACTATTTACATGCCTATGGACTCAACCTCATCATGTAATTGGGAGGTGGAGGGTTACTGTACATGGGGTGATACTCTTAACCCTAAACTTTTATTGTAATCATTCTAATAATATAGTTAATCTCACATTTCAAAATTTAATAAATTTAATTTTAACTTGTTGAAATTGATCTAACTATCAATGTCAAATGTTTCATTTAGCAGTTCACTTGCCATGACCATAAAATTTTCCATTGATGCACCTTGGTCATATACATCTTGATCATCCTCAAGATCATAAACACAACAAGACCCATAGTTTTGATAAAACACGTGGAACTCAGTTCCTAGAAGACTCGCCCACATCACCCTATGCTAGAGGCCTAATGTGTTGTATAAAGGTTTGAGTCAACAAGCTAATGGACTCTAAGGTTTCCACCTCAACATGCCACCTCATAATGAAAGGGATAGTCACATTCCCAAACTTTTGTTCTAATTAGGGGTATTTGTGTCTATTTTGGGACACATTTTTCATCCACTTTATCATGTGTTGATCCCCTACCTCTACCTTAGAATTCCCACATGTCAAATTAATCAAGTATCTCAGTAAGGATGTACTCATAATAGAGTTTCCTCAAAAATAATCGTGGGACTTCATTGTTATTGCATGAAGGCTAATCAAAAACCATCCACCACCTATACCAAAAATTATTCCTTATGGTTGCACTAATGGATAGGGAACCTCCTGCAAGTGTCATACATATAGGTTCATTGGTTCTTGGGTTGGTGAATAGTGCACACAAGTGATTTTTTTTTAATTATTATTTAACTTTGTCATAAGATAACTTGTTTGCATAAAAAAGTTAGTTCTTACCTCTTGTTTGATAAACTATTGATTTTCCCACTCATCAATACTACATGAGAGATAGTGGATTTCAATGATTCAACACGGATGGACCTAGAGGAGTTTATTTTTGTGGGGCCTTTCATCCCTGCAATTAAAGCCTCCAATTTCTTTTCATTATTTTATGTTTGACCTAATATGTTTTCTTGTGTTCTTATAGAGGATGTTAACAAAATGATGGAGGTAATTTTTGTGGTTTTTATTTAGTAGGGGTTTTATGAGGAGGTGAATCAAGTTTTTTATCATTTCGGGTGCATTCTTAACTCCTAAATTTAAACAAGATTCATTCAAAAAACCAATTTAATCTATATATTTAATCAAAATTTTACATTAAATAACTAAGAATACTTACCTTTTCTACCTTAGCTAGGTTATGATATATTTAATTGGTAATGACTTCATGGATGAATGGTAAAGGATGACCTCACTAGAAACACGAGCATGTTTCAAATGACTTGTGGGTTGTGGATTTGTAGAACTCAAACATAGAATGAATTTTTTTTCTTGTTTTATATTATAGTCAAAATGATAATAACACGAGTGCATTATAGTGTACTCCCATTATGGTCAAAATTTATCAAGCCTAAGGTTAAATCACTCGAAGGAATAATGTGAGCCCATTATAACATTCTTGTATCATGTTTTGTAGGGGGAAAAAAATGGGTTACCACTTTTGGTCCCCTATCTTTGTGCATTGATCCAACAAGGAGACAAAAAAGATGAATAATGATTTTCAAAATTTCTCCTAAGATGATGATGATATATGTATCATGGCCTTTAATACATATGCATTGGACAATACATAATTGATAGAATCTGGTGTTTCTTTCCACATGCTATCCAATCGATGTTTTATCTTGAAATATAAATAATATGATGATGGGATATTGTACCTTGGGTATGACTAATATAAAAAATGTTAGTCATTGAAGAGTCTTGAGTAGATTTCTTGATGGATGAGTGGAGGGGGTCAATAGTGCACTATGTAGCTTTGGTTTACCATATAACCTACTTTATATAATATAACTTAACATATTTTGGTGTATATATTATTTTCTCAAGTTGGAGATGAAATATGGTGAGAGGATCAATGATTCTTATGAAGGATGTCTATATAGGTACTGTATTTTGGTTGGATGCATGCATAGTTCAATGTAATATGTCTTTTGTTTGTACAGTGAATAGATTTGTAAAACCTACACCTTAACTACTACAACTAATATTCAAGAGACATATTGCATCCACTTTTTGTGGTCATGAATTCTTGGTACACCTAAGTGTGATCATGCTTTGAGAATAAGACACTAGTTGAGAGGATAATGATATGACATCAAAAGATGAGCCACATAAAAGAGATAATGGTCTAAGGATATTAAAATATAAATCATTGTTAAGGGGTTATTGATTGTAATCTTGAATTTTATTTGTGTAAGCATTGTGTATATGAAAAATAAAATTGGATTTAATTTTATACTTTGAATCTTATCAATCTTGTTGGGTGTTATACTTATCCATTTTAATGTATTTGGTCTTGTTTATGCTCCTTCAATTTTGAAATCTATATGTTATGTATATTTCATTGATGAATATAGTAGAAGTTGTGGACATATTTCATTAGAAGTAAATGTGATTTTTTTAATACTTTTAAATATTTCAAGGCTCTTGTATAGAATCATACAAGGAACATTAATATTTTGAGAATTGATAATGGTAAAGAGTATTTTTAGTAGAATTTGATATATTTTGTAAGCATCATGAGATGGAGAGACATTTAAAAAAATTGTACTCTCCTCAATAGAATGGAATTTTAGAAAGAATGAATAATCTATTGATGGAGAGATCTAGGGGTGAGTATAATGGATCTACCTTGAAATAAAATTTAGGTATAAGTAGTTTCCATGGCTTGTTACCTACTTAACAAATCTACATCAAGTCTTGTCAAGAAAACATGTATGAAGTGTGTTTGGAAAAAATTCCTTCACTGAGACACATTTGAGTCTTTATTTATGCATCATATGCACATGTGCCTAAGGATAAGTAAGATAAGATGAAGAATAAATCTATAAAATGTATCATGATTGGAATAGTGTTGGTGTGAAAGGGTACAAGCTTTGGATATAATTTCTATAGAAAATTGTTAATAATAGAAGTGTTGTGTTTAGAGAAGCCAAATATTATTCATAGTATTGCAAGTAGAGAGGGATAAGGAAGAATATTTGATTCAAATAGCCTCAAAGATCAAGAAGGTTCAACTTGTTGGTTGAAAATTTTGCAAACTAGAAGGGTTTTCAAAATTGTGGTTTCAACCACAACAACACGAGATTAAATCTCTCCCAATTAGTAAGGGAAGGTTCCCCCTGTGATTCACTACTCTACCTTTATAGAAATAAGATACAATTTTTCAACTCCTAATCTAACCTAGGCAGTACACCATCCTATCCTCTTTTTTAAAGATAGATGTTATTCTTTTCCTCTCTTTTTAGGAAAGAATTTACAATATAGAGCAGTAATAATTCTTACAATTTCACTCTTACAAATTAACTTAGAAAGCAAGAATGATACAATATAGATAAGAAAAGAAGCAAAGTTTCTATAAAGGCACAAAGTCCCCTGTTGCTTCTTCAAGATGAGAAAGAGTGCTTAAGCTCAAAGTCTTAAAACTCACTACTGTCCTATCAACCCTTTTTTTTACAAATAATTTTGTAACCCAATGTGCTAATTAAGAAAACCAAGGTAAAGCGACAAGTCTTTAAATTGATTCCTAATTACACTTTCGACAATATTATTCTGAAATGATAATATGAAGATCAAAGTCTTCAAGTTATAATTTCCTTTCCCAAGATGACACAATCAAGTGCAAAGTCTTCAAAGTGTAACCTTTATATGTGTGTGTGTGTGTGTTTCAGCTAACTTTAACCTGAAAATACCAATATGAAGCACAAAGTCTTCAAAATCATTTTACAATCACCGATTCCTAATTCTATTAACAAGAGTCAAAATATGACGCAAAGTTCACAAATTTACAATTACCTCTACACTTTAACAATATCCTCTCAACAACACCTTTACTTGAGAAAAATAAGAATTTATCATGAAATTGACATAGGGACACTCTCACCATAAACTACAAATGAATCCAATGCAAAGTTTGGATGCCAATGATTTCTTCTTATTCCATCAAGTTTGTAAAATCATAATAGGAACACAAAGTTTCACTTTTGCTCTTCACTTTGGCAGAGTTTTGGCATATAGATTAAAGATTCTAGATGCAAATTACAATAAGCAACCTCATATATATAGGAGAGGTGTGTTGACAAAAACTAGGAAAAACTATGACTAATTCAAAGAAGAGTCCTAAGTGAATCCAGACTCATGCATTGCCTAAGTGAAAAAACCAAATACAAAATGACACTTGAGTTTTCAAAGTCTTATTTAAAATGCATGTACTATGAAAAATACTAAGTGTCACCCGACACTCCATTTCGATCCTACTTCATGAACTCCTCAAACTTTTGTAGAACTACTTTCCTCTATTTCAAATCAGGTCCTTTAGTGTGACTTGTGACAACCTTAACCCAGGTGATAGAATCATTGAGGCTCATGTATCTTTTCTTATACTTTTTCAGAAGAGAGGCTAGATCATCCATATTTACTTGGATATCTATCAACTTATCAATTGAGGTCAATGAGAAAGCTTGTCTATCAATCTCTTCACCAATTAACAAGCTAAATTATTTGATGATGATATCCTCGGGATGGGATTTTTTGGTTCTCATCAAGAAAAGTACAAGGAAGAGTTGATATCTTCTCGATGATGTCTTTCCCTTTATCATTACATTCTTTCAGTGCTTTCCTCAAATCTTTGATAAGTACATATCCCTTCAAGGGAGCACTCCATTATCAACCAAAACATCTAATTGAAAATTCTCTAACTTCAACCATATTGAGTCGAAGTCCTTCTCATGTGTTTCCAATCTATTTGAAAACAAATTCAATGTTTTATTGTTTACAAGAGTAATTATTGGACATAGGAGATGAGTTCCCTGGCTCAACAATCTATCCATCCATTCGCCAATTGTTCTGTCATGAGAATTTACCTATTCAGCTTGTTTAATAATTTGCTCATGTCCACTGAAGAAGTGGTCGACTCAACTACCTCTGATGATTTGGTAATCTTGATCAAGACCTCTATGAGTTGATCAACTTGTTTCTTTAACTTATCTTTCTTCACATTCTCTTCATTGAACATTGCCACAAGATGCTAGAAAGAAGTTTGAACATCCTCAACTGCACCTTCATGTGTTTGTTTTCCCAAATCAATTATTTTGATAACATAATCAGTAAATTGTACTTTATCCAAATCTATGTTAGGAGGTGCAATTTTCATCTCTAAATACTTGTTCTTTGATTGATCTATTCTCAATCTGGACAAATTTTTGGCCTTCTTTGTGATCTTGGGCTTGATAGGCACCAATTGGTTAAAATCAAAGTTATCTAGGGAGATGGCTTGCTTCTTTCTCTTAGGAGTGTTAGACACTAGCCATGGTGGCAAAGGTGTGTCATCACTCACTCTAGTAGTCAACACTTGTGTTGCCAACTCCTGAGACTGAACACTTGTAGTAAGAATGGGTGAAGTTTTGGTAACAATAGCAGGTGGACTTGGAACAATAGAAACCTTAGGAGGAACTTGTGTTTCTGACATGAAATTATCAAAATCTTTCAAGATAGAAGAATTAACCTCAAATAAATTAGGAAGAAATATACTATCAAGATTGCCATGAGGTGTATCAAGGGTAGACTCACTTGCAGAAGTTGAAGGAATAATATGAATTCAAGGAGCTTGTAATGAAAATGAAATAGTGGAACCTAAAGGAATAGTATCAGTAACTAAGACTGAAGTAGTACCCGTGACATCACATGATGTAGGAGGAATACCTTCTTGTGTTTCTTGAGACTGGGAAGTACTTGGGATTTTAGGTAATCTCTCCTCATCAAATTCTTCTTCCTCTTGTTCCTGCTCATTTTCTGGTTCTTCTTCTTCTTCTTGTTCAACTTTATTTTCTTCTTCTTCTCCTTCAATCTCATCATGAGTTTGAGTCTCTTGAGTTAAAGACTTACCATGGCTCTTACCTTTTCTAACAATGAATTTGAATTTTGGACCTTAAGGAATCATAGGATCCTGTTTGTTCTTGGTCATTAACTCGGAATTCTTTCCTTTAGGTCCTAAGAAATCATTGTAAAGTTCTAATGCCAATAGCTAACAAGATGAGAGGGGGGGGTGAATCATACAAACTTAATCTTCAATATTTTCAACAGATTCAACCTTGGTAACTTAAACTTCAGCAATATAATCAAAAACTACTAAACATGCTAACTCATAAACACATAATCATCATAACACATATAACACTAGATTCAACATGGAAACCCAAATAGGGAAAAACCATTGTGGGATTTCAGACCCACTAAGAAATATACTCTTCTAGAGTATGCTCGGTTAAAAGCAAATCCTGTTAAAGATTACAAACACATTGCTAGATGTGACCCGATTAAGGGATTTCCCTCAGATCTGTTAGAATCTTCACTCTGTTAGAAGTGACCTTGTTAAAGGATTTCAAACACTCAACTAGAATGTCACCTTGCTAGAGGATTTACAAATAAGACTGTTAGGTCCACTCAGTTAAGAGATTTCCTGTTACTTACAGAACAAACAACAGTAATAATATATATCTGCAACTTCACATCTAAAATGCTAAAGTAGATTCTTATTTGCTCAAAACAATCTTGTCATAGGACTTATCTTGTCCCTCTGTTGGGCTCCTTACTCTGTTATTCAAAATAGGTCTTCAAGCTTCTGTGCTTGGTAATCACTATGTAGCATCCTTGTGCTTACACTTGCCCGCATACATTGTTTATCAACAATTCCTTATTTATAAACAATTCTAATCGCTTAATCTCCTTGATCACATTTCCCATGATCAATCTTAGCCATCAGATCTTCAAACTTGACCAGGTTTAATGTATCCTTCGATCTAAAAACATTTTACCTTGCCTAGGGACTTGCATTCCTTTCTTGGAACTTGCACAAGGTTATTGTGGTTCACTCTGAGCTGTAGATCTTCCTCCCGATCTTTCATTGCCATAGATCCTTAACAAACTTCATGCATGGCATACCAATCATTTAATCAACTCTAGCTCATCATTTTCCTTCATTAAATAATACTTGTATTCATCCAATACGATCTATCAGAACTTGATTGCAACTTGGTAAATACTGAACTTGACTCGGTAGTCATTCTGCCTTCATTAACCGATATCGATAACCTTAGGGTTTACCGACTAGGTTCTTTGCTCAGTGACATAGTATAATATTAACCTTACAATCAACAACATTTGTAGGATATAAAAACAATCTAAACATCATGATCTCATCATTGTCTAACTCGGTAGTAGTTTCCCATTGAATAACTTATTTCTCCCCTTATTCATCACATTCTTTCTATGTCACTTACCGACCACTTAATACTCATCAAAACATACTTCCTAAGATATGGCAACATCATACTGAATCAGAAAATCAATTTCTTGACATCAATGACAAAACAATATTATTAAGACAGTAAACATCCTTCTTCACTTATATCAATAATCTCCAACAACCTTCTCAATATCCTTATTGAAATGCTAACAATCTTTCTTTCTACTGAAATGCCAACAATCCTCAAATGATTCGGTCTGGAAAGGCTTTAGCTGAACACCATGAAAATTTAACCAAACACTAGTATTACTAAGAATATTCTGGAACATGGACCTTATTGAAGTATTCTCCTTTTGAGACCATTGGATAAGAGGTAGAGGTAATCCAACAACTTAATTTCTCTCATATGTAGGATCAATCATGTATCCATCTTCTTCAAGATCCTCAAGAGCTTTGGCAAGATCAAGATTCTCTTTTTCCTCTACTGTCAGACGATAGTAGTCCAATCTCTCGATGTCTTCTTTAGTTCTGCAATCAATCCATACATCCTCAATCAGATGGATATGAGTGTAGTTCTTCTTGATCTTTTTCTTCATGCCCCTATAATAAAAAAACTTCCTAGCTTTGAAAAATATCATGGTCACTCTCCTCATCTCCTCCTCCATGGCATGGGACTTGTAGATGGAATTGATGGAATATCTCCCTATGGCAATGGAGAACTTGAGACCTGTCTTATGAGCTCCAGGTTGACGCTCATGGATAGATATCATTTGGCAAGCCATTTCCATAAGAATGATCTTATCTTGTGGATACCTTGGGAGGATGAAGGGTTCTCCATCAAAGCATCCAATCCTAATATATGTAAATGTGGAGAATTGTAAGAAAATACAACCATGTTCACTCACCACCTTCCAAGCCTCATCTGACACTCTCTTGATCTGAAGATTTTTATTTAATAAGTACATATAATGAGAAAAGAAGGCATCATTGACTCTCCTGAAATGGTGCAAACTCTCCTTGAAAGTTAACTGAGTGAAATACTTGTAAACAAGAACCTGGCTAGTCCTATCACTTGTGGTAGATAAACCTCTAAAATGCCCTATTAAGGTAGCTACATAGAAAAGGTCAGAATTCATATAAAATTTCAAGGTAGTGGGCACCTTGGTCAACTGCTCACACAAAGAATTTGCAATATGCTTACCCTAGAAGATCTACTTTTTGTTTTGCCTAATAATGTGAATGTACGGATACATCCACTTGTAACATGTGTTAGAGGCTAGGAGACCTTTTACCCTACTAAGAAGAGTAATGATATTGTTGACCTCCTCAATTAAATCACTACGAGGAAGAGTCTCAAGCCATCTTGAAATTGTAGACCTGGGTGTTTTTAACCAATTATCATTAATGTTCCTCCTGCACACTTTTTTGAATTGTTGACAAAGTAAGTAATAACTAATTGCATATTGATATTTGCATATTCACCTATGGGAGGACATTTGAAAATTATGTCAAATAAGTCCTCATCAAGCTTGATGAGTGTCTTCTTTCCATCTGCATCCTTCACTAATCTAGTTGTAGGGTCATACTTGTTAGCATGAGCTAACACAAATTCTGCATTCTATGCAGACATAGGAAAAGCCGCCACCAGATGAATTCCACTACTAATGGTGGGATCCATTTTGTAGGATATTGGTGGTGCTTTGACTTCATAGGAATCTCACTTTGATAGGATAAAACCATCGATCAACCACAAATCAGTCAAAAATCACCAATTTGCAAGTGTGTGTATTAGGTGCAAATCAGACTTATAAGTTTGATTTGCACTTAATCTAAGTGTAAATTCATCAACAAATGCATATCAGACTTATAAGTTTGATTTGCACTTAATATAAAGCAAAAAATTAAAACAAGTGTATATCAGGTTTATATGTATGATATGCACTAGGGGAACAACATTAATCAAGTGTATATCGAAGTTATAACTCCAATTTACACTACTTAAGGGAAGAACCAAAACAAGGTGTGGATCATGGTTATACCCCCAATTTACACCTTAAAAAGATTGATTTGGTGTAAGTCAGTGATACAACCCCGACCAACTCCTTGGAAAAGCACTTTGCAAAAACTGTCAAAATGACCAAGTGGTGTCGAGCGGGGTTTCAAACTTGATCAGCACCAAATGAAATAAGGGAAAACAAAAAAGGTGGGTCGT
The DNA here is from genome assembly GCF_030272615.1 of Cryptomeria japonica. NCBI lineage: Eukaryota > Viridiplantae > Streptophyta > Pinopsida > Cupressales > Cupressaceae > Cryptomeria > Cryptomeria japonica. Next base: position 235,146,775 of record NC_081410.1, on the reverse strand, counting down.
AGGTTTATAACCCCGCCACACATCACTAAATAAAATTTTGGTGTGTGTCAGGGTTATACCCCTGCCACGCACCAAAAAATAGAACTTATCAAAGAAAAACATGGAAATGATGGTGGTTCAGGGTTATGAAATTAATCACCACCAGAGTCAAAGACTTGTGGGAGTCGGGTTAGTAATCCCGTCCGACACCACTACAAAACAAGGCAAGAAAAATACGGTGGGTGGTGGGGTTGTGTGCCCACCACACACCAAAAAGAGGATGCTATGGTGTATGATGGACACACAGTCCTACCATGCACCATAAATGGCATAATCAAAATACGATGTGAGTCGGATTTGAAGGATTTGATGTGTGTAGGGTTCAAAATCTATCTCACACCGTCAACTAGGGTTTCAAAAGCCAAGTGAAGAACGAACAATAGTTCTTGAATGATAACAATATATATTGAAGATAGAACTTCACTATATGTTTTTATCATTCCAAACCCACATTGATCAAACAAAGATTTGATAAAAAATGAGGGTAAGATCAAAACATACCTGTGAAATATGAATTCAATTTCAAATAAGAAGAGCCTTGGTGCCTTATGAATCTCCAAGTAAACAAATGACAAGAAATAAGGTCATGAATTGATAATAAAAAGATAAGAAACACAATTTCAATCAGACTCCTAAAGGAATAAATGGTCAATCATGCATAATAATGGTGTTATTCAAACTTATAAGTCTGATTGACACTAACATTAATCACCAAGGTGCAAGATTGGGTTTACAACCCATCTTGACACCATAAAAGGAAAGATAACTTTTTAAGTTAAAATTTGAATTTTTAACTAAAAGGATGGGATTCCAAGATCAAATACTAAGCACTCAAGGACAAATGAGACGACAAAAATACCTCATTACTTGACTTAAGAGAAAAGAGGATGATCTTTAGAAAAATTTGTAGGGGTTATCATGTTTTCACAAGAAACAAAAAACAAGGACAACACAACTAAAAACCCATGAAGGACCTATAGAATATGAAATCTTAAAAAATTCAAAAATTTTTTAAGAAGAAATAAAATATACACGTTAGTCATCGAGAGGAGTTCCACCTAGTAAAGACAATAACCAAACATGTATACTCCTCATGATTGAAGATGCCATTTTTATTTTGTTACTAGCATTGATCAATGTAGGATTGTTAAGGAGGATATGGAAACGGTTAATGCAAAGTCCTAGAAAATGGAAATGGAAGAGGAGATGGTTGTATTGAAGAAACATGACACATTGAGCTTAGTATCTTTTCCTAATGGATATAAACATGTTAGATTCAAATGATTATTCAAAATAAAGATCAATTTAGTTGATAGTGATGAGAATCACAAAGTGAAATTGGTTATGAGGGATATTACCAAGTGGAGGGAATTGATTATGGTAAGATTCTCTCTATTCATTAAGTTCACATCCATTCAATTCTTATTATCTATTGTAGTAGATTTTGATAGTGAGGTTGAGCATATGGATGTGAAGACAAATTTCCTTGATGGTAAATTTTGAGGAAAAACCTATATGACACAACCAAAGCACTACATTGAAAGAAGCAAAATAAATTTGGATTGTAAGTTGAAAGCTTTGTATGGTCTTGAGCAATCACCTAAGATACATGGTATGAAAATTTTTTCTTTGTTATCTCATTATATATCAATGATATGATATTTTTGGTAACAAAAGGACATGATTTATGAATTAAAGTATATTTGTTTAGCATAGTTTAAAATGAAATACTTAAGGTCTCCTAGAATAATCTTGAGTATGGACACTAGAAGAAATAGAACAAATGAAAATTATTTGTTAGTTTAGAGAAAGTATGTGAACTTAGTCTTGGAGAGGTTTAACATGACAACTTACAAACTATTTTGTGTTCATATCTCAATGGGTAAAAGGTTATTAGTAGAGATGTCTAAATTATCCTATTGATATGGAGGATATGGCCCAAGTTCCTTATCCTAGTTCCATTGGTATATTTTAATGTATACTATGGTCTATACTATACTAGGCATCACCCAAGCAATGGGAATCTTGAGTCAATTCATGGCGAATCTTGACTGAGTACATTGAGATCAATGAAGAGGTCTTTAGATATTTATGAGGAACTCTAAGCATTCGATTTTTATCATAATTATTCTATAAGGGACAAACACATAGCGGCTTCATGAATTTGTGGATTCAAATTGGCTTGGAGATGTTGATAGTGGGAGATCTATGAAAGGATATGTTTTCTATATGTTTAATGGTACACTCAATTAGATGAGTAAGTAGTATGACGTGTTTATTTTATTCACTAAAAAAATAGAGTACATGGTAGGTACTCATTCTTATGAGGAATTAATCTAGCTTAAACATTTGTATTCAAATGTGGGGATGAATCTAGGAGCTACTACAATTTCATGTGATGACCAAAGTACAATATGTCTAGCAAGGAACTTGACCTTTCATGTGAGGATGAAGCATATTGATGTCTAGTGCCATTTTTTTGACATGGTATAGGATCAAAGGGTGATGTTAGAGAAATTTGACATTGTAGAATGTTGCAATGCATTAACAAAGCTAATGACTATATGGAAGTTCAACGGGTGCTATGATTTTATGGACCTCTCAAACCCTAATAAGTATTTGATATTGTTGTTACTCCCTCTTCTATCGCAAGGTGTTCTCAACAAGTAGGATAATATTAAGAAATATATCTCAACATTTATCCTAATGTTATGAGTAAAAAATAAAAAGGGTTATGAAATTAAAAAAAACTCAATTTCTAGGTTATAGAGGTCATTTTTTGACAAAATAATTATTTTAGGTTATTCAACATTGGTTCCTACTTGATGATTAATTGGGAATGAAAACATCACCTCTGTCCATCAATGAAGTGCCACTTTCCTTTAATCAATAGGTTGCTTTGGCCCGGCTGCTATGCTACACTGCTGGAGAGAAATTTAAATTCAAATTGGGCGGGCTTTGCCATGCTGGCTTCTTGTGATCCCCACCTTCTCTGCCAAATGCTGACTTGGCTGGCCACCTATTTCTGCATCGTCGATAAGTTGGAGTGCCAACTTTTGATCATTAATCACAGCAAGGACCCTAATTATTACATTAACTGGAAACTTAGAACTCGCCACAATGATGATCTTTGCAAGTTGAAGGAGATATTAAGAAGTGTCCCTTTGCATGCTTCCCAAAGCTGGCGGACGCAAGCCTTGGGAAACAACACCAAAAATCATTATTACACCTTGCACATTATTTCGGCTAATTACCGTTTATTTTCTCTTAACTCCAGCTCTAGTTTTCCTCTCTACATTTTTCTTTTTAGGCTTGCATTGTATCTTAACTTCACTCTAGAGGAAGCTAGCATGGGAGGGGATTTAGTCCAGGTAGAACCAGACATAATTGACGACTGTTTTCGCAATGAACCGTGCGTCTGGATGTATGGTAAGGAAGGAGGAATCATCCCATTCTTGGAAGCCATGAAGGGATTCAATGAAAGCCTCTCCATGAAATTTGTCAATAGTTGGAAGGACAGGAGGGTGGTCATGGAGGACATTTTGTTTGAAATCAGTGAAGAAGTTATCGCCCAGGCTCTGAGTATCTCCATCAAAGGCAGGAAATGGAAAAAAATAGTAGGGTTGCGGATGAAAACAACATGAACCGCTTCTTCAAAAAGGGCGAGGAACTGACCAGAATGCGTGGGGGTTTCAACAGGGAATGTTTACCCTACTCGTGGGATCAGGTTTGTAAAATCATAATGAAATATTTCACCCTCAAGGGAAGGTATGGTGTGTTCTACTATTATCACTTTCCACTGCTAAACCACTTTCGCAACCATGACACCATTTCTTTTCCTTTCTTTCTGTTGCATGCTCTTGAGTCTACTATCAAAGATGTCCGCAATTGTATGAGTCAAGAGGGTAATTTTACCATCCTCCACCAAGGGCTGATGTTTAGGATTTACAATTTTCATAAGGCCCTTTGCCCCCCTAAACCTATCTCGGTTCAACCCGCCCCCTCCATTCTAGGTCCCCCTGAAGGCTCTAAAAAAGACCTCAAAAAGTCTTTGAAAAAGTCGATGACTCCTTGTCAATCCCCTGCCCCCTCAAAATTGGGGAAAAAAATAAATGCAACCCTTCTGCTACGAAACCCACCTCCAAGAAACCCAGAAAGGGGACCAAAATCCTCCTTGTTGAGTTTGATGCAGAGGAGGGTATCACCCCGTACAGATCCCACATAAAAAAATCTAGGATGAAGTAAATGGTTGTGAGAAAGCATTATGCCAACGAAGAAGATGAGGATTATGAGAAAGTGGAAAGTGAGAAGGGAGAGGAGGATTTGGAGGCCACGAAGGGCTCGGATTCCTCCAATTTGGGCACTAATGTCCTTGACTCGGAGACCATCAAGGAGGATATCAAGAACACCTCCCCTCATTCTAACACTTCCCTGCCCAACACCTCTGAGGGGGATGATAGACATTCTAATGATGGGAAGACTGTTGCTGAAGAAGGGGAGAAGGAAGAGGTGTTGGTATTTTGGTATGGTTTTGTCATTGATGTCAACACCTACTAAAACACTAGCACTTTGGAGATCCAACAGCATTCACCGGCAAGCAAGTAACTATTACATAGTTACTGGTATATGGTACACTGGCAGGATATAATGATCACCGACACTTCGAAAGATATGGAAAACACTTGGTAATATCAAAGACATTGTGTGGACATCTTGTCTTAATAAATTAATCATTGGTATATTCATATTTTCATATTTGCTTTTACCGGCAAATAGGTCCAGTGTTATCCAGGGTTACACCGGCAGGTTTATCTTTTCCAGATCAACACGACATACTATGAAGATGATTAATTATTGTTGTAAATGCATTAAGCCGACATGTTCAATCGGTTATTGCATCGAATATTATATTGTTTGTAAAATGTTTTTATTGTAATATCTTGTAGAGCCGACCTACTAAAATTGGTCTTAGGTTATGGTATAAATGTAAGATCTTATTTGTAAGATCAAGTGTGGAGTGCGAAAAAGAATTGTGTGAAGGTATATGCGAGATTAAGCAGAGCAATACACACAGACATCATTTGAAGATGAAGCTAGGTTTTTGTGAAGGCATATCAGCATTACACCGGTACTGAATCTAGCATATGAAGATGTTATTTTGAGCAGTACATTCTTATTGGATTTTACCATCCAATTGTAGTCAATGTGACTCCCATTTGTGATTGAGTAGTGAGCTCTAGGCGCTTGGCCTTTCTGCATGTGTAGACCCCATTTATGTACACTTACTATCTGCAGTAGTATCATCTGATTGTGGGTAAGGTTTCCCACTGTGGTTTTTCCCCTTACAGGGTTTCCACGTACAAATATTGGTGTTATGAGTTGTGGATGACTTAGTGTTTATGTTTCATGCACTAATCTTTACCGGTATAGCAATTAATTGTTAAAACTGTCTACCGACATACTTAACTGGTTTATCGGTATTAAGCATTAAGTTGGTTAAGTTGTTTTGGTTTGAATTTATTTGACAACTGATTCACCCCCCCCCCCCTCTCAGTTGTCCCCGAGACCTAACAATTGGTATCAGAGCTTAGTCCTCTTTTGCAGAAGTTTAACAACGTGAGGAGATCCAATGTCTACTAACTATTTCAGGAAGGACAGTCCTAAACTTGATGGAGCCAACTATGGCATATGGAAGATTAGAATGGAGACACGTCTAAATTGCATTGGAAAGGACATCTAGGATGTTACAAAGAATGGTTATACTGCTACTGTACTAGGTCAGCTCAGTCCAGCTAACTTGACAAAAGATGAGAAAAATGATTGCAAAGCAAGAGAAACACTTTTGAGCGCATTATCAGACCAACAAATCATGGGACTATCAGATAGGTCTACTGCTAAAGCTATTTGGGATCATTTGGAAACATTGAATGAAGGAGATTCCACAGTCAAAATTGCAAAACTTGAAAGCTTCCGGGTCAAGTATGAACATCTGAAAATGGAAGAAGATGAAAGGATTTCTACTTTTATAGAAAGAGAATGAAATTTTTTTGGGTATTAAATGTTGTGGAAGAACCTTAAGTGAGGATGAAATTGTTTCAAAAGTTTTAAGAGGATTGCCACCGGCATATAAAATGAAGGTTACTGCTATAAATGAGTTAAGAACAATGCCTAATACATCAGTAACTAGGGATACTTTGATTGGGAAACTTTCAACTTTTGAAATTGAAGAATTTGGTCATGTTGCTACTATAAAGACAGATTTGGCCTTTGAAGCATCAACATCATCTGCTCCATCATTTGACAAATCTAATTGGAAAGCCTTTTATGCAAGAGAACTTGAAGAAAGCAGGAAAGAAAATGAAGAACTTGAAGCACTATTTGTAAGGAAAATGCCTAAAGGTCCAGTTGGAAGTGTGACTAATGATTCTGATGAGGATCTGGCAGACAATGGATGGGTTTTTGTTGCTAAAACAGAAGATCAACCGACACCTATTGCTCAACCGGTAGAACAAGCCCTGGCAGCTAAAGTTGAAGTAAAGGATGAATGGATCATTGATTCAGGATGCTCACATCATATGACAGGAGACAAGGGTAAATTCTTGAACTTTCAAGAATACAATGGAGGCTTAGTGAGATTTGGAGATGACAAAGCTTGTTCAATCAAAGGTAAGGGTACAATATCTCTTGATGGTAAGAATAACACTGATAATGTTTACTATGTTGAAGGATTAAAGCATAATCTTTTGAGTGTTGGTCAATTAGTTGAGAAAGTATTTCAATTACAATTCAAAAATGGAAAATGCAAAATCATGAATAGAACTGGTTTGGAAATTGCAACTGGTAATTAGACTAGAGGTAATATCTTTCATTTGAATAACAATGGAAATACATGCTTAATTGCACATATAGATGAAAGTTGGTTATGGCATAAGAGACTCTGTCATGTAAACTTTGATTGCATGGTAAAGATCAGTACTACTAAGGCAATTAGAGATTTACCTAAAATTGTCAAACCTCAGAATACAATATGTAAGGAATGTCAATTTGGAAAACAAGTTAGAGCTAGTTTCAAAAGTACTCCAGAAAAATCAAATAATGCTCTTGATTTGATTCACACTGATTTATGTGGTCCAACTAGAACTAAAAGCTTACAAGGTGATAGATGTTTCATGCTAATCATTGATGACTATTCTAGAATGTGTTGGGTTACTTTTCTTGGAGAAAAATCAGAAGCACTTGGAAAGTTCAAACTGTTCAAAGCAATAGTAGAAAATGAAACTGCTAAGAAAATCAAATGTTTAAGATCAGATCAAGGAGGAGAATTTACATCTAAGGAATTTAATACATTCTATGAATTGAATGGAATCGGAAGACAGCTATCAACACCTCGGACACCACAGCAGAATGGGGTTGTTGAAAGGAAAAACAGAACTATATTGGATGCAGCAAGAAGTATGTTATCAGAAGAAAACCTACCACATGTATATTGGAGAGAAGCAGTCAGTACAATGATCTATACATTTAACAAAGTTCACACCAAAGGTGAAACCGGTAAGACCCCTCATGAACTATGGTTTGGTAATACTCCTACTCTTAAGTATTTCAGAATTTTTGGAAGTAAATGTTATATCAGAAGAGATGAGTATATTGGAAAATTTGATCCTAGAAGTGATGAAATATTTCTTGGTTATTCATCTAAGAGCAAAGCATATAGATGTTTTAACAAAAGATTGCAGAAAATTGTTGAGAGTACAAATGTAAAGATTGATGAACAATTCAGAGGAACTTCAAGGTATATAGACTCTAAACCAACAACAGAAAATTTGACAAATGAACCTACACTAAATCCACCAGTACAGAATAAAAATCCAGCTACCTCGGTACCATCTGAGGATTCCACAGTAATTGAAGAACAACAACAAACAAAGACACCTCGGTATGTAAGATTGAATCATTCTAAAGATCAGATAATTGGAAACAAGTTTAAAGGAGTTATGACAAGAGGAAGATTGGCAAATGAAGAGGTATGTGTTATTTCTCAAATTGAACCATCTTCCATTAATGAGGCATGTGAAGATAAATTTTGGATTAAAGCTATGGAAGAAGAATTAGAACAAATTGAGAAAAACAACACTTGGACATTAGTTCCCCAGCCTAAAGATAAAAATGTAATTGGAACCAAATGGGCATTTAGAAACAAACTTAATGAAGATGGTAAGGTTGTCAGAAATAAAGCAAGACTAGTGTGTAAGGGATATTCTTAGAAAGAAGGAGTTGATTACAATGAAACCTTTGCACCGATAGCCAGAATTGAGGTAGTCAGATTATTCTTGGCTTTTGCAGCACACAAGAACTACAAAGTTTATCAAATGGATATTAAATGTGCAATTTTTAATGGAGATCTTGAAGAGGATGTATACATTGAACAACCTGATGGATTTTCTTTGACAAATGACAATGATATGGTTTGCAGGCTAAGAAAAGCTCTGTATGGATTAAAGCAAGCTTCAAGAGCTTGGTATGCAAGATTGGATAAGTATCTTTTAAAGATTGGTTTTACTAAAGGAAATGCAGACAACAATTTATATTACAAAATAACTAATGATGACATCTTGATTATAGAAGTATTTGTTGATGATATAATCTTTGGAGGAGAAGATGGATTATGTAAGGAATTTTCTATTAAAATGCAGCAAGAATTTGAAATGTCTATGATTGGAGAAATAAAATTCTTTTTAGGATTGCAGATTTCACAGACTGATAAAAGTATATTCTTGAGTCAATCCAAATACTTAAAAGAGTTACTAAAGAAATTTGGGATGGAGAACTCTAAACTGGTAAGCACACCTATGACTACAAATGACAAATTATCTCAAAGGGATGAATCTACACCTGTTAATCCAACTAGATACAAATCTATGATAGGAGGTTTATTGTATTTAACACAAACCAGACCTGATATTATGAATGCAGTATGTATTGTTTCAAGAATTCAAAGTAATCCTAGAGAAAATCATGAATCAGCAGTAAAAAGGATTTTCTGGTACTTACAAGACACTATAAATCTTGGATTATAGTATCCTAGAGATGAAAACTTTGAATTATGTGCATACAAAGATGCAAATTGGGTAGAAGATGTGGATGATAGGAAAAGTACCACCGACGGAGCATTCTTTCTTGGAAACAAACTAGTTTTTTGGTTGAGCAAGAAATGGAGTTGTACATCTTTATCAACAGCAAAATCAAAATATGTTGCAACAACAACTAACTGTACACATGTACTATGGCTTAAGCAAATGTTGAAAGACATAAAGGTAAAATGCAAGGAACCTATTACTATCTATTGTGATAACACTGCAACAATTGATATATCTAAGAATCCGGTATTACATTCTAAAACCAAACATGTTTCTATCAAACTGAATTTTCTAAGGGAAAAAGTTGAAGCAAAGGAAATAAAACTAGTTTATGTGAATACTAAAGAACAACTTGCAGATATTTTTACAAAACCTTTGCCTAAGCAGACCTTTGAATATCTCAGAGATCAGCTTGGAGTCATACCACCACCAGTAGAGACTTAGATAGTTGATGTTTGTCATCAACCAGTAGAATTAACAAAGAAATCTTTTATTCCGGTCTTTGATGAGGAGGCTACTTCTCAGGGGGAGTAGTTGGTATATTGAATTGATTGGTATTTTGTATATGAACTTGGTTTTGTTGTAACTTTGGTATTTGATGTCAAAGGGGGAGAGATATATATGGAAAAGCACATTATCTTTGTTATCTTTTGGGGAGAGATTGGTATGGAAAAACTTTGGAAAACACATGTTGCTCCTAGGGGGAGAGATTGTTGTTTAGGAGAGATTATTAATTTCTATTTATGATCTTTTTGGAGATTGTTGGTTTTTGGTATTTGGCATTTCTGTTTTGGCACTTTGATGGTTTTTCCATCTTGTGTTGCCATCAATGCCAAAGGGGGAGATTGTTGGTATTTTGGTATGGTTTTGTCATTGATGTCAACACCTACTAAAACACTAGCACTTTGGAGATCCAACAACATTCACCAGCAAGCAAGTAACTATTGCATAGTTACTGGTATATGGTACACCAGCAAGATATAATGATCATCGACACTTGGAAAGATATGGAAAACACTTGGTAATATCAAAGACATCATGTGGACATCTTGTCTTAATAAATTAATCATTGGTATATTCATATTTGCATATTTGCTTTTACTGACAAATAGGTCCAGGGTTATCCAGGGTTACACCGACAAGTTTATCTTTTCTGGATCAACACGACATACTATGAAGATGATTAGTTATTGTTGTAAATGCATTAAGCTGACATGTTCAATCGGTTATTGCATTGGATATTATATTGTTTGTAAAATGTTTTTATTGTAATATCTTGTAGAGCTGACCTACTAAAATTGGTCTTAGGTTATGGTATAAATGTAAGATCTTATTTGTAAGATCAAGTGTGGAGTGCAAAAAAGAATTGTGTGAAGGTATATGCGAGATTAAGCAAAGCAATACATGTAGACATCATTTGAAGATGAAGATAGGTTTTTGTGAAGGCATATCAACATTACACCAGTACTGAATCTAGCATATGAAGATGCTATTTTGAGGAGTACATTCTTATTGGATTTAACCATCCAATTGTAGTCAGTGTGACTCCCACTTGTGATGAGCAGTGAGCTCTAGGCGCTTGGCCTTTCTGCATGTGCAGACCCCATTTATGTACACTTACTATCTGCAATAGTATCATCTAATTGTGGGTAAGGTTTCCCACCGTGGTTTTTCCCCTTACAGGGTTTCCACGTACAAATATTGGTGTTATGAGTTGTGGATGACTTTGTGTTTATGTTTCATGCACTAATCTTTACCGATATAGCAATTAACTGTTAAAACTGTCCACCGGCATACTTAATTGGTTTACCGGTATTAAGCATTAAGTTGGTTAAGTTGTTTTTGGTTTGAATTTATTTGACAACTGATTCACCCCCCCCCCTCTCAATTGTTCCCGGGACCGAACAAGAGGTAGTGCAATCTTTGGATTGCAGTACTATCTCTAAAGATCTAAATAGTGTTAAGAAAAAGCTAGAGCACTTGGAGTCCTATGTCAACAAGATTGGGAAATTCATTGTCAAAGTGATGCACTCGTCGCCTACCTCTCTATGCTTGCTCCACCAGGATAAGGCTGATCTGGAAGGGCTGGGAAGCGACACCATTAAGGAATTGTTCCAGTTCCTAGAAGATGATTGGACTGGGCTTATGCTCTCTAAGCACATGGGTGCTGATATTTAGGTTGTATGGTTGGTTTCCTTCCTTTTTTCTTTAGTTCTTGTCGCTGGAGCATCTCGTTCCATGGTAAATTTGCTACTTTTAACAGTTGTTATAGTATTGATATTATGATGGTTTACTACTAGTTATGGCGCTTATTGGATGAGATTGCTTTCAATCTCAGGTTATCCAATAGCGGCAGACAATTATTTTTTTTTGATTACTAGAGTAGGGATTGGCTAACTATCGTGTGTCTACGGTGTGTGTGTTGGTAAAGCTTTTTTCTATTTCTTTCGGGTCAGCCCCCTGTTTTGGCTACTTTATAATCAAAAACATTGGTTCCTACTTCCTAGATGCTAAAAATTTAGATATCTTCAATCTCTATAATTTAGGAAATAAGAGGCCCAAACAACCTCCCAAATTAAATTTTATGGCCTTAAAAAACTGAGCCCCCACATTGAAAATCTAAAAAACATCTACAACGCATAAAAAAAATTGTAAGAGACTTACACTTCTTGACAAATCTATGATGCATGTTATGACACAACATTAGGAATATTTGAATGGAGATAATGGAGAAAAAATGGAACATCCAACCTGGGTAAGTGGATTATGAAATTCTTATGACAAGCACAATGAATATAATATTTTTCCCCTCTAGACTCATCTTGGGATTTAACTATTGGATTTTTAACTAGGGATTTAGGAGTCATATTTTGGGTTGTTCTAACTCATGGTTTATGAATTATCATTTGATGAGTTTATGTATTTCCTCTCCTATTTGTTGGGTTTTTTAGATGGAGATTATGATACAAAGCTAAGTGACCACTATGCCAAAATCTTGGACTCTTCATCACTGACATTAAGGGTGAGGTTTTCATACCATCAAAAAATAATACAAGAAGTTTGTTTTATTACTAATGTTGTTGTCTCACTTATAAATAGTTATTTTTACTTGTGTAATTTTGATTTTATGTTGAATAGTAATCTTTTAAAGGTAGTATCGCGAGCATTTCTTATCCTTAATGTCACCTTCTAAAAAGAGGTAATGATGTTTTTCTCTTAAAGTTCTTCTTCTTTCCTTTCTTGTGGGAATTAGAGTTTAGAACTTGAATGTCTTCATTACCATTTTTATTTTTTATTCCTCTTGTGACAAGCCGAGATTCCTCTTGAATGCAATCGGTTTTCAATCTATCAAACTTAGGAAATTTAGAACGAGTACTGATTCCTTGAATGAATGATTCTCATGAGGTAGGAAGTCCATTTAGGGCCATCATAGCAAGTTCTTTGTTGTCTACTAGATGTCCAATAGTGGATAGTTGATCCCTAAGCTTAGTGATCCTCAAGAAATAGGATGTAATTATTTCTCCTTTATTCATCTTTATATGGTGTAGTTGATTCTTTAGGGTGAGAGCCCTGCTAGTGTTGTTGATTTCATAAATGTCAGCTAGTGCTTTGAACATCTGAAAGGTTGTCTCATATTTAGAAATGACTGGTACAATATGGTCTCTTACTGAATCCACAATTATCTTAAGGGCCTTCTCACTATCCCTGCTCCATTGAATTTTCTCTGTATCATCAGAGGGTTCAGGAATTTCACTTTTGACATGGGAGTCAATTTTATTTTCTTTCAAAACAAGCATGATCCTGAATTTCCAAGATACAAATTTGATGCTCCATCTAATCTATCTTCAAACCTAACTCTGGTCCCCATTAGGATTATGGGAATGTGATCTTAGTAAGAGCTTGGTGAAAGTTTATGAGATCGTTACAGAATTTTAATATGATCTTCCTTAACTTTGTTGTGATACCATGTTAAGTTCTTTCAAAATTTTGTGATCAAAATAGAAGAGATGGAGATATGGTCTGAAAGTTGTATTTTATCTGTTATAGCATGTTTTAAAGATGCACCACACTTATCAATTTCAGTGTGTGCATCCTCCTTAATGTAAGCATGTTATATAAGTGGATGAGGGGTTACGTAGTGAATATATATGTCTTCCCACATGGGAAGACACATCTCTTCCCTACGTACCTCTCACCACAGTAATAAACTAGTCACTGTTTACTTACTTGATCGGAAGGAGTGCGACTTGTTTGAGAATCGCTTTACCACCCGATACCATGAATGGTGTAACTGTTGGTCAAACGCAATAAGTTAACTTTGGTTTTATTTATCATTAGTTAATGTTAACGTATTAGTATATGTAATCAAATTTATATATATATATATATATATATATATATATATATATATATATATCGGAAGCATGAAATAGTACGACCGATGTTACAAAATTAACACTCCCTCTTAACTAGGGAGGACACATTTCATGTTAGAGAAAACATCACAATTCATCCATTGATTGTGAAGAGAGGAGATATCACACCATAGTGATATTCAGAGAGATGGTTCAACAATGAATATCAAGTCTCATGATACTCACCATAGCTCATAGTTATCAAGTAAGGTATGTGCACTGGCATCAAGTCACATGATGCCTACCATACTAATAATGATTTCATGACATGTCCACGAATATTTTGTTCATAATATTCACCATGAAGATCTCTATCATAATTATGGTTTATTTAATGATATCAACCAACAGATATCTACCATAATGTCTCAGAGATATGTATACTATCATGACATGTCCACAAATATCAAGTCACATGATATCCATCAAGATAGTTAAATTGATAATTGTAAAATCGTCACCTTACAATATCAATTTGAAACAAGTGTTCATTATTGAAAAGTCGTCACCCTTCAATAATGTTCACAGAAGGCCCATGCAATCATGGAGTCACACACATGACAAATAAAAGAGTTTACACACTAAACATCTTTAAATATATTAGTATATCAGAATAAATGAGACTCTATCTCAAAATTAAATAACATTTTCAACCATACCAAGTTTATCTCTAAAGTGTTCAATCTTGATCCTGGAGAGAGGCTTGGTAAGAATGTCTGCAATCTGATCACCTGTACTAATATAATTCAATCAAAACATATTCCTTTCCACCATATCTTGAACATAGTGATAAGGAATCTCAATGTGTTTAGACCTGTCATGAAATATTGGATTCATTGAAAGCTTGATGCAACTCTAATTGTCATAGTAGATGATAGTAGGATTTAAGGGTTGACCAAATAGTCCTACAAGCAATTTCTGGAGTCATACATCTTCTCTTGCTCCCATGGACACTGCAATGTATTCAGCTTTTGTAGAACTCTGAGCAACTGAAGACTGTTTTCTACATATCTATGAGATCATTCCTGATCCTAAATTGAAGCAACATCCTAATGTGCTTTTCCTGTCAACTATGCTTCCAACCCAATCAGAATCAGTGAATCCATGTAGGTCAAGTTCTACATGTTTATATTTCAAACCAAAACCAATAGTTCCTCAAAGATATCTCAGAATATGCTTTGCAGCAACAAGATGTATTTCCCTGGGTTCACACATGAACTAACTTAGTGCATTTACAACATAACATATATCAGGTCTTGTGTTTACCAAATACATCAGAGATCCAATAATCTGTCTGTAGAGTGTAGGATCTGCAAACTCAGATTCTATAGCTATTTCCTTTAGCTTGTGCAGATTTGTCTCCATAGGTGTGGTCATGGATCTACAATCCAACATTCTAAATCTCTTGAGTATGTCAATGGTGTATTTTCCTTGATTAAGGATTATACCATCTGCCTGTAGCCAAACTTCCAATCCAAGGAAGTAGTGAAGAATTCCTAAATCTTTTATATCAAACTCAAAGGCTAATTCTTTCTTACATCGAGATACAATTATCCTATCCTGTGATTAATAGATCATCAACATAAAGAATAGGAATTAATAATTCACCACTGATTATCTTGTAGTAGAGATTTGGATCTGCTTCATTCTTGAAAAACCCTAATTCCAAGAGATAGTGATCAATTCTTTCATACCATGCTCCAGGGGCCTGTTTCAGTCCATAAAGAGCTTTCTTTAATCCGCAGACATGTGATTCAGCCTTATGAATCACAAAACCTTTAGGTTGCTCCAAATAAACTTCTTCTTCAATCTTACCATTCAGAAAAGCAGTCTTGACATCCATTTGATGGACTTTCCATCCTTTAGATGTTGCAATAGCCAAAACTGCTCGAACAGAAGTGTATCTGGCAACAGGATCAAATGTCTCTTCATAGTCAATACCTTCTTTCTGTGAGAAACCTCTGGCAACAAACTTTGCTTTGTGCTTCTCAATGCTACCATTTGCTGCATGTTTGATTTTGAAGAGCCATTTAGAAGATACCACAGATTTTCCTTTAGGCCTAGGCACAATATCCCAGACATCATTTTTCAAAATTGACTAATACTCTTCTGACATAGAATCTTTCCAAACTTGATGCTTGAGCGCATCTCCAATACAGGAAGGTTCTGCATCAATGATCTCACTCATCAAGGCAATATAGCTGGAAAATTGGTTAGGTCTCTTACTTTTTCTGAAGGTCCCCTTTGGAGAAACATAATTTTCAGCTTCTTGAAGTATCTTTTTAGCCCAAAGTGGTCTTTTCCAAGTTTCAGGATAATTTTCTTCTAAAGGTAAGCCTTGAACTTCATGCTCAGCGTCTTCAGGGGTCTCCCTCTGAATCTCAGGGGTGGAATACTCATCCAAGCTTGTAGGAGGATCTTGGTGTTCTAATTCATTAGAGCTTTTGGACCTCCTGAATGTTATGTCTTCCTCAAAGATGACATCTCTTCTTAGTTCAATTTGTCTTTGACCAAGTATGTATATTTTGTAGGTTTTAGAGGTTTCACTATACCCAACAAATACTCCTTTCTTTCCAGAAGATTCTAACTTTAACCTCTTTTCTTTGGGGACATAAATATAGACTGGAGACCCAAAGATCCAGAAATGACTTATGTCAGGTTTGTTGCTAGTAAAGGCTTCTTCAGGGGTTTTATTGTCAAGAAGAGAATGAGGACATCTATTTTGAATGTACACAGTTGTCCTAGATGCTTCAACCCAAAATGAGGTTTCTATATTTTGGTCAAACAACATAGCCCTAGCAGCTTCTACTATAGTCCTATTCTTTCTTTTAGCTACCCCATTTTGTTGTGGGTTATAAGGTACAGTTAACTCCCTCTTAATCCAAGCATTTATACAATATTCTTTAAACATATCAGAAGTGTATTCCCCCCCATTGTCTTTTCTTAAGGTTATGATTTTCTTACCTGTCATATTTTTTGCAAGAGCTTTGAATTCCTTAAATTTGGAAAGGATTTCTTCAGACTCTTTGTACCTTAGAAAATATATCCAATTCTTCCTAGAACAATCATCTACAAATATTACATAATATAAAAATCCCCCTAATGAGGGTACAAACATGGGTCCACATAAATCAGAATGAACTAATTCTAATACATTTTTGGATTTACCTTTGCTAGAATTAAAAGACCCTTTAGTATTCTTTCCCAAGGCACACCCTTTGTAGGCTCCTTCAGATTTTTGACTTAGCTTTGGTAAGCCGATCACTATCTTCTCTATCTTAGGTAGGGCATGGAAATTAAGGTGCCCTAATCTTTTGTGCCAAAGTTCATTCAAATCTGGAGTCTCATGAATCAAGGCTAGAGGTGGAGTGGTGCAAAGTCTATAGAGGCTCCCTTGTCTTACTCCAGTGGTGTGGACTTTCTTCATGGTGGAGTTCTTTGACCAAGCAAGTACCTTTCCTTCCATAAAGGATAATCTGTAACCCTTATCTTCAAGTGCAGAAACTAAGACAAGGTTTCTCTTTATACCAGGTACAAATAGAACTCCAGTCAACTATAGGGATATGCCTGACTTTAGGTTGATATTGCAGGTTCCTATTCCCATAACTGGATAATTTGAGTCATCACCAATTGTCACTTCTTCATTTGAACTTTCCACAAGTGTATCTAGGTGCTCATGAAATCCAATGATGTGTCAAGATGCTCCGTTGTCAATCACCCATGTGTTGAAACTGGAGGCGACTTGACTAGAGAGGACTGAGTAGAAGACTAGCTTCTCGGAATTACTCCCTTTCTTAATTTCTGTCATTGAAGCTTGTTGTTTGATCCTGTCTGGACACTTCATTGCATAGTACCCATATTGGTCACATCTGAAACATTGTACTTCAAAAATGTCTCTCTTCTTCTTTGAAGACCTCTTCCCATTTGAGTTGTTGTCCCTCTTTCTCTTAAAGTTCTTCTTCTTTCCTTTCTGGTGGGAATTAGAGTTTAGAACTTGAATGTCTTCATTACCATTGTTTTGTTTTATTCCTCTTGTGACAAGCCGAGATTCCTCTTGAATGCAATCGGTTTTCAATCTATCAAACTTAGGAAATTTAGAACGAGCACTGATTCCTTGAATGAACGATTCCCATGAGGTAGGAAGTCCATTTAGGGCCATCATAGCAAGTTATTTGTTGTCTACTAGATGTCCAATAGTGGATAGTTGATCCCTAAGCTCAGTGATCCTCAAGAAATAGGATGTAACTGTTTCTCCTTTATTCATCTTTATATGGTGTAGTTGATTCTTTAGGGTGAGAGCCTTGCTAGTGTTGTTGATTTCATAAATGTCAGCTAGTGCTTTGAACATCTCAAAGGCCGTCTCATATTTAGAAATGACTGGTACAATGTGGTCTCTTATTGAATCCACAATTATCTTAAGGGCCTTCTCACTATCCTTGCTCCACTGAATTTTCTCTGTATCATCAGAGGGTTCAAGAATTCCACTTTTGACATGGGAGTCAATTTTCTTTTCTTTCAAAACAAGCATGATCCTGAATTTCCAAGATACAAAATTTGATGCTCCATCTAATCTATCTTCAAACCTAACTCCGGTTTCCATTAGGATTATGGGAATGTGATCTTAGTAAGAGCCTGGTGAAAGTTTATGAGATCGTTACAGAATTTTAATATGATCTTCCTTAACTTCGTTGTGATACCATGTTAAGTTCTTTCAAAATTTTGTGATCAAAATAGAAGAGATGGAGATATGATCTGAAAGTTGTATTTTATCTGCTATAGCGTGTTTTAAAGATGCACCACACTTATCAATTTCAGTGTGTGCATCCTCCTCAATGTAAGCATGCTATATAAGTGGATGAGGGGGTGGGAAGACACATCTCTTCCCTACATACCTCTCACCACAGTATATATACTAGTCACTGTTTACTTACTCGATCGGAAGGAGTGCGACTTGTTTGAGAATCACTTTACCACCCGATACCATGAACGGTGTAACCATTGGTCAAACGCGATAAGTTAACTTTGGTTTTATTTATCATTAGTTAACGTTAACATATTAGTATATGTAATCAAATATATATATATATATATATATATATATATCGAAAGCATGAAATAGTACGACCGACGTTACAAAATTAACACTATTTAGAGATGATATAAAACAATAAGTTGGGGCATTTTCTATGTATATTTAAATTATATTTTAATTAAAAACTAAAGAATTATTTTTAACATTACATTTTTTTATTTTTTTATTAATTTTAATTTGTATTATTTTTAGTAATAATGCAAAACTTTCACTATATATTTATTCCATGATTTGGTGAAATTAGATTGTTAGTTCCAATGTGTAGTCCATTGACAAGTTTTTTATTTATGATTAAATTTTCAAATTAATACTAACACATTTTCTTTAATATATTTGTGAAAAATATTATTTTTTCATTAAAACCAAGGAAATATATGTAGAGTGCAATATTTTGTATACTTTTCTAACAATATTTTTATATTTTTAGTGTTATAGATGTAGGTCATTATTTTTGTATAATGAAGCTACATTCATTATATATTTTTTAAAATATAATATTAAATAAAAATAATTATAATTCTGGGAAAGCTAAATAGTAAGAGTTGCATATATATAAATACTATTTCTAAATGACTTCATCGATCTCTCAAAATGTGAAAAAAAAATTGATTTTATTTTAGCATTTTAATAAGTATGAAGGAGACTTCATTAAGGGTTTGGTTTAAGTCTAGGAGGTTTTATCCAAGGGGGTTTGATTTAGCCCCCTTCAATCAAAACTTTTTAATGGGACTATTTAAGGATTACATCATTGAATAAAAAATAGATATAATTTCAAGGAAAAAATAGGATGCCCCATAAGTGAGATGAACTAGTGCAGGGTCATCTTTTAAATAATCTTGTAGAATGTTAGGTGATTGCAAAGCCTTAAATTGATGGTTGACACTACCTATCAAATGGAAAGCTAAAATGCTAATATCCTAGCTTAGAACTAATTCATACTGTAGACACCTAAAAATGGTCAACGCTTGCAGAGTCATACTTTAACATTTGCGTGTTGCCTCATTTTAGGTTTTTGCGTCATATTAACATTTCTCCTATGTCACGCACTTGGTCTTTATCATTTGCAAGCATCGAGTCATTCTTCTACATTCTTCATTTGTCTCACTCTCAAATTTGGTCTTGTCGACAACACTATCCAGTCATGATTTTAATCGATCTTATCTTATCACATCAATGTGAGTGCTAATTTGTCATCATTTTGGGACATCGTCAATCCTAATTAGGGTTTTGTCCTCTTATCAATCTTGTCGATTTGCGATCGATTTGTCATTGATCGTTGTCCTCTTATCAATCTTATCAGTCTTGTCGATTTGTCATCAATCCTTATCATCTTCAATCTTGTCGTTTTGCGATCGATTTGTCATCGATCGTTGTCATGTTAGATCTTGTCATTTTGCGATCGATTTGTCATCGATCATGGTTATTTTTAATCTTGTCATCTCGCAATCTGTTTTGTCGTCGATCCTTGTCCTCTTGTCAATTTTGTCATTTTGCGATCGATTTGTCATCGATCGTTGTCTGTCTCAATTATGTCAATTTGGATCAATTAGTCATTGTTCCTCGTCAATTGGCGTATTTATCAATCAAATCATTTAATCAAAATCATGATCGATATCAATTATCTTCAATCAAGACCTAATTGTCATTCTCGCATTGCTAATTCATCTTTTAGGGTTTTATGATTTAATCATTTAACCTTGTGTGTCATTTCTTCCTTTTGGATTAATAAATTGTTTATTTATCCTAAGTCTTCTCATTACAATTAAATGTTCATTTAATTGGCTAATTATTCCTCTTTGTGAATTAATTAATAAATGAAAGATTATTAATTAATTTACCCAATTTCTAATTTTCATCAATTTATTAATTCCTAATTTTCCTAATTCCTCCTATTTTCTAATTTTCTAAATTTTCTAATTTCCTAATTTCAAATTCCTCCTATTTCTCTCCTAAATTCATGGAAATGACATGTCAATTTGTCATAAATTTGTCATAATTGGCAATCAATCAATTTTGACATAGAAGTTGTCATAATTTGTCATAAATTATCAATCAACAAATTTTGCATAGAAAGTGCATAATTTGTCATAATTTGTCATAATTGACATAATTGATTTGCAATTTCCATTTGAATTGAATCATGCTAATCTTGTCATCTCTCCAATTCTTCTATAAATTGGATGAATTTCTTCAATCAAACCCCTTAATTTGTTAATTAATAATCCTTAATCAGGCTATCAAATCTAAGCTTCTAGTACTCTTGATCAAGAATCTCGTCTTCTTGCTTTCAATTGTGTGTGCACTTGTAGGTGAGATCCACAACTATTTGGAGAGGAAAGAAGAACAATGGAGCCGCATGAAGGAGTATTCAAATCGTCATATGGTTTGCACAATCATTAGTTTTGAATGTTTTGATTTCATGTCTCTATTGAATGTGTCTTAGGATAGATTCATTGCAATGAATGCACTTGTAATTGATTATTATGTTTATCTCTCTTGTGATGATTTCCTATTTCCTAACGTACACATACCATGGTAGATGCAAAATAGGGAGGTGGAAAATACATAAAGAAAAGTGGGTTGACAAGTTTTGTCATCTTTGTGCATTAGAATTGGTGGATATAGTATGGAATTGCATCACATGTGGAGTGTACAATATACAAGTACATCCAAATCAATTATGCTAATTTACTCTAAAAAAAGTCTTTCCAAATTTGTTCGAGGAAGAATGGATAACAAAAATAACAAATTACTTGATCAAAATTCTTAGCAAAAGATCTGCTATCAAGAAAGACAACAAATATTCAAAACTAGGTGGTGTGGTTTGTTGGTTGAGCTTTTGTTTATTATTGGTCAGATTAGCTTTTGAGTTCCATAGACTGCTTGATCTTGTGGACATCATTTTTAAAAAAAAATTCATTTCATTTTAAATATGTTTTTAATAAATATTTATTCAAAGTTTCTCTTCAAATATTAAGACATGTCTTATTTCATGAAGTCTATGCTCCATACTAGATGCACCTATATGCATGCTTAAGACATCCATTTTGCATCTTTTACATGTCTCACATTTTTAAAGTGTGTTGAAAAAACTCATTACAATTTTCAACAAACTTGTTGTCAACACACGATATGTAATTGTCATGATTCAAACCTATGAGTTGTATTTTATGAGTGCATGCAACAATTACCTATGATACATGCACAATGTTGTTTCCAACTACAGTTACTCACATTTATTTAATAGTATATGATATATTAACCTCTCTTTTTTTTGTGTCAATCATGCATGATATAGATACATGTATGATGATCAAATTGTTGAAATGTGGCGACTGATCAACATAGTACTGTACACTCAACATGTATCCTCGTTGGGGTCCGGGGCCGAGCCGGGCCCTGGGCAAGGGTTCAGGGGCGGCAGCCCCCGAGAAAAGCGGGGATTCGGGGGCGGGAGCCCCCAGAAAAAAAAATTTGCCGTTTTTTTGTTGATGAAAACCGACATTGTAATAAAACCCTAAAAAGGCCGACTTTGTTTGTTGCCCTAAAAATGCATGTTATAAGCGGTTGGCATGCTTAAGGCATTGTAATGTCGTTGTACTATTTTTGCTGGATAATAAGAAAGATTGGATGGTTGTGTATGGTGGACGTAATCCATTTTGGGTGAACCACGTTAAATCTCTGTGTTATATGTGTCATATTTTATTTCTTTATCTTTTGTATTTAAATTTGCATATAATTGTTAGTTCATACTTGCTTCGGATCTCCTTGAAACCCTAACACAAATAATTGATGGATATAAGTACGAACAAAATAGAATTCAACTTTTTCCATAAAACTAATTGTCTGATTTATTGATGAGGTTTTTAAAAAAATTAATTGAATATTCTGAAACAATTTTGATTTTTTTAAAAGACAAAATTCCTTTTTTGATCTAACTAGAAAAAAACAAAAATTATTTTCTAGTCTACCATGCCTAAAAGAACGATTTCAAATAAGGGATGTGAATGTGAAAAAAGTGTAGACAATAATTAGAGAAGACGACAAAAATGATTATACAGACATTGCAGAGCATAACATTGGTACAAGTAGCTTTTTGATAACATTGGTACAAGTAGCTGTTATCAACGGTTAGTAAAATGACAACGAAAACATTCAGTTAAAACCTGAATTCCATGTCTAAATAACTGTATTACTAAATAAAGAAAAAGATCCCGCCAACATTAAAATCAGGTGTATTGAATTTGGTGAAAGATGTAGCCAAATGACACGTAGATCTCGTGTTTGAATAGAAACGCAGAGGGTGTTTTTATGGAACATTATTCCCGTAACTGCACTTCCCTCTGCTTCTAGATCAAGAGAGAATGCGGCTTGTAAGCAGGAACTTGGTTATATATAATCTTAAAATTCAACGCTCAGATCTGTAGTGAGTTGCATGTTACCGATGAAATCGACGAACATGTAGAAGAAAATCTAAAAATACATTAGATGCTTCGAATTGGTGAAAAAAATAAAATTTGAAAGAGAATAACATTCATTTGAGATAAATGAGCTCAACTTCTGTTGACCGGCTGGAAAACAAATTTTGCATTAATTGCCTGTAAATCAGGGTTAAAGATCTCGTAGAAAGCGATCAGATTTTGAACATTGATTTCTGTAATTAGTGCCTCTGAATCGGATTGAAGTTTTTCATCTAAAGCGACAGGACTTTTGCTTTGCGAAACTTGTAGAAGAATTTCTGTATTCATTGGCTTTGAATCAGGGTGATTTTTTTAAAAATAAAGCCGACCAGAGCAAAGCAAAAGTTCTGGAAGAATTTCTGTATTCGTTTGCTTTAAATTATGGTGAAAATCTCCATATAAGGCGACCAGAATTTCGCTTTGTGAAAGTTGTACAAGAATTTGTGTATTCATTGGCTCTAAATCAGGGTGAGAAATCACAGATAAAGTGACCAGATTTTCGCTTTGCGAAGTTTTAGAAAAATTTATGTATTCATTGCCTCTAAATCAGGGTAAAAACTCTCAGATAAAGCGACCAGATTTTCGCTTTGCAAAGCAAAGTTGAAGAAGGAAGGAGAAAAAGCGGGTGGATGATGGCAATTTCAGTGGATTTAGAATGCGGATCGTGGAGAGAAGAAGACAATGCGTTGTCTAGATCCTTCCGAAGCGGCGCGGGAGCGGCGGAGGACGAAGCAGCCCTAAAATGGGCTGCTCTCGAAAAGCTGCCGACTTATGACCGCTTGCGGAGCTCCATTCTCCGCCATGTCGCCTCCACCGGTGCCCTCCGATATCAGAATGTTGATGTTACCAGTCTCTCCAATAAAACACGCGCCGAATTTATTCAGAGGCTCTTGCAGGACACTGAGGTTGACAACGAGCAGTTTTTGTTAAAGTTGAAGGAAAGAATTACCAGGTTAATTTTTTTTGTTTTCTTCTTTCTAGATTTGAATAAAGATTCAATGCAATAGAGGAATAATGAATGGAGAATGTGCATTATACAGGGTGGGGATTGTGATGCCCACGATAGAAGTTCGGTTTCAGAACTTGAATGTCACTGGGGATGCATATGTTGGAAAGAGAGCTCTTCCCACGCTTGTCAATTTCACCATTAATACGCTCCAGGTGAGTCCATGTTCTGTCCTGCCAAGGGTTTTTCCTTCCTTCTGAGCTTGGATTATTAGATTACAGGGTGTATGCTTCTAAATTATCTTTAGATTAGGGGAAATTTGTTACAGAAATGATAACTTTCAATGCATTTCAAACGGCAGCGAAACAAACCCTAATAAATATCAGGACTCATCTGAAGAGTATAGATGAGATATATAAAAAGTATAAAATGTTTTTGATATTAAAAGTACATTAACGAGGGTGTTGTTCTTATAACATTCAAAGTTTAAAGGTGTTTAAAAATATTATCAAAATTACAGCAAAAAAGTAAAAACAATTATATCTCAATAATTTGTAAGTAGGTAAAAACTATCAAAAGAAAAGTAAAACCAAAGTTCAAAAATAGAATATCAGCTAATAGTAAACATACTGTAACTACTTAAATTGTTTAACAGAGGAGTCAGGTTCCAAAAAACATAAACAGAATAAAAAAAACCCCTACAATACTAATCATGACCAAGCTTCTTGACACCTTGGCCTGCTTGCAACAGGACATTAATTCAATCTTTCATCAGAAACTTAAAGAGCTCATTGTGGATGTCATCCTTGTCCGCCATGTCTCTCAAAACCTTATCTTGCATCAAATAAATGGATGTCTTCGAAGTGTGCATAACCCAGAGGCTGAACTTGGAGATATTGTCCATCTTCTTCTCTTGATTAAAGATTTTGTCCTTCAGCATACACAGATCCTCCCCCATAACCTTCAGCTCTTTTATCAACCCTTTGCCATCTCGTACAACTTTCACCCACAATATCCACCTTGGTGTCTTCCTCCATGGCAAATGTTAACAAGGAACTCGGTCTAGAATTTACTTGGTGTTTATGGTGGACACCTTAAATGCACCATGCAAGAACATTCGTGAAAATGAAAAAAAATAAACACACTTTCCAAGATATCGTAATCATACATAATTCATTGCTTAATTCTCATAAAGAGTAATAGGGAAAGGTCTAAAATAAATAACTTTAAAGGTACAATAGTGAAGTTGGTCAATGCGTTGAGGAAAAATACATTTTCTAAAACCTTTAGTAATGCATGTGAGAAGTGTTAAGGAACATAGGAGCTCCTTTGTAAAAGTTGTTAATGAGACTCCTTCCATCTATGGTACTTCATACATTTATGAGATGAGTTGGACATTTCAAATAAGAATAAATGAATATTTGATAAGCATCAAATAATGTTAAGAGCAGTCTTAAACATATAAAATAATTTTATTTATATCGTAAACATAAACTATAGAAATAGAAAAATTACAAAATAATATCTATTGATATAATGTTCAAATTTAAAATGTTTAATTCATAAATCTAGATAATAATGAGATAATGCAATTATTTTTTATTGATTAATATATAATTAATTATTATTTAATTTATCAATTAATTTATTTTTTAAGTACTCAATTAACAAATTATTTACATATAATGCTATTTATAATTAATTAGATATATATTTTTTTTATCGATAAGAGGTCATGGCCAAAGAATTTTATTAATCATTTTGAATTTTTACATTACTTCACTCATGCGGGTGCCGGTAGGAAAGAGTGGAGGCGAGAAAATCTTCGGCCTTGCCCGGGACCATAGTCCAACTGATCTTATCTTAATATTCAATAGTTTCAGATTTTAATAACACATCATCACCCCGGGCCAGGGTGAGCAGGTGGGAGGGTGTTTCTATTTTTCCCTCGCTTACAAGCCCTAAATTACAAATTTCAAATTTCAGTAATCATTTATCCCTCAACTTCCTGCGGCTTGGCTCTGAAGTTGTTCTTTGATTGTATATAGTATCCTTTAATTGCCCAAAGATATACCTGTTTGTCCTGCATGGTTAGTTTCTCAAACACTTGGCAGATTGTTAGTATCGTTCAATCAATTATCTCAAATGAAATTTTATCTGTCAAGCTAGAAAATTTCCACAATAAAATATCCTGTGAGACCTATCCTCACAGATCATAAATAAAGAGATATAAAATCTTATACGTAGTTGGGTTTCCAGTTTCATATATCTTAGGGCACCAATCATGATCATCCTTTGACCCATCCAAACAATGTATCTCCACTTTACCAACTCTTGTTTTTGCTCTTGGATGCTATCCCTAGTAAAGGATAAGATCCAAGCTACAACAACAAGAGTAGGTAAATGTGATTTGGTCATTCCAACCTCCCCTTCCCTGTAAATTTATAGCAGAGAGGATGACGAAGTATATGATTATTCAAGGAATCATGATCGTCCTTTGACCCATCCAAACAATGTATCTCTAGTTTACCAACTCTTTTTTTTGCTCCTGGATGCTATCCCTAGTAAAGGATAAGATCCAGGCTGCGACAACAAGAGTAGGTAAATGTGATTTGTTCATTCCAACCTCCCCTTCCCTGTAAATTTATAGCAAAGAGGATGGTGGAGTATATGATTATTCAAGGTTGGATATAACCTTTGTCCAGACCCCGGATTTTGCATGTTTGCCACATATAAGCCATAGTCTTAAGATATGACAGAAGGATATCAAAATATAGAAATCTTCAACAAATGGCACTTGAGTACTATAGCCAGTGTTTAATGTTTTAAAATAAGCCAATATTACCCACCCTAATATGATTTCCACCAATATGAATAAATACCAATAAATGCATGCATCCAGATGCTTGTAAATATCTAGAGTATATATTCAAATTGCTAGGTATCAAAACAGAATGCTAATATATTTTCCCCTCTGTATGTCTATATAAAAAAATATTCCATCATGCCTGTTTAGTCTTAGTAACTTTTAGAATTTACAGTTTAATCAAACTAATTTAATGTCCTGTAGGTCGCTTAAGTTTGTTTTTAAGATTCGATACTAATTAATATCTTCGCCACGGTCTCTGTTAGCTAAAGATTTAACCCTATTTTTCTAGAAATAGTAATCTACTTGGATCACCAATATAATCCAGACATTTAGTGACAATATTATCCCATACAAAATTAACTCTGCTTTACTATCAAAAAAGGTCCCATGCACTCACCGAGGGTCGAGCCCACTCACTCCGACCCAAAAGGCATGGTAGAAGCATTCTCATCGTCTAGAACCAAGCCCTCAGCCTTGAGGAAGTCCTCAAACCAAGTGGATTTTGGAGGGTGTTGCACATGAAATAAATAGAGCAAAAAGTTGACATTCCTATTGATTGCCTCAATCCTCTCCTTGGTGAAGGACTCACCATCCGTGGAGATGATAGGGAGTCTAGGGACCAGCCTGTTGTTTCGAATGAGAATATCATAGTTTCGCGGCCTTGGGATAGCCCATTCGCTGTCGATGTTGACTAAAACCCGCTCCAGATCACCTAAGATAGAGGCAATGAAGACCTCTTTACACAGAGCACCTGTATCCTCGCGATTTTTGGAGGATGTGACTGTCACAGCAAGAAACATGGCGGCCACATCTGTGTTAGCTCTGGTTTTGTTTGAATTTGTGAGAAAGTCCGGGCCCAGGATGTTCTCAACTGCATCAATCACTAAGGTATGGGGAAGTCGCATGATGCGCTTGAGATGGTCTCTGGTAATAGCCCCTTCAAAAGCCATTTGGTCTCTGGTAATAGCCCCTTCAAAAGCCATTTGCCTCTTTGAACTACATAATTTGATCGGGGTATCCATCACCTGTTATTTCTCAATTCTAGGACTTTATTGGATTACAGAGCTTCTTAATTTAACCTAAAGCTTGGTTTAATAGCCGAATGGGTTAATGATGTGAAAGTTTTGAGTTTACTCATTCATTCTAAATACATGCGAGCCGTAGCCCACTTTGGATGAATCTTATTGGTTAAGAAATAGTACATATCCTTAAATGGTGTGTTGTTTGTGGGAAAAGCGTGTTGAGGAGCCATGATTAATTTTGGCGGATGATCAAACGAGTACGCCTCACATCGAAGCCCTGACTTGTCATAATGGTCAGGATTTCTTGGGGATCATACATGCTTTGATGATCAAGCACTCCTATCAAAGGGTTTATTATTTTATAATTGCTATGTTTAGATATGAGTGCCCCCACCTACTAAGTTAATAATTGCCCTCTGTTCCGTGAGATGAGAGTCATATAAGCCTCTGAGCAAGGTGTTTATGATTGATATCTAATCCTTAAATTTTGATGAAACTGTATATTTAATTAATTCAGGTTTAAGATAAAATGTTCTATAGGTATGTCTGTGTAAATTTTAAATATGATAATGTTTACTAATTATTATTATTGGTTTCGGGTTATAAATATGAATTAATTTATATATGAATTAATATCTATATATATGTCTGTGTGTGTGTGTGTGTAAAGTATACATGTATATAAATATATGTATCTAAGGTATATATATGTATTGATTTTGATATGTTTGTTATATAAATATTATAATTGTTAGTTTCTGATAATTAATATAATAAATTTCTATGAGAGTCAATATATGTGTTTATATGTCTATGTCTATATATATATCTATATCTTTGTGTGTGTGTGTGTGTGTGTGTGTGTCTATATATATATATATATATATATATGCTTATTTTAATCTTTCGGATGTAATTTACATTGTGTATGTTTTTTTATCTGATTATGGTTTTAATATTTGTAGTCTTCTGTGTATGAGAAGGTTTTGATAAAATTGTAAAGTATGTTAGTTAATTACTATGGAGCCTTAGAAGATTTCAATCAGAGGATTTTGAGGATAGGTATTTTCATTGTAGGGCTTGGCTCCTGCTGATTTTATGTATATGAGCCTCTTATATGAGCTATCATGTGGTATGAAAACTATTTATATTTTTTGTGTTTAGTTGTAAAATAATGTTTTAAGGGCTAATGTTAGGAGCTACATGAATTATTGTCTTACCATCAACTCCCATGTTAGCGAGGGAATCAGCTCTTTTGTTGCCTTCCCTGTAGATATGATTAAAGATGACCCTGTCAAATGTTTTAATGTTTGTCATTATCTTAGCCAGGGAGGCATTTAGCTTCCAATCAAGCATTGCCCCTTTTCTAAGGGCATTGATGATAATGGCCAACTCTCCTTCAATGACGATCCTTTTAATATTGAGTATAATACCTAGATTTATTCCTACAACAAGTGCTTGCATTTCTGCTACATTATTTGCACAATTGCCACAGGGGAGGGCCATATAGGCCACTTCATCCCCATTTGAATTATGAAGGTTGCAACCAAGACCCGCTCACCCCGAGTTACCCCTCGAGGCACCATCAAAGTTTAGTTTAAACCATTCGCCAATAGGAGGAAGCCACTTGCATTCCATACGTAACATCCAGTTTGATGGGGGGTCTTTACCAATGAAGGGGGGTGTCTTTAGACCTTTCCATCTTAGTTTCATTTTTTCATCCCAGTAGGACATATTGACATCTTTCTGGTAATTTGAGGTTTGGTTATTTATTATTTCAACTATGGTGGCTTCAATTTTATTGATCAATTGATACCTTTGCATTTTACTATCTTTGAAAATCTTCCTATTTCTTTCCTTCCAGATTTCCCAGATCATAATGGAGGGGGCTATGATCCATAAATTTTCAAACATGCAGCCAATGTTTCGGATTGGCCAAGCGTGGAATAGATCAGAGATATTATTAGGAATAGGGTTATACCAAATCAGCTGATTTCTTAACCATCCCCAACAATTATGAGCATAATCGCAGGTAACCAGGAGATGGTTAGAATTTTCTTCTTCCTTTTCACATAATGGGCACCTGCTCGGGCCTTCATATCCAAGTTTCCTAAAGGTTTCATTGGTGAGGATTCGGTTTTGAATAGCCATCCATGCAAACAGGCCTGCTTTCGGAAGGCACCTTTTATCCCAACACAGAGTTAGGGGAAGGTTGGAGCGTGGATTATGATCTTTATTCAGCAAATATTTATAACCATCCTTTGTTTCATATCTCCCCTTATTGGATCCAGCCCATATCAGTTTATCTGCTTCAGAGTTTAGGGCAACATTTCTTGAGGCTAGGATCTGAGATAGGAGGTATCTCTCCTGGGCCGGAATGTTTAGATGATCCGTTGATTTCCATCTCCATGTTTTAAGACGCCCAATGCTAAATTATTCCACATAATCTTTTACATGAACACCCCAAAGTTCTTCAAGGGTGGGTATGATCTTATTGAAATCATGAAGAGAATTGAGGGGAGGAAGAGCTCCCCAGGAGTCTCTCCAAAAAAGGGCATCCTGCCCATTGCCAATGCTCCATGTTAGCTTGTCAGTCAAGATGCCTCTACATTCCAGCATAAAGTTCCAGATTCTAGAGCCCTTAGGAGGGTGGGCTATCCTGAAGATACTTATAGGATATTGGTTATGCAAATATTTATTATTAAGGGTGTGTGCCCATTTAACATTGGGGTTAGTATACATACGCCAAACTAGCTTAGCCCCCAACGCTTTGCTTTGGATTTTTAGATCTTTGATGCCCAAGCCTCCCATCTCCTTAGGCAAGCATATCTTATCCCAAGCAATAAGTGGAAGTCTGTATTTGTCTTCAGAGCCTTGCCAAAAAAAATTCCTTATGTGTTTTGTAATCTCCTTTCTCTTAGAAGCGGGGAGGTCCATACATGAGAGTTGGTAAATTGGCATAGCTGAGAGAACCGCCTTGATCATAGTGGCCTTACCAGTAGAGGATAACCATTTTCGTTTCCATGAGGATATTCTGTTTGTGATTTTGGAGACAACATGATTCCATAGATTGGAAGATCTGATACCCTTGTCTATGGGGAGCCCCAGGTATTTGCATGGTAATTCTCTTACATTGTATTGAAGGATATTAAGAATTTTCTTTTGTAGTTCTTTATTTGTGTTAAAAAAGGTTATGTTAAGACTTAAAAGTGTTGATTTCTTGTCCAGAGATGCTAGTGTAGCTATTCAGGATTTTTTTAATTATTTTTTCTTCTATAGAATTGCTCGATCCAAACAACATGGTATCATCAACAAATTGTTGATGGGTGATAGGTTCCATGTTAGAGGTAATTTTAATACCGGTTAGCTGTTCCGCTTCTCTGTTCCGCTTCTCTGGCCCAATTAAACATTCTTCCCAGTGATTCTACCATTATAATGAAGAGAAAGGGGGAGAGGGGATCCCCTTGTCTGAGACCTCTAGAGATTTCAAAAAAGCCTTCTGAGGCTCCATTGACTAGGATTGAAACCCTAGGTGTAGCAATACATTCAAAGACCATATTAATCCATTTCTTATTAAACCCAAAGGATTCCAGACATTTGCAAAGAAAGTGCCAATCTACTTTATCATATGCTTTTTTAATATCCAATTTAATCAGCATACTTGGTGCTTTATTTTTTTGTATTGAATGGATAGCTTCCTGAGCAATGATTATACCATCATAAATGGATCTGTTAGGCACAAAACTTGTTTGTTCCTCACTAATAATTATGGGGAGAAGGGTGAGTAGTCTGTTTGCCATTGTTTTTGTGAGTAATTTATAAAGGGTGTTACATAAGGCTATTGGACAATAATCCTCAAAACTATCCACTATCTCCTTCTTTGGGATTAAAGCTATGAATGTATTGTTTAGTTCTTTGAGAATTTTCCCTGAGTTTCTCATCCCTTCTAAGGCCTCGGTGATTTCCTTGCCCATGAAGCTCCAACATTTTTGAAAAAAGTGTGTTGGGAACCCGTTAAGACCAGGGGCCTTATCTGGACCCATTTGGAATAAAGCTAATTCTACTTCTTTCAAAGTTAGTTTTTTATTAAGCATTAGGTTGTGTTCTTTAGATATTAATTTCGGGATGTTTTTTTAAAAAGTCACTCTCCTTAGTCCATTTGGAGCCCTCATTGTTGTTAAGGATAGTCTCAAAATACTC
Organism: Cryptomeria japonica; assembly: GCF_030272615.1. Taxonomy (NCBI): domain Eukaryota; kingdom Viridiplantae; phylum Streptophyta; class Pinopsida; order Cupressales; family Cupressaceae; genus Cryptomeria; species Cryptomeria japonica. The sequence goes on along the minus strand of NC_081410.1, from coordinate 235,114,595 downwards.
GACAGTTACCTTGGCTATTAACTCAGGATTTTCACTGAAGTCCCCTGATACCAATTTAATCTTGTTGATTCTATTTATAGTTCTGCGTTGTTTTGTGCTATTATGAAAGAAGCTTGTGTTTCTATCACCAGCCTCAAGCCAATGATCCCTAGATTTCTGTTTCCAATAAAGTTCTTCACGAGCTAAGATTTCTTCATACCGAGCCAAATTGATTTTTTCCTTTTGATATAGAATGTTATTCATCCCATACCTAATCACATCCTCATTAATAATCTCCATCTCTTTCTCAATTTTTTGTTTTTTGTGTGAAGATATTGCCAAAGTTCTCTATTCCAAATTGTTAATTGTTGCTTAATCTTTTTAAGTTTGGTCACTACTTTGAAAGTCTTGGAACCTATGACTTTAATTTCATTGCACCATTTTTCAATAAGTTGTAATAAATTTTCATCTATGAGCCACATCTTTTCAAAGTGAAAGGGAGTTTTTGTTGGTTTTAGTTCTTCTTATATAACTAATTGGACTGGAAAATGGTCCGATCCTGAGAATGGGAGGACTGAGGATTCAAAAGACTGTGTCAGATTTCCACAAAGGAATAATCTATCAAGTTTTTCTGCAATGTTGCAGAAGCCTTGTCTTCTATTATTCCATGTGAAGGCTTAATTAGATATTGTTATTGATTAGTCATTAAATTTAATTTTTGGATTAGTTGAAATATAAACAATTCATTGTATATATTCATTCAATTCATTAAATATATATTAATTTTTTTTTGATCGATATTAAATATATATTAATTAATTAAATTGAGATATTATTAATTAGCAACATGACCCAATTCTTCTAAATATAGCTTTAAAGAGCCACCAAAATTTAATTATTCTTTAATTGATTAATTAAAATGTATAGTAATTGTCATGTGAATCTCTTTATCTATATTAAAAATATAGCTTTAAAGAACCACCAAAAATTAATATTTAATTTAATTGATTAATTAAAAGGTATAAAATTACTATCTAATAGTTATGATTAATAATCTCTAGGGATCAAGTTGAGGTTTATAGGTAGGGGATGCTATTATAGTTGGACTAGAGGGTCCTTGATAAGAAGTAAATGACATCACCCCTACAAGGATGGTTACCTCCTTTTAGTTCACCATTTTTTATGGAAGAAATCAAAGCCCACAAGATGCTTCTATTAGAAGAATTTAACAAGTTCTTAACATCTTTTAGTTTGGATTTAATAGTTAAGAAAGGGAAATTTTAAGAAGGATATCTATTTCATGTATTTAGAGGATATTGATATTGTTAGATTATAGAGCTCTATAGAGATCTTTTTCATTATGTCACTTACTTAGTTTTGTACTTACTAGTCCCTTTTTTTTTGTGGGGGGGGGTGGGGAGGAGGGGGAGCAAGGGGTGGTTTCTTTTGTGCAATTTTTTATTAGTCCTAATTATATGAATTGTCTTTTCATTGTTAGTTGAGTATGTAGCTATATTTTTTTTTCCTTTATGTTAAAACTCCTTATACTAGCCCATTGATTGTTTGTTAGACTTCATTGTTGAATCTAATCTTATCTTTATAAAAAAAAACTTTGAACCATCTCAAAGACTCTCCTTTATCCTTAATAAAATGTATATTAATTACTCAAACAATCTTTAAATGAATTAATTGTATACATAAAATCCATTACCCTAAGATTTCCTCCTACTTTACTCATTACTAAAAATATATTTATATAATCTATTGTCCTATTTTACATACTTATTTATTTACCTTGATGATGGTAAAGAAATACAAATCATCAACAATTTAAATATAACATGGTCAATCGTTTTATAGTAATCATACAAAATGGTCTAAATATAAATATTTTTTGGTGTTTATAGTCGAGTGGAAAGTTGCATGTGCTAGAAGAAAAATAAAGTAAAAAAAAAAATGTTAAAAACTCTAAACAAAGTCAATGATATGCATGGTATGCATGTTGATACAAGAATTAGGGAATTATAGCTATATAGAAAGGTAGTCGAGTGGGGGACCGTGGTCATTCATGGCAAGCCCGACTTGGCAAACTCACTCTTGAGTGTATTGTGTGTTTTCCCCATTATTGGTTGAATCAACAACTCACAAGTGAGGTGATAGGATAGCTTATTTAGTTGGATCAATGATTCATGTGTGATAGCTATTTGAAGGGTAATAAATGGTTGAATCGAGGCTAAGAGAAGCGGTCAAGAGTTCAATGGTAGACTATATAATTAGATAATATTAGTAAAATATTCTTCAAGCTCTAATTTATGTCAAGGTTAATAATAATGGAAGTATGAATAAAATTTTATAGAAAAGGAATAAAAAGGAGGCTTTAAAATCTATTAAAGTTAGATATCGAAACAAATATTTGTGTTGGTATCATTTTTTTTTATATTTAGTTATTTAGGTGGAGTATTCATATGGGTTGCACATTTGATTTGAAAAAATAGAGTAACATCTTCATCGACATTCAATTAAATGATATTTCTAATGTCTATTGTTTGCAACTCTAAAAGAATTGTTTTTATACATCTCTTTTACTCATTTTTATACAAGTAAAAAAAAATCTATAATTGCAACATAGATCCAAATTAAGTTTAATATAAGTGAGCAACATTGAAAACATATAGATTAGAACAAATTACTATATATGTTTTCACAACATTGACACTTGCATGAATATGTTGATTTTTCAACACATATAATGTAAATGCACGCAAATACTATAAATGCAAAGAAAAAAAAGGTGATACTCTTAAATGGTCATAATATTTTGAAGGTGCCACCTCAAAAACCTCATAAATCTCAAAGAACATGAGGATTGTGGTAATTAACAAATCTGTAATGGCGGATCAAAGCAATACATAAACTCCAACGTGAACATGGTGAAAGGGCACATGTTGTTTCACAAGCAATAGATAATCAACTCATCATTAAAAAAATCTCGTAAATCCCATTTAAATCATATAACAATGCACTTTACCTACTACATGATGACCAAAGTAATTAAGTTTTTTTTAAATTTAATAATAAGGAAAAAGTACCAAGATAATTTAGTGGGATTTATATAGGCATAATATTATATTATTAGTGTTATATATTTTTTAAAAATATGTAGATAATGTTAGTACGAAGATCAATTAATTAAAATATAATATAAATAATGTCAAAATTAAATTATATATATCAATAAATATAATCAAAATTTGAATAAAAAATATTTAGTTTTTGGCTTGTAATATGTATTATTTCAATCTCTATTTTTTTTTTTATGTTGTTTGCCTTTTCTATTATTTATTTTATAACCTCTTCCATTATTTCTCTAGTGTCTCTAGATTCTTTTTATGCCTTCTAAAAATTTGCGAGTCTAACAAGGGAAACATATATAATTGTGGAGCTCGTGATGAGGCCTAAAATAGTGAATTAATCCATTGTAAAAATACTAGAACAATGTAATTGCTTGCAACTTCTAACCATCCATTATCATGGGATACATGGAGCCTTGCTATCATCTTTCCAACATCACAATAATAAGTCCATAAGAACTTAACTTTTCATTTTAATGTATAAATCTCCTCCTTTCAGTTTTCTTGCTACCCCAAGTGATATGACTTTGAGTCTTCACTTTTTGTGACCTTTTCCTCATTATACTCTAAATAATGCATCACATTCATTTATTTATGCTCAACCACGTCTATAAATCCTTAAGTAGAAACAATGTTAGCAACTAGAGGTGAAAGTGGACATCCACCACCACAATGCCTAGATTGACCATGAAATATCCCTTAATACATAGTGAACTTCAATTTATTAAATCGACCTCTCACTCACCCAACACACCATGCATGAACCCTAGGGCCACCATGGAAAATAAGCAAAAAATTGCCTTTCCTATGGTTAGATAGAGAATAGAAACCATTTTATTGTTTCTCTTTCATACTTGAATAGAACTTTCCATTCTCACTCATCTCCTTGACAGAGCCCACACATATAGAGGAGTCAAATTGAATAATTAGCCACACAACCAAACACAAATAATAACTACAATGGGCTTTTCCATTCCTATAAAAGCTTTTATACTCATGTGCTAGAGAAGACCATTAATAGACTCCATTGACAAAGCTCTCCATACTATATGATTGTATCTTCCTAACATCCAATGTAAATCCATCCCTATATGACCATGTACTATTCTTATATCAATCTTGCTTGGAATAATGACCCAAAACTCATTTCATTCATACCTTGATATTTTTGCCATCTTATCTCTCTCGAACCAAATTAAATCACAAACTTGGTCATGGTAGATGAAATCTTACATGTTTCTCCAAGTTTGACCATGTACTTGAATCATGGTTATAAATAGGCATTATAATTTCTTGTTCAGTTGCATTTACTAATAGGTTTGCTACAACATTTAGGTTTGCAACAACATTTAATGCTATCCGGTAATGAACAAAGTTTATATCTTTGTCATGTCCCATCCCCGATCGTCATATATACATATCAATTACTATTAATTAATATAATAATTAATAACAAATGATTATTTGAAATTTATTTATTTATTAAAATTATTATTTAAATTATATATATATATATATATATATATATATATATATATATATATATATTAAAAGTAATTATTCATTTTATTAATTAATTAAGTAAGAATAATTATTATCCTACCGATAAGCAAAGAATCAAATTTGCTTCGATATAGAGTTGTGTCAAGGATCTACTAAGAAGGGAGGAGGTCGATAGTCAATGACATGGCCAACGGTATAAGGGGTATATTACACGGACCTCATGAACAAGGTCATCGATAATATCAAGCAGGAGACACAATGGATTGGTAGGCCAACTAAGGCATGTATAAGGGGTATATTACACAGACAACACCGATTAAAACATCACTGTGTGACCCCGATCCTTTAAAACAGAAGACCATCAATTTGGTCATCAATCATTATCACAGGGAGAAGACACGTCGTATCTAAAGATAAGACATATTATCCTCACGTGGAAAGGAAGAAATTAGATGGTTAAGGAACATACTCTTCTTTAACAAATCCAACCGCACTAACTAATTAATGGGTTGATTAAGCAATGACTAATCCTCAAGTTCGATCAGCCATCTAACTAGTAGTTAGACAACAAATTAATCTAAGAGGCACGATTTGTCTAAAGGGAGAGGTGCACTCAAGGGAAGGTTGTATCCATCACTAAACGAAGTGGTGCAACCATTCAAAGATATATTTAATGAGGATCACATACTCATTTCAAGACATCAGATTGGTATTTTATTCCTTCGTTGTATCCATATTGGATGGGCTATATCGAGCATTTTTGCATATTTCAAAGTTTATATTGGAAACGACAATCTTTCTCTTCACTGTTATTGATTGAGACCATTATCGTGCACATATTGTCTTCAACTTTGAGGATATAAGACTTACAGAGCCAATATTGTTTGATCAAAGATTATCCCCATTATATAGGAAGTATACCACCATCAATCTGAGAATCAGATCCGAATTGTTATTAGGTACAGGCAGAACATCCCTGTTCCTGGTGGTATGCATGGTGATGTGCTTAATATGTATGCTTAGTATATGAATCCCAATAATTTCTTTATGCAGAATAATATTAAAATAGTCTGAAATATGTATTATAGTAATACACAATTTCATGACAGTGGCAGACCAGATCTGTCTCCCATTACCAGCCACTAAATATATCTATAACTAATAATATTTTTTTTTAGCAGTGGTAGTAATAATAGTAATAATAATAGGTTATTAGCAAATATATAAATTATTGTTAACATTATTTAATTCATTTATTTATGTATATATATATTCAAATCACAATAAGGAATAATATAAGGGCTATAAATATGGATAGTGATATAATAACATATATTAATACAATAAATATAATTAATGTAATATCTTTTAGAAACTGCTTTGCAGTAATATATAATAATTCATAAAACTAGTAATTTAATATATATGTAAATGATTTATAAATGAATCGGAATAAGATTAAATTATCTAGTATGGTAAATTAGCAAGTACTTGATAGAGTAAAGAAATAATATCTTAGATTTGTTTTCATGTTAAGATAGCCTTGACTCTTAATCAAGTTAGTTTAAGCCATAAGTACTTTGAAATAGATTAATTATGATTAAAATAGACCAAATCCTAGTAGGGGACATTACAATCTTCAAATCTATATTTTAGCCATTCCACTTCCTTTGCACACTAATTTAACTTCCATCTCATGCTATCACTAGTACAAGATACATTTTTTACTATCAGAGAATCACCTTCTACTACAAACTTGAGTAGTTTTACAAAAAACTATTACCACCATAGTAGTGATATCAACTTTTGCGCATAGCATCATTGTTTGTTTTTTTATAAAAGAAGACAAATTTATCATAAGAGATATACATTTATGTATTAGAGTACAAAAACTAGATTTCCTCTTAAAACAACGTCATTTAGTTTGATATACCCATCTTAAAGAAGATACTATCAAATTCTATTATAATAAAGAAACCATAAAGATATAAAATTTTACATAATTTAAGATAAAAGATATACATACATATACAAATATGAGCTACAAAAATTGTTTGTATGGAGACCCTTGAGAGTGGGAAGCTATTGTTGTAATAATATGCAATCACTCCTCTTCTTGAGTGAAGAATTGTCAAACCTCAAAAGAAATATTTTAAAAAAAATTATACTAGGCAAGCTGCCTAATCAACAATTTAACCTATCTTTTTAAATAAGAATTTGTAGTAGATATGGTTTAAAATTCTAATAGAAAGAAAAAAATCTAAATAAAAAATCATGGTCTTATTAAATAGGAGGTATTTTAGGTTTTATGTTAAATTGTGATATTTATATTAGAAATAAATTTGTGTAGTTTTTTTAGTCAAATTTATTGATCCACATTTCACAAGTGGTGATTCATAAAGACGCATCTCTTATGAAAATGAATGGTCCATGTAACATTCATTGCATCTAGGTGATGCTCGTAGGAGTGAAGTGTTGAAGCTTCTTAAGAATTAAGTATCAAAACTTCAAGAGAGATTGCCCATCCCAATACCTACTCTGATTCAAATGCACTTAACCAAAGAGTTTCCTCCAAGATCTAACCCACTTAACTTGTTACTTCATTTACAAAAAATTTAGTCTACTTCACTTGCCTACCCCATTAGTAAAAAATTCAACAAATGTTATATCTCATGTACCATCCATAAGATTTTGTAAATGGGAGATAAACCTAAAAGAGCTTGGTCTTGGTAAAAAAATTCTACCCCATTAGTAAAACCTTCAACAAGTGTTGTATCTCATGAACCAACATAAGTCTTTGCAAATGGGTTAGCAAGCTAAATAAGCTTGGTCTTGAGGAAAACTCCATTGTGAATGTATTTGAGTTAGAGTAGTAGTAGGATGACTAACCTTCCAAAAAAATTCAATGTTCCAGCTCTATGAATATCATCACCTAAATGGAATAAGTGCTAAGAGCACCATTCATTCTCATAAAAATTTAGATTTGCAAATGGGTTAGCAAGCTAAATGAGCTTGGTCTTGAGGAAAACTTCATCGTGAATGTATTTGAGTTAGAGTAGTAGTACGATGAGTAACCTTCCAAAAAAATTCAATGTTCCAGCTCTATGAATATCACCTAAATGGAATAAGTGCTAAGAGCATCATTCATTCTCATAAAAATTATTATTCATAAAATAGAAAATAAACTTGACTATAATCATAAAATTGAATCTTTTATTATTATAAATATCATGTAAATAGTCACAAGAAAATACAAAAGTTTATATTTATAAAACTATATTTTTTTAAACTATAATTTAAAAGTAATTTAATATTTAAATTTTTAATTTATTAAAAAATAATTTTGATTATATGACAATTATTTAATTTTTAATAATTTTATACAACAAATTTCTCTTCATTTCAAAGAAAGTTTTATTGAATGAATGAAAGAATTTTAATGCGTTTACCACTTTTATTAATAATAAAAAGAATATAAAATCTTGCCATATTTGAATATTGAATATATGGGCCTGTGCTGCCCTAAATGTAAGACTACGTCCCAGGTTCAAGTCTCGCCAAACTTCCCTCAACGACCGCCCACTCTAAAAAGTATTCCACCCCATCCTTTCAGGTTCGATGTGACAGTATTATAAAGTAATTAGAGCATTGCCCCAACAAGGTGAGAAGCAAATGATGTTGAGGAGAGAAGAAAATGTAGTTACCAGACAATTTTTCTACGCTGTTTCAAGTCTAATATTGGAACTCGGACTGTGCGTTCAAGTGTAGACAAAAACAGGGTGAATAAATTCCTGAACAAAGGAAGCGTTTATAAAGATGTGAGGGTCATTTTAAAATTGTTCTCTCTATAAAATAAACGGTATATTCTTCTTGGGTATGATCGATAATTGCAACTGTGAGAAGTCACTCCAAGAAAAATGCTACTTTTGGATCTTAAATAACAGAAAAAAATAATAATCTACGATGAAAACAAGAAAAATTTAAATGTCTCATTGAATTTCAATAATAATCGAGATTGAAACGGCAGTATGACATCCAAGAATGCATATCCAGATGACAAGGTGGTGAAACGCAGTCGCTCAAGTAATATGAATTTGTAAATAAAACTCCACGCAACTTTTCCTAAATTCAAATGCAAACTGTTGTTGCAGCAACTACAGACGTCCATCCAAAAGCGCATGACAAGTTGTTTCGAAAACTTTTCAATGAATCCAGTGGTCTTATATTGCCTGTTCCTAAAGTCCACCATTTTATAGATTTGCTTTGGGTTTTTACACGTGTTTGCCTTCAGTGGGTAGATCTTTGTAAAAAAATTCCACCAAAACTGCAGGCCAAGGCCTTCGTCTTTACTCAAATTTGATTTAAGCAATTGACATTCACCACATGTCCTTTACTGGGGTTAAATCCTTTAGGAAGAAAAAAATTCCTTACGAATGGGAAAACAATAATCGAATAACCAAAAAATGATAAATGACTAAGCTGATACTCAAAGCTGTTATATTTAAGCAGTCTCCGACTAATTGAAAAGGAAAGCCAGAAATAGAGGAAAAATAGTGTCTGGTGATTTTTAATAATATCAAGGTTACAAGTTGATGTGGGAGACAAGGTACGGGTATGCCACACTCTGTGCTAATAACTCGCAAAACTTGAGTACACTGGTGTGAGGCTGCAGGGGTACACAAGTTGCAGAGGTTTTCATTTTGTAAATAAGGTGCATGTAAAATTTAGGGTAAATGTATTGGGTGTTCTTGAAGGGCACGTTAGACTGTATCAAATGTGCCTCAGGTGGGGATTTAAGTGCATTTTGCATCCACAACCATCTTGGATGTGCCTCAACTTGAATCCGGTATGCACACCCTGAACAACCGTGATCAATATATTGTGATTTTTCAAAAGATTGCAATTTTTGCAATTAATCAGCAATTTTGGTGAGTCTATTATTTTGGACTTTCGTAGGCTAACATTTTGGATAGAGAGTCTCAGTGGCAGGGCAGTTTCACTTCTTCAGTTTAGTCTCGGATTCAGTTCCAAGGCCTTAGCGGTTAGGTGTGGATTTAGTTGAGGGAATTTAGTAAGTCAATCTGGTAGTTGTGCTTCAAACACGTCAAAAGACAAGACTGAATAACAAAAACAAAGGAGATCTAGTAGTTAAGTTAAATTAACTTATATGATTATTATAAAGTCATAAAATGACTTTATTAAATTTTAAGCCACTTAAGACTCAATAATGAAGGAGATATTAATATTCTAGTGGTTAAGTTATTTTAATTAACTTATATGATTATTATAGTCATAAAGTGACTTTATTAAATTTTAAGCCACTTAATATTATAAAGTGATTTTTATTAAATCACTTGACTATGTTCAAGGGGTTGAGCTTAGTTGGTTAAAGCATTGAGTCACTCCCATGAAGGACATCTTTGTGTAGAATTCTAAGTTGTGACTTTTGGTCTTCCATGAAGAACGTTCATTCTTCATGGATTTGTGCTTCTGAGATTGAAAGATCAGCTGAACTATTGCAAACTAGGAGGGCTTCATTTAGGGGTCTTTGTGTGCTTCATCAGAGGTTAGTTATTTGCAGATTTTGATAAGAAGAGGGGCATTCAGGTGTGACAACATCCTCAATGCCTAGCCCTGATAAGTTTCTAACCAGAATTCTTCATTTAAGTTTCTCACCAGAATTCTCAATTTCAATTCTATTTGGTTTTATGTGCAATTCTTGCCTGGCACATGTGTTATTTTTTTTCTTTAAAATTGTTCAAAAACCTTGAAAATCCAAAAATAATATTTCAGAAGAATTAGAACCAGCAGGGTTCTTATAGTGGTTTTGTTCAATTTTTAATCGGGACCCTTGAACTCGAGGACGGTTGCTTTTGATTGTTCGGCTGCTAATCAATCCCCCTCGTTTTAACATGTTCCAGGCAGGTTGAAACCTTTTCTGCTATTACAACTGTGTGTCATTGTTGTAGCTATAACTAATATTTACTTGTTAGCTTGACAAATTATATTTGATTTTATTAAACTAGAGTCTGGGGACAAAAGGAACTAGGATCTGAATCTGATGGTAGCTTGTCTGGTTATAAGACTTCGTCTACATTCTCTTGCAGCAGGGATTAGAATGTAATTGAATTTAAAGAGTATTCCATTAACCACATTGCGATTGATGTTGTTGTGCAGGGTATTTTCAATTATCTGCACATATTTCATTCAAAAAGGACAACTTTAAATATTCTTCATGACGTGAGTGGCATTATTAAGCCTTCACGGTAAGTTCATCATCTCCGAAATTGAAGATCTCCAAAGTAGAAGTGTAGGATTGTGGCACTTTTATCTCTTTTTAACCTGTCATTAATCTGTTCAGGATGACACTTCTTCTTGGTCCACCTGGTGCTGGTAAGACTACGTTGCTAACAACTTTGGCTGGAGAACCTGACCGCAATTGCAAAGTAAAGTAAAATTATATTCATCTATATAGGTCAGAGAAGTATTTGTTCTATAGAGGAGGAGTGGTGGTTAATGCTTGTCAGTATGTTTTGATGCATTTGTTGTCTGTATTGTCCTACACCCCTAAGTCGGTATTGGTCAACAATGAAATTTTTACCCTGTAGTTTATTTTACAATAAAGAAAATATCATGGAGGTTGCATGCGTTTCCAGATTTTTATAATAACTTGCTTTGTCTTTACAGATTACTGGAAACGTGACCTACAATGGACACTCGTTGACAGAATTCGTGCCACAACGAAGTTCTGTTTACATTAGCCAGCATGATTTGCACTTTGCAGAAATGACTGTAAGGGAAACCCTTGATTTTTCTGGCCAGTGCCAAGGTGTTGGGTCAAGATATGGTGCATACTTGCGCACAAATTGCTCACAATTGCATTGTCTTTTCATTTCTGTACCTATACTGAATATATGTGGTGCTTACAGATCTACTGCAAGAACTTTCTAGACGTGAGAAGCAAGCAAACATCAAACCAGATCCAGATGTTGACGTCTTTATGAAGGTAGATGCTGCAAAGACTTTTGACTAAGTGTTTTTAATGAAATGTTCTGCTTTCTGATTCCTGCCATGGTGCACATTTGATCTATGGTACGGCTACAGGAAACGGCAATTGAAGGCCAGAAGACCAGCCTTGTCACAGACTATGTGTTAAAGGTTGGGTTTCAAAAATTCCATTTTAGGTAATACAAATGTTTAATAGGATTCGGATATTTAAGATTATTCACTTAGGTAAGTGCACCTTTAATTTGTTCCAGCTTCTGGGACTGGACATCTGTGCTGATATAATAGTAGGAGATCAAATGCACCGTGGAATCTCTGGAGGTCAGAAGAAGAGAGTCACCACAGGTGTGTTATACGAGGAAAGTTCCTTTAAAAACTTAGTAAATTAGAAACAATTAAATTTGAATTTTCATCATTGAAAGGTGCAAGTTTTGTGATTGTTATTAAACATTTACAGGGGAAATGCTAGTCGCTCGTCCCAAAGCTCTGTTTATGGATGAAATTTCAACAGGATTGGACAGTGCTACAACATACCAAATTATCAAGTGTTTGCGCCAACTTGTCCATGTTCTTGATGGGACAATGTTGATTTCTCTTCTGCAGCCTGCTCCTGAAACATATGATCTATTTGATGACATCATCTTACTGTCTGAAGGAGAGATTGTGTATCAAGGACCTCGGGAACATGTGCTTGACTTTTTCAATTCCATGGGTTTCAAATGCCCCGACAGAAAAGGAGTAGCCGATTTCTTGCAGGAAGTAAGTGTGGTTCATCCATTTTGTACAGCCTGGTGAATTTTAGGTGGCAAGTGATTTCAAAACCTAAAGTACCAGCCCATTTGATCACATGATATATCCATAGGGAACCTTGGACTTCTCTTTAGGAACTCAGGCATAATAGTGCCCCTATCTATCCATCTGTGCCAAAAGTGCTGAAGTACTATGTATGATGCAACTGTTAACGGATAAAGTTCATATTGTATCAAATTTATTAACTATGCTTTTGGGTTGAGCTACTGAAACAGGTGACCTCAAGAAAGGACCAAGAGCAATATTGGACCCGTAGAAATCAGCTGTATCGCTACATACCTGTCAAGGAATTCGCAGAGGCCTTCCGCTCATTTCATGTTAGTAGGAGTCTTATAGAAGAGTTATCACATCCATATGACAAAACAAAGAACCATCCTGCTGCCCTTACATCTTCCAAGTATGGTGTTAGTAGAATGAACATGTTAAAAGCTTGCTACAATAGAGAAATGCTGCTTATGAGGAGAAACTCTTTTGTTTACATATTCAAAACAGGACAGGTAAATCTCTTGAATCGCAAATATGAAGAGCTTAAGCATTTGTTTTATTAAACTTTGTCAAAGAAAGGAGAATGCATCCTGACAAACAAATAACACAGATTGCAGTTGTAGCGGCAATCACCACAACAATATTTTTGCGCACAGAAATGCACCAACAGAACATTACTGATGGAAATCTCTACATGGGAGCTATGTTCTTTGGTTTAATCCATATGATGTTTAATGGTATACCAGAAATGGCAATGACTGTTATCCGACTTCCAGTTTTCTACAAGCAAAGAGACCAGCTATTATATCCAGCTTGGGCTTATTCATTACCAAACTGGATAGTGAAGATCCCATTTTCTCTGGTAGAAGCAGTGATATGGGTTATCATTACATACTATGCTATTGGTTTTGCACCAGAAGCTGATAGGTAACTCTTGTGGTTTCTCTACGTATATTGCATAGGCAATGTTGCATGTATAGAAAGCTAACTGATCCACTTACAATAGTTTGTATGGTACAGGAATAGTAAGAAATATAATATTTGAGTATTTAACAATTAATTTATGAATCATTTAAAAAAATTATAACATTCACAATTGTCATTTCAACTTTTTGTTCTAGTGTAATTCTTTTTATAACTATCAGTCCCGTCTATAGCTAACAGCTGTAGACAGACTCTCACTTATAAGCTTCTTGTTTCCTTAGGCCTAAGGAATAATAATTTCAAGAACCTTTTAGAACAAAAAGGGATGTGAAACTGTGGCAAAAAATTTGGAAAATCACACTCTATTTTTTTGCATCCTAATTCTTCCCTTGCATCTGCGTATTTTTTAACCAATTTCTGTGAGCATATCATCCCTATGCTTATTTGTCAGAACTTTTTCGACTTCATGAGATCGTGTATGGGAAAATTTACACGCAGTGGAGTTACTGTTTATTATGCTTCGACTTTTAGCTTCATTATAGCGTCAATATTCTTTTTACTCGTAACATCTAATCAAAATATGGTTTCCCCCGTGGGGTTAGTAGTACTTGGATTTTGTAATTCTTTAGTTTTAGTTTCCTTTTAGCTACATAAGTAGCAAAAGGTGAGATGAGGAAAGAGACCTACAAAGTTTTCAACTCCTTTGTCTATGATGCCGGTGAAAACATAGTTCATTTTTTCGGAGCAAATGTTGGTGTTAGCCTTCGCCCAAGTGGATTTTTTCTTATCATGCCGCTCTGTCAAATTGTAATGTTCCGTTTTGAAATGAGATGATAATAATGAATTTAATTAAAAATCGAGGATCTGTGAAGAATCATATTATTGTTAGAAAAAAGATTTATAAAAGACATCAGCCAAAGAAAAATAACTATAATATGAAATATATCTTCTTATATCTTCTTTATTTGATTATTACTCTTTTAGAACATGAAATTGCAGTTCATTTATGTTGGAAACGAAACCCACAATTCCTTAAAATGCTTTCCCATCGAAGTCTCCATAATGCAAAATTAATTAATATTCAATTTTAATAAATCTCTAGATTGGTCGCAGGTCTAAGTACTTTTGAACTTGCTAGATTTCAGTGGGACTGCCTTGGAAGGTCGCAATTTAATAAAGATTTAAACTGTTAATGTCTTACTTCCTTTAAGGCATCGTGTGATGTAGCGAGCATGGCAATTGGTATTACTTGATAAGGACTAGCATACGCTAGCGTCTGTATATATTTGGAATAGTAGAGTGGATTACCTTGGGAATGAGCTATCAACATTTTGAGTGAAATGTGGGCCCAGTGTTGGCCAGTCTGTCGCTAGCATGAGTGTAACACAATAAAGGAAAATCGCAGCATGGAGGAGACAGGCTCTGATACATTATTTTATCGTCTGCGTTACTTTTTGGTTGTGTTAAACTAATATTTTCATTTGGACTGATCTACCTGAAATTTTTAACATTGTCTTCTGTCACTTTACAAAGGATCACGTAGGCTTATCCCATTGCATTAAAATTTACCAAGATTATTTGTGAGATTTAATGATTTCATATTTAGGCATTGGCTGTCATACTATTTTCCTCTGTATCAGCGATGAAGAGGTCAGCAATAGATTGATGTGTTGCAGTGTGTAATTCACATATTGCAAATGAGAGATTTATAAAATTATTAATTTGTTAATGAATGACTGATTGGTGACATTACACAAATCTTATCCATTCATATTAGATTCTTGAGCCCTTAAATGTACCTAGTTTTTCTTAATGTAGTCATCCTACCATCTCAATGTAAGCTCACTTCACTCTATGTTTTCTGTATGCATTCAAACTTTTTGCTCAAACCATAGTTTTAAAAGTGTTAGGTGCAGTAATATTGGTTGGCAAAACTTCAATTTATAGTTATCAACCAACCGACCATCTTGGATCATATCCATTAAGATTGGATGCTGTTTAAGCTGAACAAAATTTTGTTACAAAATGGTACTGCTCAAAGAGATAAATACATAAAACCCTTCCACACATCTAGTGATGGATATATTGGCTGATCACACAGACGCTTCCTTTAACACCCTCAGCGATACATTTATTGGCTGATTACACGGACACTTCCTTCAGCACTTTAGAGTTTACTTATTTTGGTTGATCATGAAGAATAATGCTTAATGCTTATATTCCACTCAAATCATAGCAGCCCAAAAGGTTTCAACTAAAACAATAATTACTCTCAAATAATATATTTTGCGTACCTTGTAACCACATTCACGGTGTGAAATCAAGACAACATTGTTATCAATTATTTTTTAATTTATAATTGAAATTAATTTAATTTCGTTCTTACTTTTTTCAAAAAATTGACAAACAATGAATGCTAAATAATTCATTTCTACCCATCATGGAAACAATGTTTGTTAGATATAATATTGAAAATTGACTACAGATTTATCTAGTGATTTCAGCGTTATTTTAAGTAGAATAACATTTTTCGGGTGCCATGAGTACATAGAAGTAGTTTGGCTTTCGGAAAGCTACTGATAATGATAAGTGGATCTAATATAAGACTTTTAACCTGTGATAGCTATCCCGTAAAGTACTTCCAAGCCATTCGTTTCTAGAGGTGCTAGTCAAATCATATTCTCATGCAACCACATTTTATAGCGTGCCGATGCATTGAGTTTATCTAATGTATCTTTTCATTCCTGACAAATGGCCTTGCATGGTAGAAATTTGACCGATATACTTTGCAGTGTATACTCCAGAAAATTAGAGTAATATACTATAGATGGGATATTCCCCTTACCATGAAAATCCATTAACTCATTTAAATAGGAAGAATACTGAAGCATCATTCACCTGAACTAAAAATAACCTACAATATGATACTTCAAAGTTCTTTTATACCAAATTCCGCTTTTTTTTATGCTTGATGTCTGGCTTATAAGCCTACGAATGAAAATATTAAGTCTTCACCTTTGTTTCTTCCAAATTATCTATATAGGACAAAAAATACCAAGGTGTACATTAAACTGTTATAGCAATCATAGTAGCATTCAAACAGGCAGTGTTCATTTTAAGAGATCCCTTCTTTTGTTGGCAGATGCTTTAGGCAACTCTTTCTGTTCTTTTGGCTGCATCAGATGGGATTGGGACTCTTCAAGTTCGTGGCGTCGTTGGGTCGAAACATGATCATCTCACAAACTTTTGGATCATTTGCTAATCTTGTCGTGTTTCTCCTTGGAGGATTTATAGTTTCCCGAGGTATAGTCTACTGAATTCTACACATTATTATTACTTGTAGCAATCTTAAACTTTTTAGTTATAATAGAAAATCTTAAAATGATGATTTATCATGTTTCTGAAACAGATAAGGTACCCAGCTGGTGGATTTGGGCATATTGGTGCAACCCATTGTCTTACAGCCAAAATGCCATTGCTGTCAATGAATTTCTAGCTCCCAGATGGAACAAAGTAAGTGAATATTCCTTTATTTAGGATCATTGTATAGCAAGACTGGACAATCATATTTAACATTTTATTTCATCTTATATATATCACTTGTATGTAGCTAAGCAGTACTACCTCCAACAAGACATTGGGACATGAAATAATAGAAGCTCGTGGATTAATAGCTGAAGCTAAATTTTATTGGATTGGTGTTGGAGCACTGACTGGATTCTCTATACTCTTTAATATTTTATTTACCTTGGCTCTAGCATACCTCAATCGTGAGTCTGGGATTTGATTAAGTTATAATTCATTAAATTGCTTATTTCCCTTTTAATTTAGTATTACAGTGGACTCTAATAGAATATTATCTATAAACAGCTTTGAGGAAATCACAGGCTGTACTATCAAAGGATATTATTGAAGAGAAAAATGCAAACAGAATCGGACAAAGCAACTATGGAGAACAACTTAAGTCTGTTGATTTGACATCTGTAATTAAATCTAGAGGTAAGTCATGAGCTTCAATTAAAGTCTTTTACTGCGTGTGAATGTTCCAGTCTGCTCAAAACTAAAGTTCCTTGTTTTAGCCAGAGACGAAAATTTAAAATTTAGAAAGGCAACCAGTGATAAGCTAGAGCTTTCCTAAAATCTTTTGCGTGCTTGTGGATGTCTCAACCTAACATTGGAAAAGATAAGAGTGTCTTGTTCAACAAATAGAATGAAACATATTTCACTTTGAAAATACAATTATATACTATCAATCCCAAATCTTGCAAAAGGTGGTTGAATTTAAGTTTAAATTTTCTGTGCCGCCTAGTGTAAGAGAACGCTGTAACCAAAAAGCATAGAGAGACCTTTGCAAATGTGTTAATTTATAGATGAAAACTTAAACTTCTTTTTCTCAAATGAAAGAATGACATATTGATTGACAAATATGCTAAAAGAGAAATTTTTGCAGAATGATAAAATGCCAAGATCATAAACATTTTTTAAAAATTCGACTAATATGATATGCAAAAGCTAGCATTGTTCATTCACAGAATGTAGAATATCTTTCAGGCCATGCAGATTTGTCACAGAGAAAAGAAAGTCTAACATCTGAATATCATTCAACCCATAATGCAGAACTTACTGATATTCAAGATTCGATACCTTGCAAGAAAGGAATGATCCTTCCTTTCCAGCCATTGTCAATTGCTTTCGAAAACATCAACTACTATGTTGACATGCCACAGGTCGGTGCAGTTAGACTTTGTTTGATCGAATTTAATTATTTAGCAATAGCTTTGGCATACCCAGTTTTTATCAAATAGAAATCTGGAACTAATAGATAGTACTTTGTTAGGAGATGAAAAATGAAGGTGTGGATCAAGACAAGTTACAACTCCTTTCCAACATAAGTGGGTCCTTCAGGCCAGGGATGCTTACAGCCTTAGTTGGAGTTAGTGGAGCTGGGAAAACCACACTGATGGATGTCTTGGCGGGAAGAAAAACAGGAGGATACATAGAAGGAAATATTCGCATTTCTGGGTACCCAAAAAAACAAGAAACATTTGCCCGCATCTCAGGATACTGTGAACAAAATGATATTCACTCTCCGAATCTCACAATCTATGAATCACTTGTTTACTCTGCATGGCTTCGACTTCCACAAGATGTTGATAAGAGAACCAGAATGGTAGGGTTTTAAGCTCTTCTCTTTGCATATAATAGTTTCAATGGAAGGTCTTTGCGTAATGAAACTAAACATGCTTTTCTTGGTGATATCTGTCTTAACGGTTACAGATGTTTGTACAAGAAGTGATGGAACTTGTGGAGCTTACATCACAGAGGAATGCTCTGGTAGGACTTCCTGGACTAACAGGTCTTTCTACAGAACAAAGGAAAAGGCTTACCATAGCAGTGGAACTTGTTGCTAATCCATCCATAATCTTCATGGACGAGCCAACTTCGGGATTGGATGCTCGTGCTGCAGCTATAGTCATGCGTACTGTACGCAATACAGTTGACACTGGTCGTACTGTTGTTTGTACTATCCACCAACCTAGCATTGATATCTTTGAAGCTTTTGATGAGGTAAATTTGAACACTTAATGAATTAGCCACTATGAGTAATATTATTTTATGTCATTTTAGACTAAAGAAGCTCCATACTGTTGCGCTTCCAAATTGGGAACAAGGAAGCCCTTGCAAACGCTAATCAATACTAAATGTTCACTTCTTTGGAATTCTGACTTGCAGCTTCTGCTCATGAAAAGAGGTGGCCAAGTGATCTATGCAGGGCCTTTGGGTCGGAATTCTCATAAACTCATTGAATATTTTGAGGTACTGTTGGTGTTTGTTCACCTCATGGTATCTCGATCCAGCTAGTTAATAACATATCATGCATGCCTTTGTCAACAGGAAGAATAATGATTTATATTTTTTTGTGTGATTAATTAGGCTGTTGGAGGTGTTCCACCAATTAAAGATGGATATAATCCAGCAACATGGGTGCTGGAAGTAACCTCTACATCTGTTGAGGAAAATCTTGGGGTAGACTTCGCCAATATCTACAGACAATCTTCACTCTATGAGTATGTACATAGTGATTGAAAGTTCCTTGAGAAAGAGCT
The DNA here is from genome assembly GCF_030272615.1 of Cryptomeria japonica. NCBI lineage: Eukaryota > Viridiplantae > Streptophyta > Pinopsida > Cupressales > Cupressaceae > Cryptomeria > Cryptomeria japonica. The sequence goes on along the minus strand of NC_081410.1, from coordinate 235,095,151 downwards.
GCCCTCGCCAATATTTAACTAATAGGTCTTCATTAAGAAAGAAAAATTGTCATGTAATTGTTAAAATTATTTTCTGTTTTTCAGATTGAATCAAACACTAATTAAAGAACTAAGCACCCCTGCTCTAGACTCAAAGGATCTATATTTTCAGACAAGGTATGCCCGGTCCTTCACAGTTCAGTGCGTGGCATGCTTATGGAAGCAATGTATGTCATACTGGCGAAATCCACACTATGTTGTTGTGAGGTTTTTCTTCAGCACAGTGGTTGCACTGATATTTGGGACCATATTTTGGGACCTCGGGAAAAAGAGGTTAGATTTTCTCGACTGATATAAAAGGCTTTCTTTGCTGACATGCAGCCCACCTGAGTTTTCTACACATTTTCTATAATTTCTTCAAAAACATGTTCGAGAACAAGTCACTTGTCATACCAGCAAATTATGTTGTCAAAAGCTTTTAGATTTATAATGATATGCTATAACTCTTCCCATGGGAAACCTTCTCTTTTATATTACAAAAATAGAATAATTTCTAAAAACATTCCAAGGTATTTTTTAAACTTTATTGCTGTTAAGTGCTTATAAACAGTTTATCAATTGTTTTGACAGAGGCAATGAACAAGATCTGTTTAATGTTTTGGGAGCACTTTACAGTTCTGTTCTTTTCATTGGAATAACCAATTCATCCAGTGTGCAACCTGTGGTTGATGTGGAACGGACCGTCTTCTATAGAGAAAGAGCTGCTGCGATGTATTCAGAATTCCCTTATGCCTTTGGACAGGTACCCTAAAAGATATTAACATAAATTTCCTATATTGTGTTCTGCAATGCAACTTAAGATTAACCAAATGACACTCTTGTTGTTTATTCATGTAGGTGGCAATTGAGTTTCCTTATGTGCTTATGCAGTCCGTGGTTTATGCTCTCGTGATCTATTCCATGATTGCATTTGAGTGGACCGCAGTCAAGTTTTTCTGGTTCCTCTTTTTCATGTATTTCACGTTTCTATACTTCACCTTCTTTGGGATGGTGACAGTTGCCGTTACTCCAAACTTCTCTGTTGCAGCAATCATTTCGTCTGCATTTTATTCTTTATGGAACCTCTTTTGTGGCTTCCTCATCCCTCGACCTGTAAGCCTATCTTTTCAAAACTTACGCTACAAACTTTTTTGTCTAGGCAAATTTTATTTTTTTGTTAAAAATCTAGAGCAGTAGTTCCTGATGTTTAGTAATGCAACCAAGCCTGTTTTCTTTGAATCAGAAAATTCCTGTGTGGTGGAGATGGTACTACTGGTTGACACCTATTTCCTGGACACTCTATGGTTTGGTTGCATCCCAGTTGGGTGATGTCGATTCAGAGATGGAGACAGCAGATGGGAAGATGACGGTGTCGGAGTTTATAGCGAATTATTTTGGGTTCAGACATGACTTTCTGGGAATTACAGCATTGGTGACTCTGTGCCTCCCTGTTTGCTTTGCCTCATTGTTTGCAGTGGCCATCAAAAAACTTAACTTTCAAAAAAGATAGGCATTCCATACAAGCCTATGCACTTGACAATCATCCAGTGTATTAGATTTTGGAATTTGATGGGACTGTCTCATCCAACCATATGTGGGCAAAATCATATGCTTCAATGGAAGTCGTGAAAAATTTGGCCGAGAGGCCACTATAACTCAACTTTCTAGTTATATGTAACCATTATTTTATTCTCATACAATATTCAATTTTGTTTACTCTTTCAATTCTTTTTATCTGTTATTTCCACCCTTTTCTTTCTTTGTAACTGAAGTTCAGTTCGTCTTACAACATTAATTTTTTTAGCATTTAAACCCCCCAAAATGCCTAGCTGTGCATTACCATGGTAATCAGTCATGGTGGAAAAGGCATATGAGAATTTTGATTGCAGTCGTAACATAAAAGAGTTGACAAGAAAACAAAATATATTGCAACGCTTGTGTAGCGTTTCACACATTCAAGACTGCATGCAATCCTGTGTTTGATTGTTTCTGTTCACTGCTCTTTCAATTCTGCAGTTTCTTGATATATGCATGTGCTTATTAACTATGTGTGGAGTAGCAGTGTGCAGAATTTGAGAAGGATCATAAGTGTGCAATACTTGAAGTGAAAGATCCGTCTTCTTCTTTGTGTCTAGATGGTAGAGGTGAGCACCCAATATCACAATTCTAATCACACTTAAATCTTCAGTTCTACAAGCATGCATGCTCTCCTCTCTTATTTAGATTTATCTGTTGCATGTACACCCAAGAATAATGTTTCCATGCATCTCTTTGCTACTTTTCATATTATTGTTATGGCACATTTTCCGATTAGTAAGCACACATCCATTAAGTCCATACTGGTCAAAATAAAGCCCGACTTAGTCCAATCCTATTCCCTTAGTCTTAAAAGCAACACCGTTTACCATAATGGAACTCAGAGTTATATTTCTGTGCAAATTAAGTAACGATTCATTAATACATGGTTCCTGTATATTGCCCCAAAAAACCACACCAATATAAATTATTTCCAGTGTATTAAGCTGTCATGACTCTGCCACCCAATTCTGTAGCAATAAAAATAAAATTCTGCATATAGATTCAATTGTGTATCAGAAAAGAAATGATGTTTGATTGACATACATTACTGAAAGGAAGACAGTGCTGCCAAAGTGCTTGGTCCTGACTATGGATTTAACATTTTTTGCTGAATTGTTGATGTCTTCCTGCGTGGTATCCTCCTCTTCAAGCAATATGGTATTCAAGATTGACCAATCTACATGTGGAATTCTGTGAAGGCCTAGATGTATCTTGTATACCATATTGCACCTCAAATAATATCCTATGTACAGTCTTCCTGCGTGGATTCCTCCTCTTCAAGCAATCCATATTGTAAGTTTACAACTATTCAATCAACCATATATCCAAAGGCTTTTTCATAGATGTTGAGAATCGATTTGATGACTCTGGCTTCTCCAAAAAAATGAGCTATCCATTAAAATGGTGTCATCAACAAATTGTTGATGAGAGAAAATCAAATCGGCAGAGGATGGCTTGAGACCTTTCAAAGATCCTTCGACAACTTTTTCATGAATGAATCTACCCAAACTTTCCACCATTATAGTGAAAATAATAGGCGATATGGGATCACCCTTCCTAAGAGCCCTCGAGGTTCTAAAGAAGGAAGACTCTGTTCTTTTAACTGTTCTCTGAAAACCTTCTCGGTGACCTCTGTGTCTCTGTAACAGTCATAATACTCAGTGCTTCCTCATGTCTCACACATGTATTGCTTCATACACTCATGCATACACATGCATCCTATATTCCTAATCCTGAATTCATGTTGTATATATAGATCTCTTATGCACTACTATGAAATGCATTTCCTAAGTAAACTTAAGTAAGGTGTAATAATATCCATGATGAATAATTAATTACACCAACATAGTCTCTAAGGGGCATATCGGTTTGCAACCCTCCATCTATCCAATCTTGACGGAATTGATCTTGTAAATCTACCAATGTGGGTTCATTGCCTTCTTGATGCTCCACTCTAGGTGGAAAGGTAGGTATTATTGGTCTAGAATTGGTTGTAGGAATACGTCAATTTGGAGTTCTATTGTTGTTTGAATGGTCTTCATTTCCATCGTTGCCTCCATTATTGCCACCATGGTTATTATTATTGTGATTGTTATTAGTATTTATCATGGTTTGAGTGAACATGTCTAATAGAGCCAACACTATGCTTCATCAATGTAAAGGTTTTTAACTGTTTTTTTAAATAAAAGTTTTGCATCTCTAGGGTTTCAACCTTTTAAATTTCATTTTCTTCTTTCTTTCATATCTATGGTTTAATATTTAATAGTTGAAGCTTGACTGATTTTGTTATTTTCCCAAGGTTCCCAACTTTATAGATGGAAATGAGGTATCCTTAGGTAGCCATACTCATATAGCTAGTTGTCAAGATTAGGATAGTCTTTTTGAACATTGCACAAAGTATGATAATTAGTTAAAAGTCATGTTATCTTGTTGCAATGTCTTCCTGCGTTCAAAAAATATCTTCACAATGGATATGCAATGTCTTCCTGCGTGGATTCCTCCTCTTCAAGCAATATGTTATTCAAGATTGACCAATCTACATGTGGAATTCTGTGAAGGCCTAGATGTATCTTGTATTAACATTGCAGAGCTGTACTGACTGCAGGCATCACATCTAGTTCCAGATACTACTTCAAGCGGCAGCCATTATGTATAGCCTCAGAATCGTGTGGAACTTGGACATAATTAACAAAATAAAGCATTAAGTTATTGTAGTTATGACATTTGTTTAATAGTTGATGATATTGTGCAGTGTCATATTTCCAGCACGACAAAGGGAGTATAACGACGTGTATCTTAATAACGTATCATAAATCTATGGAATATTTTTGTTAGAGCTTTCATTGTTGATGTCGAAACCAACCAAAACAATTGGTGTTGATCATCAATGACTATTATACTATCTTTGTGATTAAGAGTACGCTTCAAACGATGGTGAGTAGATTGATTGTATCAGCGTACTTCAAATTTGTTTCAGATAGGATATATAGCTTGGATATTGTGGTCCTAGATATCAAGGAGAGATTGGCTATAAGTTCGGAATATTTCTTCCCACAATTTAGTGGTGAAAGAACAAAGCTGTGAAGGGACGCAGAAAGTCCAACCAGAATGCTTGCAATGTTCTCTCCCACAGATTTCTAGTTAAAGCTTTCATTTTGTAGCCTTGGATTTCAACATGGTACCATTGAAAATATTGAATCAAGTTTTAGGTGGTTACGGTTGAACATTTGAATATTCTTGAGACAACACAGGATGAAGAGAGGCTTTTTCACGTTCACTGCATTGAGGAAATGCTGCTGCATATTTCTCATGTTTTCTACTGATGTCTGCATGCCCACTATCCTCATGGCATATGAAGATTTTTATGTTATGTTGATATTATAATAACATCATTGTTTTTATCTGTGAAAGAAAAACAAAAATAATAAGGCTGTTGTTTTTCTTCTTTATCCAATCAGAAATGGCAACTTTCTTTCATTGTAAATTGTTATTTAAATGAGAAAAACTAAAAGGATAAAACTGTTGTTTTCTTTCTTACCCAATCAGAAATGGCAACTTTACTTTCACTAGATTCACTGTATACTAGGGGAAAGGACCCAGTAGTTGTGCATAGTTGTGCACCCTAACTTGGCGCTTCTCAAAATCCTATGTGGAAATTTCAAATCACTCCGTTTTTTTTACAGCAGCTTACTTGGCAAGTCCCCTACTTATAACCTAAGGTTTCAGGGCCACATCATCAAATATGATGCCACATCAGCATGCTTTTTGCCAAGGTGTCCAAAACAGGGCAAAAAAAAAGTGAGACCAATAGGTGTGCAAAAGGGCCCCAATACTTGTGCAATTGATGTGGCATCACATGATTGGTTACTTTCAAAAACATATGATATATTTCATTCAATTATTGGTACTTATCATACAACTATTGGTGCAATGTTGTACAAAAATTGGACATTAAATCAGCAAGTATGGGGGTATTAAATCAACAACTTCTATCACAAGAATTGGAATGAGCTCAACTACTTAAATTAAGAAAAATGACAAATAATTGTACTAGATAGAGATTACGTTTTAAAAAGATAATTGTACTAGTGATAGAATCAATTCCCAAGCCAAAGAATTATATCAAGCAGACAAAATGGACAAGGCTAAATAAACATGTGCGATTTTCATAATTAAGAAATGATCCATTTTGTTTTTAATGATTAAGAAATGGTCCACTTTGTTTTTAATAACTAAGAAATGGTCCATTTTGTTGACTAGATACCACCGGCTACATCTTGCTAGAGGTACTAGAACTTTGACAGTTTCTGACATTAGATGGCCATTGGCAAAAAGGAAGAAAAATCAAATTTGATGGTAATGTTCCCATCATGAATGATAAAAATCTTGTAATTTCAAGCATTTTTATGCCACTTTGTAATAGTGTATGAGTCATTTTACAAGATGGTTTTTAAACCTTTGAATAAGGTAGGGGTCCTATGGAGGGAGCTTCAGCTCTATTTTTAAGGAAGAGGTGGTGTCATGAAGAAATTATTTTTTTGCTATAGGATTATTTGGAATCTTTTCTCAAAAAATAGAAGCCCCTACTTTTTAGGCTTGTAATTTTAAGCAAGTGAAAATGGGGTGGGGTTAGAAATTGCCCCACCAGCTTAGGAATATTTTATGTCAATTATCTATCCTCTGAATTTTAAAGGGAAAAATAAATTTATTTACAACCACCTTGCTTAAATTTGAGAGAGTTAAACTTAAGATGAGACTCCCAGCATCCTTAAATTTAGGAGCTAAAATCTAGGAGCTTAAATTTTTAAGCTGAGTGCAATACAAAATTCATGGGACCACCAACTTTAAAATATTCCAAAAAAATCTCAGCAGCTCCAACTCTACTTTTTAGGAAGCTCCCCTCCATGGGACCCCAACCTAAGGTCTTGTTCTTTAACCCACCAGTTTTTTTTCCATTTTTGTGCCGATACCTTAAGCCTAGTAAGATATTTATTGCTTTCACTAAAAATTAGGGTTGATAAATATCTTCCTATTCATTGAGGCTTTCTATTTTTCTTTTCTTTTTTTCTAGATCCTGCAAATGCAAATTTGTTTATTATAACTTCGGTGTTTTAAAGATGTTGATTTAGAAGTAATACTCGATGACTTGATGTTTGTTGGGGAAATAATTAGTTAAAATAATGATAAAGGAAATAAATAGACTAATTAAGTAATTAATCGATGAGAAACAACAATTACGTTGGAATTTGGAGTTGGATTTGGACTTTAAATATAGATAAAATAATTAAAATAAAATATATATCTCAATGTCAACATGAAATTAAATTGAGTGTGATAGAGAATCAATATCCGAAACCTAAAAATGGATTTAAAAATAGATAATTGAGATCAATGTTTACTTTGAAATCTTGAATTGTGGTTGAGCTTAAATCAAGGTTGTGGGATGAACCCTAAACGTCACAAGTGTAGCTTTGAACTTGAAGATGTGATCTTTATCCTTGTTAGATTTAGTTGTACATTAAATGGTCATCATAAATTTTGAACTAGAGATTGCAATAGCATAAAATTGGATGTATTGGAAGCAAAATGACAAATTGATTTAGTTTGTTCTTTGAATTTGTGTAATATCAATCTTGTAAATATAGGATTGCAAGTACAACTTTGAACTTGACAACCTTGACCCTTGATAGATTTAGTTGTCCACTATTTTGATCATAACTTTGAGGCATAGCTCAAAATTACTTAAATTTGGATGTGTTGAAAGGAAAATAATAAAATGAATATGTTCTTTGAATGTGTAAGATTAATCAAGATTGATTATATGATTTACGGTCTTGACCTAGGAATTGTCATTTTGACTATTACATGCATGTTCAAAGTTTGACTATTGAGGGATTCAAAATTATTTGAAGGAAAATGGTAAACAAACTAGTGATGTGTGGAGTTTTATCTAGATGTATTTGCATATATAAATTATATATTTTAAAAATATAAAAATACTATGATTTTACTTGGAAATGTAGAAAGTAAGAAATAAATAAAAAATCTTGTTTAACAAGCTAATTAATTTATGATACATAAATGAAAAAGCAAAGATCAACAAAAATTTATGATACAAAGTGGCATTAAGCGAGCCACACAACAAAAATATGTGCTTAAGGTGTCAAACAACATGTAATTACACACTTGACACACATCCCAATGCACAATGCATGGGTGACACAAATGGAAAACTTCACTCCACTTTGGGACAGGACACTAAAGTTATCACAAAAAATGAGGCATGGGAGAGACATAGGGTTCCCAAAACACTTTGTACCTCCTTCAAATCTCTTTGCTAAGCCATCCCTCGAATCACATTGGGATATGATAACCCAAAGGGTCAAAGCCATCATAATAGGCTATAGATAAAAATTGACCACATATTGGACTTGGAGTTTTGATGTGGTTCCAAGTCAATTATTTTCTAACTTCGACCACTATATTGCAAAACAAAACAAAAAACCTAATGGCTTGCAAACCTTAGGCCTTTTCTTGGGCTAGAACTTGTTCTAAGTCCAAATCCCCCCTTTAATTTTGACCTTAAACTTGCATGTAGACAACTTATTTCGAAGTCCAAAGTTCCATTTGCATGTTGTGAAATTGTGTACACTATGGAGCTCCACTACTTGCTCATAGATTGTAGGCTAACATAAAGATTTGGAAGCTTTGGTTCTAAGTACCTACTTTGACTCACCCCCACAACTTACTAAACAAACCACCAACTTGCTTTATGTTTACATCAAGACTTTGTGCAAACAAGGATCCAAAATCAACCAAATGAGATTGTAAAGAAATAGGGTAAAAGAACATAATTGTATCACACTTTTATTAATGAAATGACAAACACAAATATAAACTTTTAACTTTTATCACTTAAGAGTGATTTATATTTTTTATTTTTAAAATGCTAAAAACACATGAAATGCAAACTCTCTTTTTTCTTGGTGAGTATGGGTAAAAAATAAAATTATATTAAGAAAGACTTAAGTACATAAATCATAGAACCATAAAGATTTCCAGATGACCATAGCCACTACAATCCAAAGAAAAAGAAGAATCCACCCAAGATCTTTACAAAAGTAACTACCCTAACATATAAAATACCAATAAAACCAAAATGGTCTTCATCAGAGCCTAACATGGCCCATCAATATTAAACCATCATCTCCTCATCAATAGTTTGAAGAAGCAATCATCAGCGCTCTTGATCTTGATCTGTGTATGCTAAATTTAACTTCAATACTTGGAGCAATATCAATACCAGTACCACATCTCACATAATCATTAAAATACCTATGCAAGTGATAAGCACGACCATCCATCAACATAAGAGAACACCATATTTACATAGAAACCCATAAGGGAAAAACCACATTGATGAGAAAAAAAAATTGGGTTTATTGTTTAAATCCAACCTCAAAAAATGATAATAACTTACAATTATTTTCAAAGCACCAACCCCACGTGAATTTCAATAGACTTCAGAAGTCTAGACACCAATCCTTAATCAGATTTGTTGGCACCAACCTACAAGAGACACCAATCTCCTAATCCAAAGAACAAAGCACCAACTCAAATAATCATGCACCAACCTCAAACACAAAGTAGATATAAAAAAGATAGAAGATATGTCATGCAAACCTTACAAACTCAAAATTCAACATCTATTTAATTTGATCTACTCCAAAACATTCTCACAATGTGTATAAGATTTGCATCTTATTTCACACACTTTACAATATATTTGCTTCTCTTTATTGAGTATACATCTTGCACAACTTCTACCACTTTTTCACACATAGGAATGAAAGTAATTGGCATTATATATGCATGCCAATTTTACTTATGCTTTCATGTTGGCCTGGAACTCATTATAATATTTGTTAGTTTGCCAAGGATTAATCCTTTAAATCAAATGTGTGCTTGTCTCGATCTAAAGCCAACACGTTACACCATCAGTAAGATCACACTATGTGTTACCCTTGACATGAACTTAATTGGTTTTAAATTACCTTCACACGCTCCCTCTAGCTAGTGCATGTTACCTTCCTCTAGTGCATCCAATAGAAACTCTTGCATAGTCAACAAGATAACACAATGTGTACTTTGTCACTTCCAAATTTTTAAATACAAGAGAAACGCCTCTAAAAATCTACAATATTTTTCTACATTTATAGATTTTACTTATCTTCCAAGCCACATGCCAAAATACTTTATTATAGTAGAATGTGGTATCACAAATATTGACAGTAAAACTAGATGCATATACAGTATTTGATCAAAAAACCTTAGAAACTCAACGTAAACACTTTTAGGCCACAATAAATGCATTAGACATATAGAAACCACTAACATTTGTACATAATGATAATATTAAGAGAGCTATCCAATCATTACTAGATGTTGTCCTTTGTTGTTCTTAAATACTCTAAAATGACTCAATCACCTTGGCATCAACAATCTTCTTGGCATCAAGGATAACACTATATTCAACATGTAAGCATCTAAAAGGAGGTTGAAGCAAGAAGGTTGCTCGGGCAATTCTAAAACTCTATTAGAGAGGCAAAATGGGTAGCATGTTTATTCCATGTTTTTTACCAAAGACTCCATAATTCAAAATTAAAATGGCATCGAAAGAAAAGTTTATTTGTATCTTCCCCATTATTTCCACATAGAAAACACATTGATGTCCCATGAAATCCTCTCTTATGGATTCTTTTCCATGTGAGACACATATTTTGATTCAATAATCATAAAAAGAAGTTGCATTTAGGCCAACCAAACCTATTACATATTTTCTCCCATATAAGAAATTCAAGATGTCTTCCATTTTGTATCTCCAAAGCTTGATATATTACTCACCTTTGGGAATAATACCCTAGGAAAGAATATATGAATCCTCCAAAGTATGACATATTCTATTGCCCAAAATAGAAGCAAGAAACTTCATACCATCCATAGAACCTCTTATAGGCTAGAGTTCAAGATCCTTCCAACCATTTAGCAAGTATCTTCTCGAAGAGTGCTTTAACTTAAATTCTACTACATATGACCACCCTACTACTAAGAAGGTATCATGAAGGGGTTCAAGATAAGGAAAAAGGATATAATGGGTAGATGATTGTCCCAATAATCCTTCAAAAATAATATAGCCTTATTGCCCTGATTAATGATTTAAAAAAGGCCTGGTTTAATAACCTCAATACTCGTCTTCTGATTATTTCAAATCATTGACCCTTTTCTACCCATCTCCATTCATGGAACGTCTTCATCAACCACCCCTCAAAAATATTTGAAGTTAAGTAGTCAGGCCCAAGGTTACTCCAAATTTCTACACCATCTTAAAAAAACAAAAATATCTAAAGCATGATAAATATTGAGCTCAGAAAGATGAAGACCAAGGCCACCATATTTCTTGGAATGGCATAGGTTGTCTCAACTCACAAGGCTACATTTCTCAAACTCAATTACCTTCCCAAAGAAACTTCCTAGAGAGAGAATCAAATTTCTTATGGAAGATTTTGGGAGCAGCAAGAATCAAGAATCGGTAGATAGGAAAGTCATGTAAAATAGATTTTAGAAGAATCAACATGTTTTAACAAAGGATTAACCAATGAAAAATCCAATGGCTCACCTCTATGCAAAATTTGTCTAAAATCTCTTTCATTTCTCTCTTCTAAGATTGCTTGTAGAAAGGGGAAATCATAAATAATCCATCAACAAGCTCCCAATCTAGAAATGAAGAGTATCAACAATTCTATGTTGAATAGCCTCTTGAGTATTAAATAAATAAATTCTTAATTTTCCTTCATATATTTGTTAGCCCAAATTAGATAAGTATATATATCTATAAAAAATTGAGGTTGTTTTTTTCATTAGTTTTAGCCATACCCATCAAGGGAGTATCATCTACAAATTGCAAGTATGTGAGCTAAGGTTATGAGTGGAAGACCAACCATGAATAACTCAAGCCAACTTATAACCTTGAATAACTCCTTCCAACTAATGATTCTTCATTAATTTTTGTCATAAGTATCACAACAGTATCATCCAAAAATTACAAGTATGTGAACTAAGATTATGAGCACAAGACCAAAATTGAATGGCCCATGGGGGCTTCACTTAGTGACCCTAGGTTATAGCACATGCGTTCATGGCATACTAAAGAATCCTTCTATTTTCAAAAACAAAATGCCCTAAACTCCTTTTTCTTCACCCCCTTCCAATACATAGGTTGAATTTAAAGCCCCCCTTATTTTCACCAAATATTGCATTTTTTCATAGCCTGAATTTAAAAACCCCCTATTTTCACCAATAGGCAATATATTGTACCCTCATTTTTGGGATATTAAACCCCCCAATATTAATGCGTGTGATATAATATTGCCTATCCAATGAAGCCCCCTGTGAAATGGCCCCTACAAACTTATGATGCTTCAACAATTTTCCTAAACCTTTTGTCATACAAATAAATAAGGAGATAGGGGGTCTCCCTATCCTAGACCTCTATAAGCATAAAAATAAGTTGAAGGTATAAAATTGATAAGAAAAAATATAATAGAGAAAAGACCAAATGACCCTTTCGTGGACCTTTAATAAGTTGAACTTATCTAATATGCACATTTCCCCATAGATATAGTCATAGAATGGATGGCTTTAGTAGCAATCACAATAACATCAAAAATATTTCAACCCTACACAAACCCCCTTCCTCAAAAGAAATGAGAGGTCCCAAACATTTCTTTAATCTTTCTACAATCATTTTTGGGATTATCTTCTAGAAACATTGCAAAGAAGAATAAGACAAAAACTAAAGATGAAGCTCCCATTTTATTAATAATAAAAGTTAGGAAAGTAGTAATAATAGACTTGAGCAAATGCTTATTTCATTGTAATTATCCTCTAACTACCTCTAACAAATCAAATTTCAAAATCTCCCCCATAAAAATAATGCAAAAAATTCTATAAAGAAACTATAGGTCTAGTAGTTGAAAGCAAAAAGAAACTTATTAATGATTTCTAAAACCAAAGAGGGGATGAAATAAAGAATGAGTCTTTCTTCTTCAAAGGCTTGGAGATCTCATCAAGTAAATAAAGAAGAAAATATGAGATGGGTTCCTTCGAGATTTGTTGGGAAGTGGACAATTGATCCCTTGTATAGATGTTCTCAATCCTTCACAAAATTATGAAAAATAGTCATTAAAAAAGTGTTCTTTTATCTTTTTCCTATAGCCAATCTATCATGGATTTTTTCTTTTAAAATATTTCAATTATTTAACCTCCCATTCAACTATCTTCTTATAACAAGAGGTTTCTTCCTTCAAAAGCTCCACCACCATGCCTTCTTCCTTACTATGAAAAGTAATTCTTTCAAGATGCTTTTGAAGAAACAACTTATCTTGGAAAACATTTGCCCATGATGGGACCCATCAATGAACCTATTGCATGCTTGGTCTACGATGCTCTTTCCTCCACATGCTCACAGAGACGGTTGAAATCTCAGTCAAATGATTTCTATTTGCATTTGCATCTGCCATCATGATTTTTCACACTGTTACATATTTTTCTTAAGCCAACTCTAGTTGGATTTTGTTTCAACCAGTGATGGGAATTTCATATAGTTCTGGTATCACTCAATGCATGCAAAACTCTATTCCCTTTCCTTATTAATGTTCTTAACTCAAACCCAAGACTCACAATCCTTTTACAGTATCATTTTCTTAATATCATATTTTCTATAGTCCACAACCAAAGCTATGATTACATGCATAGTTCATAATATTGTTGTTATTTCTATATCTTATCTCTCTAGTGAAGTGTTTTGTCAACTGATCAAATGTTGTATACGCCTAAAATATACAAGGAAATACTTTCTTCGAAATACTATCTAGTATAATAGTTATTTTATTTATAATCTTGAGCACATAATTCAACCAGATTAGTACAAAATAAGATGCCATGAATTATGAATATTTTAAAATAAATGAATGCATATCTCTTGACCCATTTTATGAGAAGCATCATTTAGCTATCTCTATGCTTAAATTGTAGAGGACATATAGATGTTGAAGAAAGTGATTCAAAGGTCGTAAATTATTGTATTAGTTGATCATTATGGAAATTTGAAGAAAAACTTTGCATGAGGCACTGTAAATGAGCATGAGTAGATCCCATATTACAAATAGATAGGAATCAATATTTATAGAATTAAATCAGGTATAGTATTGAACCAAATAGAATTTTTGTCAAATTATAAGTGAAGTTTTACCTTTTTGAACAATGTGAAATAAAATTAGGAGTTACAATTTGATACTTCCCGCTCCGAAATATGTTACATATGAAAATTTATACCTTGAACTTGTCACTATAAGGAGAGAAATGATGTAAATAAATTGACATGTAAAGAAACTTGTCATTAAATTTTATAGGAGTAAATAAATTATTCTTCAAGTTATTAAAATGTGTAACTTAGAAACTTTTAGGGGATTATCAATAACATAGTAGAATTGGCAAAGCAAAGAATAATTATAATTGTGTAAACCCTATTCAAAATAGATATATCAATGCAAGGAATTTGTTTTGTATAAGTTTATTATTTTACTTAAAAAATTACAATGTGAGATAATCAACAAAAGAAGGAAATCTTGAATGGGGGTTTAATGACAAATATCAGGGTAGGAATACTATATGTAGGAAAGTATTGCTTGATCTTGTTCTTAACTTAATAAACAACCCTTACTATTAGAATGAAGTTTATGATTCACAAATAATAAGGGAACAAGTATTACAGTAAGATGACTTGCTAGTTAAGGACATGTTTAATCCTTTATCTTAAAGATTAATATTTATTTAACTAGATCACATATGATTTTGTACAATTAAGGGTGGATCACATTATCTTATCTTCTCATACAAAGACATTTGGGTGTTAATCAATGATAGCTTTTTAAGATCTTCCATAGCTAAGGTTTTGGATATATTCATTATATGGATTTGATTATCATATATGTTCCTTATTGAATTCTTGATTGTTTATGTGGATTATCTTAGAATAATTGTGATTGGAGTTGTATTCAAATCTTGTTGAGTAGATAAGTGGATATGCTTATACTGAAGCATTTTTAAACTTTATACGCTCTTGTATGCTCATATGTTCTCTTGATCACTCCTGAATGATCTTATATACTCTTGTATGCTTATATGTAAATGTTATGATAAGCTCAAATGCATGTTTGAACAAAACATGTTGTCTTATGTAAAATTGCACTTGAACTAGTTATATGCTCATAGTTGATCATCAAGAAGATATGAAATGATGTATTCTTATTGTTACCTAACTTTGCTTCCAACTCAATCAGGTAGAGCTGGAACAAAATTTACATTGAAAAATTAAAATTACATATATGATTATTCTAAGTGCTCATACAAGTAAGAGATGATATCAACTAAAACAATAGATTCAATGCAAATGTTCTTTCAAGAAACAAAGATATGCATCTTTGAACAATGGATTGCTTTCTTTATTCATGAATTCAAAAAGTATAGTGCCCCACACCAAATGTGGGAATGACTCGTTTAATACATTATGAAAGGAAACTATATATTTATAGAATAAAAGCATATAAAAGAGTAGGGATCTGTCATTGCCCGAATGACAAATCCCCAAGGCTGAGTTGTCACTTGTTTTCATACTCCAAAAGTTTCTCCAAGAGATAAAAAAGGGTGGTTTTAGAGCTCAAGATGCCTAACCTTTCATATATAATATTAATAAACATACACTTGCCCTTATAAAGCATTAAATAAGTTATGCAGTCATCTCATCCAACAAGGGAAAACAGAGAATCATCATCAATATCTATCAAAATCTGAATCTTCATTGTTTCATCTAATATGTTTGTTCATTGTGCAGGTACAGGTATCATATTCATTGCTGGATTATTTTATACTAAAATAAAATATCACAGCATGTGGAGTAAATTGGGCTCCCACAAGGGTTGAGCCCAACATGTTGCAATCTAATGTTTAATAGAAGCAAGGGAATTTCTTGTTTCATGGTAGTTCAATCAAGAAGAGGTTCTTCATTCACAACAGTGAATTGATGAATTTGCAGCTGGTATAAATAACAAATCACCACTCAATGGAGCCACATTGAAACAATATAGATCAAGAAACCAAGTCACATCAAATATCAAATGGTGGATTTAAGTCATGTTTGAATGCTCTCATGATAGATTTAAAATAATAACAGTCCATTCAAAGGATAAATGATAGCTATAGGAAGGGGCTATCTTTAGTTTTGAAGAAGGGGCAAAGGATAGTGATAAAGGCTTTAGATTTGGTGCTTTGGAGGGGTAGAATAAGGGATGAACATGATTCACCTTATGCCCTTTTAAGAGATAGCATGTAGGGTTAAATTGAATAGACCGTGATGGGAAATTACTCATAATAATAGTTCAAAGGATCCTCATAAATCTAAATGCTTAATGAATCATAAGGTAGTTTGTATAAAGTGATAGATCACAGCCTTATTAACTACCTTAATCAAAAAGCAAGCCTCTATCAGAATATGGATAGCATACAAAATAAAGTTTAAATATTACTAAGAAGGCACAAAGATATTCACCACAGATCAAAAATAACAAGGAAGGATAGTGATCGAAGGGTTTGAGTGATATCCCATGAATGAGGAAAATTATAGACAAAGATGCGACAAACCAGTGAACATTAAAAGTACAATCTAAGACCACAATCATAGAGCATCAATAGGGGTCTCAATGTTTTCAAAAGAGAGACATTCTACAGTCCATAATCCTAGACAATGAGAAGTACAATCAAATGCACAAAAATACAACGATTGATTGTCAAAAGGAACTATCCTTAGTCCTTGTGAAGAGCAAAGGACAGTATGGGGAAGAAAACATGTTATATGTCTTTTAGATGTATTGTTGATCA
Organism: Cryptomeria japonica; assembly: GCF_030272615.1. Classification (NCBI taxonomy): domain Eukaryota; kingdom Viridiplantae; phylum Streptophyta; class Pinopsida; order Cupressales; family Cupressaceae; genus Cryptomeria; species Cryptomeria japonica. Next base: position 235,078,561 of record NC_081410.1, on the reverse strand, counting down.
TAGAGGAACCCTGAAACAAGAAGAACACATAAAGATGTGAGGAAAGGAAAGGAAAGGATAAATACAATAAAATTTATGGTGTTTGGTGGGGTCATAGGGGCACCATACACCATATGTATTGTTGATCATAGAGGAACCCTGAAACAAGAAGAACACATAAAGATATGAAGAAAGGAAAGGAAAGGATGAATAAGATAAAATTTATGGTGTTTGGTGGGGCCATAGGCCCACCATACACCATATACGGTGTATGGCGGGTCTGTGACCCCGCCAAGCGTTGGTGCCCTTTCACCAAAATGTTGCTTTTCTCCAAGGTGTTGGGTGAGGTTAGAAACCCACCCTAGACCATTTTGAGTAACTATCTAAGGTGTTTGGTGGGTTTATAACCTTTCCCAACACCTCTTTTGTATTTACACTTTTTCAAGTGTAATTCAGGTTTCTAAACCCAAATTACACCAAATTTTGTTCATCCCAAGTGCAATTCATGTTTAGAAACCCAAATTACACCTTAATCCACACTTTTTTATAAGTGAATTTTTCAAGCTTATAAGTTGAAATTCACTTATCACACACACATAAATTGAGATTTTGTATCTAATTTACCCTGGAGATCAAGTTATCAAAGAGGGTTTTGGAAAACCTAATGGCCTAAATTGTGTCTTTTTTCTGAAGATTGTTTATTCAGATGAATAAAATGATTGATTAGTTATACCATTGTAATACTAATGATTTTCCTTTTTCTTAGTGTTATTATCATATCAATGATAGAAGCTTCTCCAAGAAAGAGGGTGATGAAGTTCAAAAAGTAAGACCCCCATCTAATATTTCCGCCTTCTTTAGTCACATCCAATATTGATAATATAAGAGATACAGAAATAGGTCATGTTAACCTATTTGAGTTTCTAAAGAGGGTTGAGCATCCTTCTTCCTACCATCAGATGGAATCTCTCATCAATAGTAGTATCCATTTGGTAGCAGCTTTCCCCAAGTCATCTCGGGACCCTGAGTTTGTAATGGCAATTGCAAATCATTTTGATCTGGTCAATAGAAGTGTGAAGGATGATGCCACAAAGAAATTTATCAAGGATTGATGAAGAATTATTTTCTTCTATCTTCAAGTGTCCCAGTACTGAGAAGTATCCTAACATCACAATGCAGTCAGCTATAGCCTACTTTAATAGGAATTTTGACAACTGTAGAAAGAACATGAATGATAATTGGTTAAAGACCCCAAGACCTACCATTGCAAGGTAGCCAAAAACTCTTCCAAGATGCGACTTCATTGAAGAATTCAATGATTTGATAACTCTTTTGAGCAAGGTGAAGGGCCTTCCCACCTCGAACACCTACTGGATGTATCAATACATCCATGTGATTAGGAAAAATAAAGAGAAGATATTTTGGGTAAAGCAAATAAGTGATTCTATCTGTGAGCAGTTGTCCAAGGTACCTACCACACTCAAGTTTTAAATGACCTCATACTTGGTGTACGTTGTGGCTTCAATGAGACATTTTCCTGGTTTGTCTACAACTAGTGATAGGAGACAGATTGAGGTACATAAATATTATTCCCAATTGGTTCTTTAGAATAGTCATATTCATTTTTGGAGAGTAAATGATGCATTCTTTGGTTATTATATGGTTATATTAAACTAGAATTTGTATAATAAATGAGTATTTGATCATGCTTGGGAGGTGGTGAAACAATATGGATGCATGTCCCTTCAATTCCCAACTTTCACATACCTTAGGGTTGGTTGTTTCATTGGTGAGCCTTTCATGTTTCCTAGGTATCCTTCTGATAAGATTGTATTGATGGAGCTAGCTCGTCAAATGAATGCAGTGCATGAGGCACAATTAGGTTCTCATAAAATAGGTTTGAAATTCTCTCTTACCATTGGTAGATATTCCATCAGCTCCATCTTCAAAGATAGAGCAATGGAAGAGGAGATGAGAAGAGTCACCATGAGGTTCTTTAAGGCCAAAAAGGACTTTGACTATAAAGGGATGAGAAATAAGTTGAAGAAGGCATATGTTCATGTGCATCGAATAGAAGATGTTTGGCTTGATTATGGATCTAAGCATGATGTAAGCAAACTTGAATATTGTTGGTTAATAGTTGAGCAAATTGAAAACTTTGGTCTTGTTGATGTTCCTAGTGATCTTGAGGAAGAAGGAGACATCTTAGATCCTATATACGATAAGTACAAATTTTCCTCTACTCCTTTGCCTCTCATCTAATGGTATCAAAAGGAATTTACTTCTATCAGGAAGCGATTTCAAATTATTCTTACGAATATCAGTATTTGGTTGACTCTACATGGTGTTCCAATGAAACCCTTTTCTTTTAGTTCTGATGATGATACTATTGGCCCAATGGGAAGGATATTAGAAATTAGAACCAAGAACAAATAGGATCCCACTACTCTGACAAAGGCTTCCAAACTAAAGTTCATAGCTGGAAGTAAGAAAGGGAAAGACCAAGGAGAGCCATTAGCCTCTAATGTTCATGAGACACAAGAGGCTAAAGTTCCAAATGAACAAGTTGAGGGTGAGCATCTTGATGAAGAACCAATTGATGTTGATCAATCAAAAGAAGGGAGAGAAGAAGGTGATCAATAACATGGTGAATTTGATGAAGAAGAATTGCCACAAGTAGATAAGTCCTTACCCCAAGTACCTTCTTCTTCATCTAGATTGTAGGTTCTTGTTTCTACTTTTGAGTCTGAACCTCCAGTGGTTACATGTATTTCCCCTTTGAAAGTGTTATCCATATATCTTCCACTAGCGCAAGTGAATCCTCTCTAGATACACCTCATGACATCGTTGAGAATTTTTTCTCATCTTTTCCCATGTTGTCTGAAGTGTCCATCACCATGATAGATGATTTTGATAAATTCATGAATGAGTCAGCTCCTAGATCCAATAAATCATCCCTTGAAAATCCTTCCCATGTTGTCACAATGGCATCACCTATAGTAACTATATGCTAAGATTGTGGTACCTAAAAAAGAGACACAAACAACACAAACACACCAATGGGACATTGCATTAGAGATTAAAATCAATCAAACACATTAGTTAATCAAAAACTCTCAAAATCATCTCATTGTCCTCTATCTCCAAGGATCTTCAAGATTCAAGGTGGCCTTCACTTGGAAGAGCACTTGATCTTTAAGATGAAAACCTAAAGAATAAGATTCAAGGATGTGATCTAGGATCAAAAGGGATGCAACTAAAATCTTAGTAATGAGATGAAAAGCTATTGATATGATATACAAAATGGAGGTGTATTTCCAAATTGAAAGATTAAGTGATTGAATTAAGCTAAGATGGAGATGAGATATGAGAATGCTATGAAATTGGTATGGAATTAAGCTAAATGATAATCTAAAGCATGATATAATCTAAACTATAATGCAATTAAGATGGCCTAGATGCTTGAAGATGAACAATTGGAACTCCTTGATAACCTGCACAACAGAATAACTATTACATGGATGCAAAAGAAGATGGATTCTTAGATTGAAGAAAGGGGTTCTATTTATAGAGAAAATAGAGAAATAGATGGTTGAGATTGAGAAATCTCAACAAGGGCTAGGATTGAAAATTATCAATCCATGAGGGGAATTCAATCCAATCCCAAGTTTAAAAATGTCACCTTGAGATGGCTTGAGAGGATACTAAGTAATCGTTAGGGGTAACCTCAAGAGATGACATCATTGGATAATGCTATTATCCAAGGGAGCATGTTATTGTCCAAGAGGTAAACTCTTGTGGAAAGTTGAGGGATGGCCAAAGGGACAACCATCATGGGTTAGGATGATGTCTTGTAAGAGGCATTAAATGCTCTTTGAAGACTTTGGAGGTTAACTTGTTGAAAGCTAGATAACCTTACAAGTTTGGAAGACTCAACAAGTTAACTTGTTGAAGAAGGAAGAGTCTTCAACATATTTAGAAGACTTTCTTCCAAATTTGGAGAAGTGACTCCCCCAAATTTAGGGATGTGACATGATTAGAAGAATTAGGCTAATTAATGAGGGGTTAGAGGGATTCTATAAGAATGTTAGCATGCTAATGGTAAATGTAGGAGAATGCAAGTGGAGGAAAATAGGTATTTTAGATAAAATAAAAGATTTATTTTAGCCAAAAGGGATGCAACTTTCATTTGTAGGATTTTTCAAGTGGGGGGACTATTCACAAATAAATAATAATTTATTTAAATGCAAAGGTATTTTTAATCAAATGTAAATTCAATTTAAAGGGAAAAGGGGTTTTTAATTAAATAAATAAGATTTATTCAATTAAATGGCTAGAGGGGATTTAATCAAAACTTAGTTTAATTAATAGGTTAGGCTAGAAGAAATGTATTTCAATCAAGTGTTTAATTTTATTAATAGGTTGATGGGGATATTAATTAATCCTTAGTCTAATTAATACATGAATAAATGATGATTAAATGAATAAAATTTATTTAATTAGTTGTGCAAGTTTTAGGTGTCTACAGTAACCACCACCATTCAGGATTTTATCAATCCCTCTTGGGATGTGGTAACAGGTGATAATGATGATTCAACTTTACCACCTTGGTTGTTTTCCAATGTGCCAAAGAGGAAGAAGCAGGCAGTTTCTCCCAAAGATTTTAATTTCAGTCAACTTGTTCCTGTCAAGCCCAAAACTACTAAGAAAGCTAAAACTCTATCAAGGGTTAAGGTGGACAAGAATAAGAACAAGTATGTCAAGGTTGTTGTTCCTCCATCAGATGCAATTATTGGTCAGGTCCAATATTCAAAATATGTGATTAAGATCGAGCTAGGAAAGAAAACTCATGATTATGTGGTGCAGGATGCTCAATCGGCTTTGGAAGCCCTAGTTTCCCAGTATGATAAAGACAAGGCCAAGAAATATCAACTCAAGGAACTAATTGAGCAACTAACCTCAATTCTAATCAAGGTAACTAAGTCCTCAGAGGCTATTGAACCAATAACCTCATTCTTAGATGAACAGGTTGTTAAAAGAGTTGAGCAAGCAACGTCATGGAGAAGAGTTGTAGGAGAATGGATGGATTGGATGCTAAGTCAAGGTACACGACTCATAGTTCATCTTGTACCATTGTCAACAATCTTGATGCAGTGAGGATAGAGGTAGATATCACCATAGAGATTTTCTTTCAGGAACTTGAAACACAAGAAAAAAAATTTGAAGCTTGGTTGAAGTTTGAAGACTATGATCTTGATGATCTCATTCAAAATGGCATTATCCCTTCATGGCGAATGTATATTGATCAGCAAGAGGCATTATAGCATCAGATGAATATCCTAGAGTGCCTATTCAAGGATATGAGGAAGGCCCAAAAAGAATGTGCAGATAAGAAGAAGGAGATCATTGCTAAGATCTTTGAAATTCCATGTGTTTTCCTCGATGAAAATGAAAAGGTGCTTGATGTGGATGAAATCATCAAAGAGTTCATCTTGCTCGTGATTGTTGAAGTCAATAGAGAGGATTTCTCTTTGTCCTCAATTGACAAGTTACTAGATCTTTGGTTCATCTTGGATTTTGTGGAGTCACTCCCAAAGAAACTTAAGAAATGCTTGATCGACTTGGAAGATTCCATCACCAGGGTCAAGGTCATCACTGGAAACACTTAGGGACCTGATGGAATCCAAATGAATAATATTTTGCAGAAGTTCGAGGAATTCTAGAAATGAGATTCGACTTGAGGGAAATGACACTTAGTCATTTCCATATCTTTCCCAATGGCATTTCATTTTATCCATCGACACCTCAACTGTCATTATGTAATTTCTCATGTGCACTTGTTGAGTGCACAAGTCCTAAGTCAAATTGAACTCTTATTTTAACTTAGCCTTAGAATTATTATAATTTCCTATTTTCATGTTGCACCCCTCTTCTATATATATAAGGATTATTATTGTAAAAAGGATATTTTTTCCATCTTTTGTTTATGCAACAAAACTCTGCCCAAGTGAAGTGCAAATTGAGACTTTGTGCTCTTTTTGTAAATTTACAATTTAATTAAGAAGGAGATAATCTTGGCATTCAAACATTTTTTTGAGTTCAATCTTATGTATGATGTGAATGTTCTTATATCATTGGTATCATATTTTCTCAAATGATTAAAATCGGATATAGTTTATTGTACTTTATTTTGGAGAGTTTTTTAGCCTTTGCAAGTAATCTTTGAGTCACTTTGAAAATTGAAGAATTGGAAATTGGTTGAGAGAAGGTTGCTTTAAGTCTTTGAGTTTTTACAAGCTATCTCGGGAATTTTTATTGAAAAGGTAAAAAATAGAGCCTTTGTGATATACTAATTATTTGATTAGAGTAAAATATCTTTTAATATATTCGTGAGTCTTTGAGCTGATAATATATTTGGGTTACAGTGGTTGATAGGAGTTATGTATACAAAAAGAATCTTTGAGTTCTTGGGTGTTAGCAATTCCCGTCCCTAGTCCATTTTCAGAAAAGGGGAAGTAACGAAAGACTTTGTTCTTTCACGGACACTTTACTTCCTAAATAGATTAGCTTAATATTACTGCAAGTTTTCAAGTTGTTTAAGTTAAGGGAAATTTTTTTCTTAAAAGAGAATTAGATGTAACTGGTTCCAGGATAAGAGAACTAAGTTATTATTGTACCTTGGATTAGTGTAAAGTTACCAGGTAGATAGAATAGAAAGTAATTGCAGTAGAAAGGGGGAGCTTCCCTTATAATTAGGATGGGTTATATCTTGCCTTCTGAGAGATATCAAATCGTAACAACACAATCGTAACAACATGTAATACACTGCAAATGAGCTTTTAGAAATCTCATGACAAGGCATAGAGAATGGTTAGATACAGTGCAATGATCAAAGGTCATAAATATAGAGGATTTGACTATTTGGAGCAGTCATAGAAACATCAATAATATTATCGCACATACATCAAAAGAGAATTCATTTTGTCAGTCTTATCTTTTGAATAGTTTAAGAGGAATCATTCCTAAAAAGCACACCACAAAACAACCCCTAGGACAACATTCAAGAAGTAGTAACATAGCACTATCCAAAAGAAACCATTGTTCAAAGATCATCAAAAAAAGAGAAGTATTCATATCATGATTGTTTCAAGCTCAAAATGGAGCTCGAATTGAGAAAGAAACATACAGACTATAATGATTATATGATTGTTATTTGCCTCCATAGATGGAGTTCAAGAAAGCATTGTTATTCCCAGACTATTGGCAAGAGGCATTGTTTCGGAAGAGATTAGTGCTTGAGGATTGTTTAGGGGTTGTCATTGATGGAAACTCAGAATGGATACATCATCCGGTATATAAAAATGCATTCTACCAGAAGTCTTAAGCTTGTTTTACTTAAGTCTGGAAGGTGGAACATACTGTTCGATAGAGTATGAGTACATTGAGCAGAACTTGATTTTGGGTGCACATTTTTGTTTGCGGTGGAAGATATAGTTAATTTGTTGGTTGGTATTTCTTTGTCTGTAATCCTATCTTTTGATGTTGATTCTTGTGCAAGTTTGATGATCTAGTACCCAGTATTTTAGGAAGAATAGATTTATTTGGGTTATTGTTGTGTAGCATGTTATGCGGAATCTTCAGGACGATTTTATTGATCGGTGTCGTGTTCGAGGTTGTTGTGCCAACTTGTTTGACATATATTATTAATTTGTTTTAGTCTGCATGACAATTTGTAATCGGATTGAGTCGACTTCTTGTTACATGTTTCATATTTTGTGAATATGTTTGAAGTCGACATGTTGGTGACCTAATCAAGTATTGTGGATATATTAGACCGATCTATATGAGTATTTTGTGATTCGATGGTGGTGTGTGAAGATTGTATGAGCATTTGTGTGAAGTCTCACGTGCGCTATCCTTGGATTGATGCTTTAGTATATGACAGAGCAGAGCAGAACAAAGTGGTGTGTTAGAACAATGGAAGAAGACTCTTTGTACTTAATTGGAACTACATTTTGGCATTTATAGATGCTATTCATCAGTTACCATTTGTAATCATTTGTAGGACAGTGACTCCTCTAGGGGTTGCAACCCTCTCTTTTATAATTGAGTACTGAGCTCTAGGCAGTGTGCCTGAATGCATGTGCATTCCCCTTTGTAATAATATTATACTCCTGATCACAGTGTTATAATATTGTGGTCTCAATCCCACCATGGTTTTTCCCTTTCTGTATTTCCACGTAAAATTTTTGGTGTTATGGTTTTATGCTTGTGTGTATTGAGTTTCTGCATTTTACTTTCATTCTTTTGTATCTGGTGGTTTAAGAATCAAATAAAGAAAGTTATAAATTGCAGAACATTGATTCACCCCCCCTCTCAGTGTTAATTGCTTCCAAAAATTGGTATCAAATCCTAGTTCCTATAAGGAATCCTAACAACTTGATGAAGATTCGGGATAGTGAGACAATAGAATTCGGTTTACAAAAGTAACTCACTATGGCACTTGAAGATCTAGATACAACAAGAAAAGAAGCAAACAGCCTGAGAAGAAATTTGAATGATGTTGAAGACTTATTTGAGTCCTTGAAGAAGAAATTGAATGCATCTAGAGAAAAGAGAAAGGATCATATGGACAACCTCAAGGAGAAAGAAAACCAAAGCGTTGATGACCAAGCCTTGAAAGACAAGACAGATGAATGTGAAAAACTTGCTAGAGATAATGCAGTCTTGAAGAATGAAATGCAATCCATTGTGATGAAGTTGAAAAAGGAGATTGAAGATAGGAAGAAGAATGAGGAAAGCTTGACTCAATCATTAAAGGATAGATCTTATGAATGTTGTAGACTTAATCATGAAAATGACTTGTTGAAGCTTGAATTGATACAATCCAGAAATAATGAGCAAGAGCTTGAAAGAGGAATCATAATTCTGAGAGATGAACTTACCACTACTAATGAGTACAAAGAAAAATTCAATAGTATCTCAGCTAAGTTGGATGAGATGCTACAAAGTCAGAGGAATAAAGGTGATATGGGAGGAGTTGGATTTGAGAAAGGAGAAATCTTTGGACCTGGTCAAAGCAATCATCAAAAGAACAAGAGATATTCAGTAAGGCAACCTAATGCTTATAAATTTAATGGTAAATGCTTTGTTTGCAATAAATTTGGTCATATAGAAAGTCAATGCAGAAATAGGGCATATCAAAATAATTTATCATTTTTTGGACAATATTTCAATTGCAATAAATATGGTCAAAAGTTGGTTGAATGCAAAAGTATGGTAAATATGAGAAATATAAGATTCTATGCATGTGGAAGATTTGGACATATTGCTAATCAATGTAGATCAAGGGGAAATCAAGGTAATTTTAGGCCTAATCATAGAAACAACATTTTTTGCTATGCTTGCAACAAATCCGGTCACATTGCTAAATTTTGTAGACGCAAGAATATGAGCCAAAATATTCTGGCAAACAAAAACGAGTTAGATGATAAGGGCAAAGCAAAGGTTGAAGAGATCAAGGATCAGTACAAGAAAAAATGGGTTAAGAAGGATGATTCAGATGCAGTGAATGAGTTTGCACCTAATTCTAGTGTTGGAACCTCATCCAGTAACTAAGGCACTTGGCCTTAGGGGGAAGCTTTTCATGCAGATTCTAAAAACCCCTTGTCCAAGATCTTTAACTTGTTGCAGGAGGTTACAGATGGTTGTGAAGGATTGTGCAGTCAATCCTAAAGGCTCTTTGAAAGACTTCATGCCAATTTGTGAATCCAGAATAATATTCATGAGATACAGAGCATCTAGTAGAGTTAGGGTTGAGCATTTATAATACCTAAAAGCTAGGTATGCGACCAATAAAAGGGTGATTTAACTTTCATTTCTCACATTGCATTCGAAGAGAAAGAGCAGGAGAGCTTGACAAAGTTATTGTATAGTATACCCATAGCATTGAAGAGATTTGGCGAAGATTTATTACATCCGGTTGAAGGCAAAAAGGTATTTTCCAGAGTGTGATAAACCTTCTCTATTCATAACGTAAAATTAAACAATTGCATCATCTGGTATGGTAAATCCATTGGTTGTTGACATATTTGATAGGGCAAGACCTAAGTTCAATAAATACCCATATAAATCGATGAAAGATGATCTGAAAGGGGCATTTTCATCTGTTTTGTATGGTGTTTTGCATATTGAAGACATTAAGGCTTACATTCATTGCAATTTTGAAGAGCTTGGAAATGCTGAAATGTTGAAGCTTTACATAGAACACATGGTAGATGGCATGGGAAATCTTAAACCCGAATTCAAATCACTCCAAGACAAGGGTTTCATCCAATTTGTGAATTTTCTAGTCTTTGACGAACCTGAATGGGTTAGATTCATTCTGAGCAGAGTTCATGGCGAGTTCATTTGGCTTGATAGTCCACACAAGATCACAAAGCAAGCAATCAAAGTCATAACTTGCTTGAATGCAACCGGTGATGTTCCTGGCCTAAGGAATGTGAAGAACATGACCATGACGGAGGCAACCAATTCTGAACATGGTGGAAGGTCGATGAAAATCAGTGACATTATTGAGTATGATGTTACATTTGCATCCATGTTGACAGGTTATAGATTTTATCAATCTAGCAGAGAAAAATCAGTATCTGGTACGACCATTTATGTTGCATTCCAAATTCTTAAGGAAGATAAGCTATATGATCTGTGTGAGGTGCTCTGGAGTGAGCTATTGACTAATATGAAGAAGATTAAGTAGGATAAAAAGAATGTATTCAAGTTTGGTACCCTGATTATTTGTTTTTACTTTTATTTCATGAACAAGGTCCCCGGTGTAGGGAAAGATCAATGTGCCTATGATAGTCCGGTGGCAGTGCAGATTAAGGAAACTCTTAGTGGATTGGGTGATGCATGAGCTTAGAGAGCTATTTTGTGGGGTTACTTTAAAACTTTCCAAGGAAAGATGCAGAATAGAGAAAGGATCCCTAAGGATATTGTGGAGAAGTGTGAAGACACCATATGCTTCATGGTGGACACTGATCAATTCTTGATGGAGGTTGTCGAACCCAATATAATTTACATCATTCCCATGGGGTATGAGGTTAGTGGTGAAATTATTGATGCATATGCTCAACATCTCTTGAGAAAGATGGTAGACACTACAGAGGAAAGATTTGGAACATATAAGGAGAATCTTTAGTCTGCATTCTCAACTCACCAAACCTGGAATGCGGAGGAGAGTGAGGAAGTAGAGAAGTTTGCAGAAGACATGGGAATCACAAAGGAGGTAGTTCGGAGAGACTAGGAGAAAAATATCCTGAAGGAAGAGGATATGGTGAAACCAAAGAAGACCAAACCGAAATCTCCTTCCCCAAAGCCAAGGCAAACAAGAAAGACAACACCTTCCTTTGGTGCTCAAAAGCTTGTTCCTCCACCTAAGCCTCAATCCAAACCATCCAGTGGAGTAGAGAAGAGGAAGAAAGGGAAACCTAAAAGAGTTTATGTAACAACCATTGTGGAAGAAGAGACTGAATTAGATGAAGCAGTGAGAGAAGAAAAGAAGAGTGTTGTTGTTGCTAGGGTTGTGAAAATGCAATCCTGCGGTGGAAGTTAGACTAGCAAGAAGCTAATAGTTGAATCTGATCCATCCGGTATGACTCTTAGGAAAGTCAAGGAAGCAATAAAATAGCAAGGTAGCCTTAAATTGCTTTCTCAATTTTATGACCGTTTGGATGAGAAAGGGAAGAGGTCTCTAGAAGAAGCTACTATTGTATATTTGAACAAGTATAGTAGGGCACTTATTGAGATTGCTTCTGAAGTTCCTAAGAGTTTGTATGATATTTTAAACATGAGAAAACAAAATGCTAGAATAGAAGAGGACAGAATTAGGGAGTATGAGCTAGTGTAACTCTATCCAGTGATTTCTAAGACAAAAGTTGATAAAATACTTAAGGAAAATAAAGGAAGATTTAGAAGCAAAACCCATGTAAACAAAATAAAGGTTGGAAAAAATGAAGAGGTTCATAAGGAGACTGGAGAAATTTTGAGAGAAATAATAAAGAAATATGATTATGATGTAGTTCCTGAAAGATCTCAGGGAAGTGTTCATAAGTCTAGTTTGGAAGTCCTCGGGATGCCATCCCTAGGAAATGAACCAAAAATTGCAAAATCAGATGCACAAACAACTGAACCTATTGTTGGCAGATGATATTGATAACAGTCAGTAGATTGCAGACTTCGATGAAGTAGTTCAAGATCCTCCAGTAATAAATGTTGATTCATAAAAGAATGTTGAGGAGGTTGGTGATGATAAGGCAGAGGATGCAGAGATAGGAGAGAAGGAGAAGGATGAAGGCAAGATTGAACAGGTTCCAGTGGCAAGAGACACTATAAAATTTGACAAGGGCAAGAAGATAATAAGTGACACAGATCTCATCCAAGGGCCTAGTAATCTCAATTCATTATTTGTGCAAGTACTGAAGTTTGCAACCTTAGCTCAAGCAAAAGCCAGTGAAGATTTGTTGAAGTATCACTCTAAGGATAGCAAACTTATATATCTGGCTAAAGGTGTTCTTAAGAAAATTTTGTCGAAATTCAAGCAAGACACTCATGATTCGCCCTCTGGTAAGCTAAGAAGCATGCTTAAGGCAGTAGATACCCATTTTAAATCTCTTGAGAAAGAGGCAGATGTAAAGATTTTGAATCATTTTAATGATATGAGGTTAAGGACAGTTTTGAGAATGGTTGAAGATTATAGGGTCAGTCTAATAATTGGTATGAAGAGCATTTAGGAGGCATTGAACAAAGGCAGAAAAATCTACAAGTCATGTCTTCTATTGCCGAAATTCACTATAGAGATAGATAATAAAATCAAAGAATGTCAAGGACAACTGGCTGGTATATCTCAGTCCTACTCACCCCATGCCATTTTTTCAAGTAACTTTTAAGCCCAGGTGATCTCCTTACTAGATAAAATCAAGAGCTTGAATCAAGAAAAATATTGAATAATTGGTAGAGTGGGAGAGATGAGGAACTCGATCACTCCTCGGTTGGATACTCTTTTGAGAAGTTAGGAGGATGCCTTGAATGCACTAAACAAGATTGTTTCTTCATATCTCTGAGGAGTTGAAATGCATGCATACCTTTGTAGTGATCTGATAAACATTTTGGAGAACTTGAAGAAAGGTTGGCATGATCACTTTGTTGGCTTGATGATGATTGTAATGAATGACTTCATGTATTGTCATTGATGAAACATGTACACACACACATATGTTCACATTTTCATTGTAATCTTAGACAAACTGGTAATACTTCTAAAGTTACTTGTATTGCAACCGGTATTGGATGTTTAGTTTATGATGGTTTAGAGAGTGTCAAACCGGTATATGTGTCAAACCGATATATGCAAGACTGGCCTAACATCGGCGTGGAGATTCAATGGAGACCATCAAAGAAGCAAATGGAGCACAATCGGTTTACATGTTGATAGTGGTTAACTCCTAACCGGTATCGGTGTTCCAACTGGTATTCATTTATTGTGTGATGAGTTATCACCGTTCATGATGAGTTATCCCTAACCAATAGATTTGGCGGTAATTTGTGATGAGTTATGTTAGATTGTCCAGATACACTGCACCTAGGAAATTGTGATATGATTTCTAAGCCGACATGAAATCTAATGTCTATATAATAACATTATGATGAACCATTTTTTATGTATGGTATGATGCGAGATAGAAGTGTTAAGTTGTTGCAGAATATGTTGGTGATGCAGTTTTAAGTGAGCGAAAGAGGATCTATTCAAGCAAGTTGTGCTACTTCTAGATCACACCACCTGTTGTTTTCTAATCACTATAACAGTCAAATCCCCTAACCGGGTAAGCTCTAACAAGCTTCATTGTACAAATCCTCTAACAAGGTGATCCATTAGTTTGGATTCTGAAATCCTCTACTGAGGTTACTCCTAAAAGGGTACTACCTTTAACAGGGTATATCTCCTAACAGAGCTTTGAGATCTTTAATATGATTCGCTCCTAGTAGAGCACTTTTGTAGACCTTAACTGGTCAATTATCTATTACTATAGATAGTTAACTTGTGAGTCCCATCTCACCATGGTTTTTCCCATTTGGGTTTTTCACATATAAACACTTGTGTTATGGTGGATGTTTTACTTATTGTGGATGTTTTAATATCACTTTGGATTTCATGCATAGTGTTTAGTAAACTTGTTAAGTATCTCTATCGGTCAATGTTTAAAGTAGTATTTTTTTTGTTGTCACCGATTCAACCCCCCCTCTCAATGCTTTATAAGTCTATCAATTGGTATCGGAGCCTAACTTCTTTAAGGCTTAATCGCTTGGAAGGAAACCCTAAAGCCACCATAGGGGATATGAGCTACTTTGAGATGGCTAGAGTGCTTGAAGCTACCAAGGAAGAGCTTGAAACCCTAAGCATCAGATTTAAAGCTTCACAAGTCAAAAGGAGAGAGCTGACCGAACAAATATTGGAGATATTTGATAATAGTTCTTCAGATGAAGCTAACATTGATGCGTTGGTTGAAGAAGTTGAAAAACTGAATGGTGAAAAGCTAAATCTGAGAAGAGAGTTAGAAGCTCTAACTATTCGAATGAGCCAAGAGCTAGAAGGTAGAAGGGTAGTTGAAGACCTAATCAAAGAAATAGATCATGAGATTGCTAAGATCAAACAAGAGAATGCAACTTTGCATTAGCATTGGCATGCAGAAAAAGAAGAAAAAGAGGCTTTGTCGCTAGATCTTGAAATGGCATCATCCCTATAAGAGAATCTTACTAAACACAATGAAGATCTTACCAGAGAACTAATTGAGGCTAATGGAAAGCTGGAAAAGTTCAATAAGAGTTCCACTATGTTGGACGAGTAGATCCAATCTCAGAGGATGAAAGGTGATACATATGGACTAGGCTTTAATACATCTAAGAAAAGAGAGTCTTATGGTACAAAGAGAAACATTCACAAGGATAAAACTGCTCCTAAGGCTAACAAGCCTACTGGTAAGAATTTTTTTAAACTTGTTTGCTTTGTCTGTCATAAACATAGACATACTGCAAATGTGTGTAGAAACAAACCTAATGAGAATACAGGCTACAATGCAAATACTAGGTATGTATCCAGGAGATTTGAAGGTCATTTTTTTACATGCAACATGTATGGACATAGATTAGTTGAATGCAGATATGGAGCAAATAATCCAGTACCTCACATGAATCCAAGACCTAATGGTAACAGAAGGAGAATATATGACAACTGGTTCAATATGAACTGGCAGAAACCCTATGTAAATTGGTTTAGTCCTTTTGAGATGGAAAAGGTAACCAATGTCATTTTCACCATTTGTAACAATTTTGGTCATGTGGCTATGAACTGCAGAAGGAGAATTGGAAGAGGCAATGTAGGACCTTGGAGATCATCTGGAATGGCCTGCTATCATTGTCACAAACTAGGACACATGGCAAAGTTCTGTAGAACTAGAAAGAACAAACTGGTTAATCATTATATAGATCAGAAAGGTAAGAAGAAGGTAAATATTGAGGAAATCAGAGAAGAGATGAACCGAATCTAGAAAAAGAAGAGTGATGATATGCCTACAGAAGAACCTAATCCTTCACCCAGTGTGGAGAATCCTACACCAGTGAATTAAGCATCTTCAACAGGGCTAAGGGGAGAATAGCGGTAAATCTACTTCTGGACCCCTTGAAAGATGCATGGTAAGAAAATTTGCATTTTTGAGTTGATATGTGTGAAATCTTGATATCCTTTTTTATCAGTTTTTCGAAAGACTGTCAACCGGTTTTACACCTGTTAATATTGGAAGTATCGTTAAGCGATGTATTAGGGTTTGTAACCCTAGCGGTCGAGCAATTAATGCAGTAGGTAAAGATGATAAAAGCGAGTTTTACTATGTTATTTTTACCCTAAATACATTCAAAAAAGAATTCTTGAGCACTTGCAGAGCGAAAAGAGAATTGCTAGCTGGTTGTGGATGAATTTGTGTTGTGAATTGCATGATTAAAGTTGATTCTAAGATCAAAGAAGGTGAAACTAGAGTGCATTTCTGTAATCAACCGGAAATCAAGGCAGCACAAGAGAATTAAGGTATTTCTTTGTAAATCCCTTTCAAACCGAGTTTATCGGAATGGCATCGTCATCTAAGCAAGTAGAGAGAGTTGTGATCACATCAGAACCTATGGAGGTTATGGAATCTAAACAAATTGTGTCATATAATACTTTATCTCAAGTATTGACGATGTTATCATAAAAGGTGATTTGTCTAGTTATATTGATTGCAAAATCAAAGATTTAGGATCATTGTCAATATACTCTCAATTGAAATCCCTGTGTGATAAGAGCGGAAAGATCCAACCCAAATATATTAGGGTTTATGGGAAGGGTTTTCATAATGCATCTTATTTTCTTGAGGATTTTGAAGAGGAACATATCATAATCATTCTTAGTCGATTTCATGGTGAAAATATGTATCTAGAAAGGTCACATACTATAACTAAGGAAGCTATCCATGTTGTGACCGGTTTTTGGTCAACCGGTGAAGTTCTCAAGCTGAGGTGAATCTCTAGAGAGATTGTAACAACATTAACTCAGTCTACCTCTGATGGTTGTTATTTTTTTGTTAATAACATTAAAGACCCAGTGGTAAGATTGGCTACCATGGTTATAGGCTACAGGATATTCTATTCTAGTAGAATGAATAGTGTGCCATCTAGAACAGTGCATACAGTCTATAGAATGATTGTTGAGAATGTAGGTTATGACCTATGTGAGGCCATAATAAGTCAATTGATGTTGAATCTACAATCAATTAAGAAGGACAATAGTCAGAAGTTTAAATTTGGTCAGTTATTGATTGGTTTATTTTTTTACTTTCAGAATTTCCTACCAAGAATTGGTGACATTGAATGGTCAAAAGACCTATCGACAACTGCCCAGATCAAGAACAACATTAAGGCTATTCAGAACACTTTCTCTGCTACAATGAACATGTACTTCAATGAATTCCAAAAGAAAATGAGTATGAGGGTAAGGATACCTGAAGATGTCGTGAAAAACTTTGCTAAGGACATCATTTTCACAGTCACCACTAATTTCTGTCTTATGGAAGCTATTGAACCCAGGGAGGATGAAATGGAAGACATGAGCTATGAAGTCAATTATGACTTATTGATAGGTTGTGTTAATAACCTGTTGGCATCTCCAGTGGACAAGAAAAAGAAAAGACTAGGAACATTCAAGGAGCAAACTGCACTAGCTCAAACCTGTAGTGCTCAACTCAGTAGTGTTAAAGGAAAGAAGAAGAAGGTTGAGAAAGAACCTTCTATACGTGCTAATACAAGGGTGACAAGAAGTGTACAAGTCAAATAGGAATAGGCACCCAAAGTTACGAAGCAGACTGCAATGAAGAAGAGAGGTAGGCAATTGATCCCTCAAGCAGAATATGAGGATATCGACACAGAAGAAGAACCCAAGAAAAAGAAAGCAACTGGTAAAGTAGCTAAACCAGTAGTAGAAGTGTCAAAGGAAAGTTTTCCTATTAATCTTTTATCTTATAAGCCTATGACTGATTTTGAGAAGACATTGAAAACATTAGGGAGGAATAGATTTGATAATGTCAAAAAATGTTTTGATTCATTTGATGAAGACCATAAGGAACACATTGTTCAATAGGTAATAAACTACTTATGTTAATACAATTGATTACCTTAGGACCTTAAAGATGATATTTCTGATTCTTTGTACTCCATTCTTGCAAATAAGTGGCAAAAAGTTGTTGACCAAGATCAAGAAATTATTGATAATGTATTTATTCAATATTTTCTTGAATTATCTAGAGATGAATTAATTGCATTACTTGATAATTACAAAGGACAGTTTATTTCTAAGGTAAGAAGATTGAAGCTATTAAATGGGAAAGCTCAATCTATTGAAGTTGAAACTCATCAGATAGCTCAGAATGTTCAACGGATGCATAAGCATACACAGTCTTATAATGATGATCAAACAGAGCCTGATGTACGACCGGAGATGGATGAGGAAGAAATAGTGCAAGATGATATTGTTTATCCTATCAAGAAAAAGGATGACACTACTTCCCAACTGGTGATCTTTGTTGATGACATACAGGATACCATTGATCTATCTAGAAATATTATTGAACCAGATAAGCTACTATAGCAGCCACTGGTTATTACTATTTCATAGGTTAAAATAGTGGATGTACCAGCAACTCAACCTAGAGTGGATATTCCACCCCCACAAGTAAAAGATCAACAAATGAAAATGCAACTACCATCGATTTCACAGGCTACTTAGGAGAAACCTACAGAAAAAGTTGATGAGAAGCCCTCTGAGCAAGAAAAGGAACAAGAGCAAGAGAAAATTGAGGAGAAGAAATCTGTTGAGCTTGGAAAGGCATTAGTCAAGAAGCATAATGATGATGATGATGACTCATTAGGCATAAAAGGGCCTATAGATGTAGAGAATATGATTGCATCAAAACTTATGATGATTGCAACTATGATGCAATCCAAGGCTTAGAAGAAGAGACTTAAAGAACAAAGGAAGGAAGCAAAATCTATCCAAACTGATGTGGAGATTTTGTCCAGTCTTCTACCAGAGACTGCTATAGGGAAGTTTTCAACTCCTATTGGCAAGCTTGGCCAGTTGGTTGCTGATGCCTCTGACCAACTCAAGTCTCTTGAAGAAGCTGCTCAGACTTTGGCTGAGAAAAACTATAGGAAGAAAAGAGGAGAACACATAATGAAAGATATTGATATAGGGAAGATTGCTTTATCCCTAAATAAAGATCTTTTGAGAAAAGATATTGAGATAGGAGACAAAATTCTAGCCTACACATTCAATGTTTCATTTTTCTATACTGATTTGATTAAAAGGCATACTGAGACAGAACATGAATTGGAAAAGATATTTACTGCGAGATAGAAGTGTTAAGTTGGTGCACAATATATTGGTGATGCAGTTTTAAGTGAGCAAAAGAGGATCTATTCAAGCAAGTTGTGCTACTTCTACATCACACCACCTGTTGTTTTCTAATCACTACAATAGTAAAATCCCCTAATCGGGTAAGCTCTAGAACAAGCTTCATTGTACAAATTCTCTACCAAGGTGATCCATTAGTTTGGATTCTGAAATCCTCTACTGAGGTTACTCCTGAAAGGGTACTACCTTTAACAGGGTATAGCTCCTAACAGAGCTTTGGGATCTTTAACAGGATTCGCTCCTAGCAAAGCACTTTTGTAGACCTTAATCAGCTAGTTACCTATTACTACACATAGTTAACTTGTGAGTCCCATCTCACCGTGGTTTTTCCCATTTGGGTTTTCCACGTATAAACACTTGTGTTATGGTGGATGTTTTACTTATTGTGGATGCTTTAATATCACTTTGGGTTGCATGCATAGTGTTTAGTAAACTTGTTAAGTATTTAAAGTAGTATTGTTTTTTATGTCACTAATTCACCCCCCCCCCCCCTCTCAGTGCTTTATAAGTCTATCACACTTGCAATCATTGAAGACCATTTTTGCAGATATTTTCAAATTTTTGTAAGTTGTTGTGTATACCCTTGTACATACAATTTTGAGCGGATACCTGCATTTTCCATTGATGTCAAAGGGGGAGAGAGAAGAGTGAAAAATGATGTATATTCTCAAGGGGAGCCTATTAGAATTGAAGCTTTGAGAAATTGTAGTGTTTGACATTTTTGGTTTGATAGCTATTTTTTACTGTGTTGCCATCAATACCAAAGCGGGAGATTTGTGGCAAGAGGCGTTGTTTCAGAAGAGATTAGTGCTTGAGGATTGTTTAGGGATGTCATTGATGGAAAATCGGATCAGATACGTCATCCGGTATTTGAAAATTCATTCTATCGGAAGTCCTAAACCTGTTTTGCTTATGTCTGGAAGGTGGAACATAGTGTTCGGCAGAGTATGAGTATATTGAGTAGAACTCAATTTTGGGTGCATATTTTTGTTTGCAATGGAAGAGATAGTGGATTTGTTGGTTGGTCTTTCTTTTTCCATTATCCTAGCTTTTTGTGTTGATTCTTGTGCAAGTTTGATGATATGGTACCCAGTATTTCAAGAAGAACAGAGTTAGTTGGGTTATTGTTGTGTAGCATGTTATGCGGAATCTTCGGGGTGATTTTGTTTCAATTGGTGTCATGTTCGAGGTTGTTGTGCTGACTTGTTTGATGCATATTACTAATTTGTTTTGGTCTGCATGAGCATTTGTAATCGGATTGAGCCAACTTATTGTTACACATTTCATATTTTGTGAATATGTTTGAAGCCGACGTGTTGGTGACCTAATCAAGTGTTGTGGATATATTAGACCGATCTATATGAGCATTTTGTGATTTGATGGTGGTGTGTGAAGATTGTATGAGTGTTTGTGCATAGTCTCACGTGTTTTATCCTTGGATTGATGCTCCAATATATGATAGAGCAGAGCAGATCAGAGTGGTGTGTTAGCAGTGGAACAAGACTCTTTGTGCTTAACCAGAACTGCATTTTGGCATTTATAGATGCTATTCATGAGTTCAGACAATCAATTATCATTTGCAATCATTTGTAGGAAATTGAGTCCTCCGAGGGTTGCAACCCTCTCTTTTGTAATTGAGTAGTGAGCTCTAGGCAGTGTGCTTGAATGCATGCACATTCCCCTTTGTAATATTATTATACTCCTAATCATAGTATTATAATATTGTGGGTCTCAATTCACCATGGTTTTTCCCTTTTCGGGTTTCCACGTAAAAATTTTGGTGTTATGGTTTTATGCTTGTGTGTGTTGAGTTTATGCATTTTACTTTCATTCTTTTGCATCCAGTGGTTTAAGAATCAAATAAAGAAAGTTATAAATTGTAGAACACTGATTCACCCCCCTCTTAGTGTTCAAAATGGAGCTCGAGTTGAGAAAGAAACATACAAACTATAATGATTATATGTGTTATTTTCCACCATAGATGGAGTTCAAGAAAGCATTGTTTTTCCCAGACATAGCATTTACCTTTGGTGGCCTAAATGTTGCATTTCACCTGCCTTCAAACTCCAGAGAAACCCTCAAAATCTTCAAGAAGAGAAAGCCATGGTGGCGCCCTCATAGAAACAAATAGATGCATTAAACAAAAGTATGAAATGTTGCTTTAGGGTTTTTATTTACCCTAAAGCGTATTTAATCAACTAAAGTATTTTTTGCCTTTGTTTTAAATTCATTTTCTCCACAAACAAATACCCTTATGTGAGTGCAACATTTTTTTTTGCCTTGCATCAAATTTGAATGTAAGAAAGCATTCCATAAAGTGATTATGCTTGTGTATTAATCATTTTATTTAATGTTTTATTATGGCTTTTTGTATAAGTGTAAAATGTAATAAGATAAATATTTATTAAAGTGGTAATTAATAAATCACTTTATTAAATATTTTTCTTATTTACATTTGTTTTATGAGTCAAGGGAGTTATTAGAGCTTATTGTTGAAAAATTTATGAGCTGGAGAGTATATAGGGGAGTTAGGAACATTTGTAGACATAAGGAAGGTATCTAGGAACTCTTTTGGAGACAGTTTGAGAGGTTTAAATTCATTTTTGAGGATTCATTATGGTGGATGTGGTCAAAGCTGACTTTTTCTCCATTTTGGAGTCTTTTAGGAAGCTTGAAAATAGGCTTTTTGAATGCATACAACCAAGGTAGTTTTTAGTTCTTATTTTCATGCAACTACTTTGGGAGCATAAGTATTGTTCAAACTTCATTTTTGGAGCCTGTTCTTATTAGTCATTTTTCTTGCAACTTGCAATTTTTAGAGTTCTTTTTCCAGAAGTGAAGAGTTTGTAACTCATTTTTAGAGATTAATCTAGCATTGTAACGCATTTTTATTAGTAATAAGAAGTTTATACCTTCTCATTTTTTTGATATTATATGGTTAGTGTTGATGCAGCTTCGTGTGATGCCTCTTGTCCTTGTAATTGTATCTCATATTCATAGCTTTATATAGGAATACATACATATTTACAGGTTATAAGTTGAGCAAGTTATAAAATCAGTCTTGAGTTGTGAGAAAGAGTCTTTCTCCTATTACGATTGTGATTATTAAGCCTTCTTATAAATTGTTGATACAAATATTATAAATCACTGAGTTGTGCAAGAAAAACCTTTGTGTTACTATTTTTATTGTGTGCAAGTCAGTTGTGTAAGTCTCAAATCATCATTTGGTACATCACCTTAGGTTTAGAGTTTCAATTTCATGTTCTTCTTTCTACCCTTTCCTCTACAAAAGATTAGTTTTAAGTAATTTTTAGGTGAAGTATCAAAATGAAGTTGGACTTCTCTAAAGGTTCATCTCATTGTAGGTTAACCACAACTTGAGAATGTTCCCATGTATCACTAGATTGTTAAGTTTACTCAGCAAGGTGCAAATCTAGGTGACAACAATAACAATGAAAATAAAAGTGAGAAAGTGATGTTTTTATCCTCAAGATCACTCAAAGGCATAAGAGGAGATCATACTAACTAACGACTTCAAGATTAAAAAAAAAATAATGTTTATTAACCTTTAGAAAAGGAAGTGTGCAACTAAGACTGGTCAAATGATAGAGCCTTGGACAAACATAGCTACAAACATAAATACGTTAGTAGTTTAAGAATTATCTTTGGCCAAAAATTTTAAGTTGTGCAAACAAGGTTACATTGTAAAAAGTGGTTGTAAAGATAAAATAATTAAATATCCCCAAAATAATGAATAAACCTGTAAAGGTGAATATTTGATATGGCAATTTGCAACATAGAAGGAGAAATTACCAAATCAATTTTCGCTTTTAGGGGAGATTTCCTTTACATTCAAAAGAGGGGAGGAATCCACTAGATTCAATCACAAATCAGATAAGGATTAAATACTAAGTGGATTGATTGATTATTATGCGTTTTTCCCTCTTTTGTAAGTTGAAATGTTGATTTAGAGCAAAGTGTTGAACCTGAGAAAATATTGAGCTACAAATTCGGGATTTTGTCCTGTACCTGGATTTTAGAAATATAAGTTGATTTGGATCTACCCTATGAAAATCCAAAAAAAATTAGGGATTGTGGCGTTGCCTCTTAGTCCTCCAAATTTTCCACGCGTCAAAAGGGGTTTTTCAGTCTCTGTGTCTGAAGCTTTATTTCCAAAAGTACAGTTGTGCACTTGTTTCGTGCACATAGAAAGAAAGGGAAATAGGGGCTTGCCCTTGCTCAAACCCCGATTTCAGAATTAACCATGAAATTGAGATAAATGTAATTGAAATGACTAAAAGGAAATGTTCTATTTTTTAGGGAGATGTTGTATTATGATTGAAAATGAAATGATTAAACCCCCTTGTGAAATTTTGCTTGCCTCCGCATGGAATTAGGGTTTCATGAAATAGGATGTAGATCTCCACTTCAATGCCTTGTCCTTGACTTTATTGCTGCTCCAAAGCTTGAAGGAAAACTAAAAATACTCAATTTCTCTTGAATGCTTGAATGATTGATCTCATGTGTGCTTGAGTGCTTGCTCATGTGATTGATGAATGTGATAGATAATTGTGGATGTTCAAATGAGAGGGGAAATCCTATTTATATACCTATATGTCGGGTTAATTGAATGATTTTTTGATATGAGTCGACATATAGGTGAAAATATCACAAATACTTGAAATGGGAAAAAAGGGTTTAAATTGGGCCCCTTTTAGGGAGGACCATGGTGCCACGCCTTGTTCCTACCCTTTTTTAGGCCAAGATCAAGGTGCAACATAAGTTCAAAGTCATTTTTTGGCATTTATGATGTGTATGAGCATATTTAGGTCTTCAATTAGGCCAAGGGGTGCAAACACTAAGGTGAAGATCCAAATGAAGTTGAAAATTGCAAGGGATGCAATTTTAGGATGCTACATTTAGCCCCCACTTTAGCAGGAGTATGAAGTCAATCATACTCTAGGTAAAGTAAAAAGGGTTCTCATTGAAATAATTTCACCAAGTCACCAAGGAGGCAAGATACACCAAGTCTGCAGTGGACTTTAGGATCTCACAACTTTAATGACAAGGTAAAAGGGAAGATCATGAGAGAGAGAGAGAGAACCATGACTACAACTAGTAAGGTTCTCTTACTATAAGTCATGAAAAGAAAAATACCAAAAATTACAAAGAAAAAGCTAAGTAACTTTAAGTATCAATATATGAAAGAAAGAGAATCATGAGTAGAGTGTATGCCCCCATGTTAAAGTGATTGTGCATGCCTTATCAGGAGCAATTACTTTAAGGTAGGATACACCCAAAAATATAAGCACGTTATCACAATAATTTAGCCCCTAAGAGGACAAATAAAAGGATAATGATCACAAAACATAAAACAGGAGGTGGTTTCACCTAACTTCAGAATCAGTATGCTTTTTATGATAACTTGTGTATATCATGTATGCATAGAATTTTCCTCATCCCCCAAAGATAGGAAACCACCATGGAATAAGGGAACACATGTGTCTTTTGATTAAACATGGGAGAGACCAAAAGAGATCTCAACGCTTTGCATCATCCTCAAGTAGACAATACTAGGGACAACAAATAGAATAATGTCACAACAAGAAAGAGGAGAGAGAGAGAGAGAGTCTACAATGCTAATGAAGCTAATGAAGAACCTTATCCAACTCCCAATCTTTCTCATCATTATTTTAGGAAGGTAGATAATATACAAGAGCCACATCAAGCACAGTAGATGGAGCTACCATAAGTTCCAAGCAAGGATCATGCTCTAATGATGGATCACTTTGTCTATTACTAGGAGCTAGGATTAATTCTTTTGAAAATCATTTAGATAAATCATTGTCAACATCAACATATTCATATTCATCATCAAAAATATTAGGATCAACATTTTCATCATTAACAACATTCTCACATATTTCTTTATCAAGATTAATAAAAATAGGAGCTCTAATAGGAATAGAACTTGAACCATCATTTGTCTTAAGAATTTTGCATCTTGGAGAATTAGGTTGAACATCCTCATTAGGAGAAAATGGAATTATGTCAACAATAGGTGTCTTGGGAGAAGAAATGGTTTAGGAAGCAAGTTCACAAGCTCTAGCATGATGTCTACATTGACAAACTCTCGCACAATGGTTTCGTTTAGTTTTAGCTAAAGGTTGTGAAGGTTTAGGTTCATCAGGTATAGGCTTGTTTTCTTATTTTAAGGAAGGATGAATGGGTTGAGGTCTTTAAGGTTGAACAATAGGAGAGGTCAGTCACTTATCTTTGTAAGATGTAGGAGGTGGAATCACACCATATAAAGGAGGAATGAGAGGTGTAGGAAGGAGACCAGGTCCATCATGAGGAGGAGGAATAGGTCTACCCTTAGGAGGAATAGCTTGACACTTGGGAGGAAGAGAATTTATATCCTTGGGAGGAAGAGTGGACTCATCCTTAGGAAAAGGAATAGACAGTTCCTTAGGAAAATAATATCACTTTCCTTGGGAGGAAAGATAGTCTTATCCTTAGGAGAAGAAATAGATTCCTCTTTGCGAAGAAGATTATTTATTTCCTTGGGAGGAAGAATAATCTTATCCTCAAGAAGAGGTATATGATCATCAAGAGGAATGCTAAGTGTTGGATTTATAGGTTTAATCAATGACAAAATCATCTCATTTTTCCATTTTTGGTATGATTTAAAGAGAGCACCACTTCTAGGTTGAAGAGGTTGGAAATGTTTGGACCAAAAATAATCAAGACAAACATCTCCATGCCTCACTATAGGTTGATATATGGTATCATTAACAGTTATGATTTTATCATTATGAGGAAATTTCAAGAACTTTTGAACAATACAAGCGATCACTTTCATGAAAGAGAGCCAAGGATATCCCAACTTCACATGAAATTGATCGGATGTAGGAATGATAGAAAATTTAACATCTAAGAATTTAGTGCCAAAATCAATAGGAAGTGTGATAGAACCAATAGCAGGACAAGAGAAGCCATCAAAAATTTTAACTACCACATTAATATCATCATATATCACTTGATACAATTGCAAAGTATAAAAAGATTCTCCAGTTATCACATTAACCTTGAAAGTTGGATCAATAAGTACTCCTCGAGAAGGTATTCCTTTTATTTTTGCAGTTATATATAATGGGCCATCGGGTGCTTTAATAGTCTCACTAGGATTAAATATAATGCGTAAGTCCTTAGGAGGTTCTTTGATCTATAAGGTTCACCACATTATTAGACTCAAGGCCAACATCATTGGGAGAGAAGGCAAGATGATCTGTCTCGATCACACTAGTGGAATGGGAAGGTAAGAGATCAGTGAAAAATTGAAGGTTTTGATTAGGAGGAGCTACTGATTTTTTTCCTTTATCATTCACACCAACCATAGATATGGTATTGTTATCAATCAAGTCTTCAATCTTACTTCTCAAGGAATAACACTTTTCAGTGTCATGACCGAGTTGGCGATGGTATTAGCAAAAGGCTTTAGAATCAAAGTAAGGTGAGGATGTATTAGATGGATCAATTAGTTTGATAGGGGGAAGTTTCAACACATTCCTTTGTAACAATTTAGACATAATACTATGCAAAGATTCATTAAGAGGAGTGAATTATTTTCTAAAGTATTTGGACAAAGGAAGCACACCTATTGCGGCTACCACTTGAGTGTTGTTGTTGTCATTAAATTTGATAAATTCCTTATACAATTTGAACTTTGCAAAAGGTTGTTGAGAACTTTCACCCTTATCACTCAGAGCCATTGAAGAGGGTGATTGTTCCAATTGACTCATGATAAGATGATAGTTGTGAAGTACTGCACACAACTTCATAAAGGAAGTAAACTCATAAAAGATAAGTTTATTCCTAATGTCTTTTTGTAAATTAGCAATAAAAATCTTTTGAATATCTTGATTAGGCACATGAAAAGAAATTTGAGAATACAAATGCTTACATCTACCAATAAAATCAGTCACTTTTTCTTTCACACCTTGCTTATAATGCATCAAATCAGTCAATGTGATTTTAGGACCAATATTATTGTGAAATTATTGAATGGAAGCATTAGCCAATTGTTGAAAAGAAGTAATATAATAAGGAGACAAAGAAAAATACCATTGCAAAGTTTGATCCCTTAATGTTCTGGTGAACAATTTAGCTAACAATCTTTGGTCATGAGCAAAGTCACCACACAAAGTTTGAAATGTTTTAACATAAGTCAAGGGATCACCTTTTTCATTATTTATCTCCAATTGAGGGACTTCCACATGTTTAGGAGGGACAACTCGGACAATGTCATTGGATAATGGACTCGCTACATCAATTGTGTTCACATTATACTAAGATTGATTCATAGAAGCTATTTGATGTTGTAAGGAAGATACTGTTTGGGCTAGACTATTGATGGTAGCTTCGATAGAAGCATTGAAATTGGACATGTTGGATTGGGAAGGAGGGGTAACATTGTTGAATGAACTAGAAGGGGTTGAGAATAAGGAGGGATATTATCGTAAGAAGACAGGGGTTAAGAATAAGGAGGTGGAACATTATGATAAGTAGGTATGGGAGATTATTGGGTAACAAATGGAAGAATCATGGTAGGAGGAATGAAATAAGAGGAGTTGCCCCCTTGACTAACATTCATAGGTATAGGAGAAGATTGGGTAACAAATGGAAGAGTCGTGGTAGGAGGAATGAAAGAAGAGGAGTTTCCCCCTTGACTGTCATTCGTAGGTATGATATATTGTGTAGAGGTAGCCATGATGTTTGATGTAAATTTAGGGACACTAGCCATAGGAGTAGTCAAAGGTTTGGAATGATTAACTTGACTAGGAGGTTGTGTATAGCCTAAGGCTTCAGCACAACTATTCATGGGCATAATATTAGAATCAACAATATGAGAAATACCACGCAAGATATCAACACCAAGTTTAGCACTTTGAACCATTATTTTTAATCCTTGAATCAATAGAAGAGCTTCACTTTCCAGGTATTGTTGACTCATCCATTGTTGAACATTTTAAAATTGATTGTCAATTTTCTCCAATTGGTCATGAAAACCCTAGTTAGTGATTCCTCCACATCATGATAATTATCTAAAGAATGAGGATAGACAGGGACATTTCTAGGATTGGAAGAACCACCAATATCCTCATTGAAAAATTTATCCAAATTAGGCTCCATCTCCTTGGTAATTAAACCTTGGGAATCCTTAATTCTACAAATTCTTCTCACAAGGATACTATAGGTTGGACTAATAGTAGTAAAACTCATGCACTAAGAGAGGGAAATTAGAAATTTGAATTTTGAATTTTAAAATTTTGAATTTTGGAATCCAGGTTGCAAAGTAATCGAATAATGCAAAATTATGGGGAAAATGATTACTCAATTAAATAAACAAATTGATTGAAAAGATGCAATCCCCTAAGAAATTGAATTTTAAAATTAGGGCTCTGCTAAAACAACCTCTTAATTTAAAATTAAAATTACCCACTAGGAGATAGAAATTCAAATTTAAAATTAGGGCTAAAAATAATCTCTTAATTTATTTTTTAAATTTTGAATTGAAAGTGATCTAAAGGAAAATTTAAAATTAGGGTCTTGTAAAAAGAACCACTTAATTTTAAAATTAGATGAAATGTTGAATTTAAATTAAAAATTAGGGCTCTTGTAATTAGAAATTTAAATTTGAAATGATCCGCAATAAATTAAATTTAAAATTAGTTTCTTATAGAAAGAGCCTCTTAATTTTGAAATTTGAATTTACAAATTTTCAAAATTGGAATAATTACTGGAAAAAAGAGAAATTAATTTAAATTCAAAAATTAGGGTAATTTCAATTTAACCACTTAATTTTAAAATTTAAATTTGAAATTAGATCCAAAACTACAATTTTGAATTTGAATTGGAATTAACAACAAATTTGAAGAGGGGAATTCAAAATTTAAACAACCCACAAGCTCAATTTTTTAATTTTTTGAAAATTAGGGTTTTTGCAATTAACCACTTAATTTTAAAATTTAAATGTGAAATTTGACATGCAAGTGAAAATTTGAATTTTGAAATTGAATAACACTTAGATCTAAGTGTGTTGAAATTGAAGATAAAAATAAGAAAATATTGAGCTACGGATTTGAGATTTTCTCATGTACCTAGATCTGAGAAATATAAGTTGATTCAGATATGCCCTACGAAAATGCCCCAAAGAGTAGGGACTATGGTACTACCTCTTGGTCCTTTGAATTTTTTGCATGTCGAAAAGGGTTTTTTCATTTGTGTTTTAAGCTTATTTCTAGAAGTACAGTTGTGCACCTATTTCCTACACACATAAAAAAAGGGAAATAGGTTGGGAATAGGGGCTTGCCTTCATTCAAACCCTGGTTTCGAAGTTAACCATGAAATTGAGATAAATGTAATTGAAATGATTGAAAGGAAATGTTCTCCTTTTGAGGGAGATGTTGTATTATGACTAAAAATTAAATAATTATACATCTTTGTAAAGTTTTGCTTTCCTCCACACGAAATTAAGGTTTCATGAAATAGGATGTAGATCTCCACTTCAATGTTTGGTACTTGACTTTATTGTTTCTCCAAGGCTTAAAGGAAGACTAAAAATGCTCAATTTCTCTTGAATGCTTGAATGCTTGATCTCATGTGTGCTTGAATGTTTGCTCATGTGATTGATGAATGTGATAGATAATTGCGGATGTTCAAATGAGAGGAAAAATCCTCTTTATAGACCTGTATGTCGGGTTAATTGACTGATTTTATTACATGAGCCAACACAAAGGTGAAAATCCCACTCAAATTTTAAATGGAAAAAAGGGTTTAAATTGGGCCCCTTTTAGGGAGGACCATGGCTCCACGCCCTAGTCCTGCCCTATTTTAGGCCAGGAACAAGGTGCAAGATAAGTGCAAAGTCAATTTTTTTGGCATTTGTGATGTGTATGAGCATAATTAAGTCTTCAATTATACCAAGGGGCGCAAACACTAAGATGAAGACCCAAATGCGGGCGAAAATTGCAAGGGGTGCAATTTTAGGATGCTACAAAACCTTATCAACATCAACAACATGGGAACTAGTGAAGACACTGAAACATAACATGGAAGCACTAAAAAAACATAGGCACTGAAATAACATAGGCATTGAAATAACATAAGATTTAAAAGAAATTCAAAAGTACTAAAATATAAAAAGTAAAAGAGAAATTATTATGCTTGAAATTCATAAGTGTGGATTGATAGGTCAAAAGTATTGGTCTACATATGTGTTGAACTATTGAGGTGTTAAAGGTAGAGGGAAAGTGTTGATTATAAAACTACACATGATAAAGAATATTTGGTAATGATTTTTCCTAGAAAATAATAGGAACCTATAGAACAAAATGTTGCAAGTGGTGGAAAAGACAAGAAAGCACATTAATAGCTGAATAGAAAATGAAACTTTTAAAAAGTAGAAAATGATAGAAAAGAGGAATAAAAGTCTTAGACATGAAAGAATTGAATGACAGAGTAGAAGCATTTATGTGTGGAAGCATTGATTCACAAAGTGAAAGCATTGATCCACATATGCACTAATTCATGTATGTGTTCATTTATGGAAGTGTTTCTTCATAAAATGAAAGTGCTCAAATATGCTAGGAAAAAAGTTGCACAAAAATGAGTTATCACAAGTGCTGATCAAAAAATGTAGGCAATGATTTTGAAATGGAGGTACTAAACCATAAAGTGTAGGAATTCAAATCCTGAGACATGAAAACTCAAGAAAAATGATGAGGTTAGAAGATCAAATGTGTTATAATGAAGATAAGAAAATAAATAAGGGAACTAACATAAAGATTCTAATAAATAATAGTATCTTTCACCTTGTTTCTCTTCTTTCCCCTCTAATTGAGTTGAACAAAGTGCACTCAATGATCCACTCAATGTACTCTTTTTCATGTGTTAAAATGTGGTTTGCTAGTAAACTAGCAACATGATAAAAATATTAAGATGATAGATTAAGGAAATGATACCATAATGGTACAATGATAGAAGGTTATTAGGAAAATGGACATCATGTAGTTAGAGTGGATGATCAAATGGAAAGCTTGAGACCAATAATTCATAGAATTGTTAAAAAAATTAAGGGCCAATATGAAATATCTAATGGATGGCTAGGATTTGAAGGATATTAGGCACCAATTAAAGCACTAGCCTTGTGAAAAATGTCATAAAAGGGATATATATGTAAAGAATATGATGGATTGTGAAAGATACACGTGAGAGAGGTAGGGTGGCTACTTACCACCACATTAAGAGGTAAGGTGGCTACACATGTGTGAGCAAGAAGTAGGGTAGTTAGGTATGCTCACACATGTGGGATCATTAGGGTGATAGGGATACTTGTCAAGCAACAAAAGTATACATTTTGATCCATGTAGAAGGATTTAATGACATTATTAAATGGACAATAATTGGCAACCACATGGATTCAAATATTGGAGGAACTATGAATGAAGATTAATTAATCCAAAACAATCAATTGAGAAAGTATTCATTAATTTAGTTGGAGGATATGGGGGATATGTTAGAATCAAGTAAATAAACATAGATGAGGGATAAAGGTGAAGGATGGATTAATTAATTAATTAATTTCGACTATTTATTTATTTGGTAAGGATAGGTAAAGTCAAATATGGTCAAGTGTGGACAATTTTAGGCATCTATAATTAGTTTCTATTTTTCTCCCCAACAATGAGAGAGTCATTCATAACCACTTGAGAGAGGTGGTCTTGAAATTCTACCTTATCTTTTTGTTGTGATTTTTTTATCTTGATCTTTTCATTGTTGTCAAATGTGCCTTTGTAGTTGAATATCATAATTTTGGTATGTTTTGGAGTAAACCAATTATTATTTTTAAAATTTTGAGAACTTGGCTATGTGGGTTGGATCCACAATGGTAGCTTCATGAGGGGATTATTAACTAGGATTTGAACTACTTAGTTCTCATTTTGGCAAGAGGCATCAATTGAGTTGATGGATTAAGTAGTTGAAGTAGCTCAAGAATTTAGGGGATGATGTTCATAATGAAGGCCATTATTACCTCTTATTGTTACTTGCATAGGAGTGGAAAGAAATGATATAAGTGATTTCAAGTTTCTAACTATCCATAATTTATTTTTTGAACAATAGTCCATGCAAAATCTTTCTTTAAAGTTAATGAATTTTAATTAAACCATTCGATGTAACTTCTTATTTTCACATTACATTTTATTTCCTTTCTTAAGTCTCCTTTTGTCTTATTGAGAGTGGGTTAGTAGAGGTCAAAGCCAAATTTGAGAGTTGGGGGAAAAATCTTGTGTCATTGAAACCACTTCCTCTAAATTTTTCTACTCCTTCGACATTACAAATTCCAAGCTAGATTATTTGCTATACAATTTACATATATATTTTATATATATTTATTATAGCACATTATTCCTAAATTAATATAGCTTTTGGATTTTTTATATACCAATTAAAATTTTGAAATTTTCATTTTTATAGGATATCACAATTGTTTTTAAAAGTATTTCAAATTTATAAGATATTCAATATATTGAAGAGATTTACACAACATCAAATTTGAGATATATGTTAATTTTGTATGAAAATAATTAAATTAAATAAATTATGACATATTAATACTTTCTATTTATTTGTGTGAAATATAGTTTATAGATTGTTAGATAATATTAAGTTAGATTATCCCATATGGCTTAATCAATCTCCCATAATTCAACTCAAAAAACAAAGGTAAGGATTGTAATGATAAACTTATAAAGCACTGAGAGGGGGGGGTGAATCAGTGATAGCAAAAATAATAACACTTTAATCCCAGACTAGTAAAAACATTTAACCAGTTTACTTATGACTTTGCATGCAATCCAAAGTGTTATAAAAGCATTCACAACAAGTAATACATTCACCATAACACAAGTATTTGTACGTGGAAAACCCAATTGGGAAAAACCACGATGAGATGGAACTCACAAGTTAACTATCTGCAGAAATAGGTAACTGGTCGGTTAAGGTCTACAAATTCTCTCTTAGGAGCAGATCTTGTTAAAGATCCCAAGCCCTATTAGGAGCTATCCCTAGTTAAAGGTAACCTTAGTGGAGGATTTAGATCCAAGTTAATGAATCACCTTGTTACACGATTTCTACAATGAAGCTTGTTAGAGCTTACCCCGTCAGGGGATTTAAACTATTGTAGTGATTAGAAAACAACAGGTGGTATGATCTAGGAATAGCACATTCTACTTGTTTGGATCCTTTTTTATTCACTCATTACTGCATCACCGACATACTCTGCAACTCCTTCAAAAAATCACATCAACTCTAACTCATAACATCACTTGCATCTCCTATATGAAAATAACTCATCACAATATGTTTTTATAGGCATTAGATTCCATGTCGACTCATGAACCTCAACACAATTTCCTAGGTTTAGTGAATCTAGACAAAATTCCTTAACACATCACAAATCACTGCCAAAAATGTTGGTTGGGGGTAACACATCACGACCGGTGATAACTCATCACACAATCTAGAAAACTAGTTGTAACACCGATATCGGTTGAGTGTTGACCGCATCAAACTCACAGACCGATTGTCTCCATGTGCCTCCTAGTCCCTCTCTGTTGCATCTCGAAACTAGTAATAGTGGAATTGACCAAAATCGATTGTCTTAACTACATATATTGGTTATCTACATATATCGGTTTAGACACCTACATACATATGATACCGGTTTACAATACAAAGACATAATAGTAGTACAAGTTTGACCTAACTGGTATACAAAGATGATTATGACAATCAAAACATATGTGTACCATCAATGACAACACATAAAGTCATCCAATACAAAAATCATTATCATTCCAACATTATCCCCCTTTGGCATTGATGGCAACACTTAGGAAAATTTTGTCAACTAAGTGTGCTTACAAAAATGTTTAGACTCCCCCTTAACAGTACATACAAAATTTTGACCTCTTAAACTAATTCTACTCCCCTTTGACAACAATTCCAAACAGAAAGTAAAATACATACATTACATCAAAATTTGTCATCAAAAACTACATATATATATATAAGAGTTTTAAAATCTTTACAATGTAATTCTTGATAAAATGTCACTGAAATGAATCTTCAACTATTCAAGGTCATTATCCCATGTTTCTAAGAGTGTCTTGGTGATTTCAACATTTGTCAAAATTTGTGCAGCAAATTCTTCCATAGCATCAACAATGATCATCTCTGGGGTAGCCAAAACTGCTTCAGAATCCTTGTATGCCCTCTGTAGGATTTCAACTTTTGGAGTTAGTTGATTCTTTAGCTCCTTCAAGGATCTTATCTGCTTCACCTGTTCAAAATCATAAACTTCTAATAGGTGTTGTAAGGCATCAATAGATTTGCCAAAATTTATAGCAGAATCTTGTACTGGTATATATGCATCACTTATCCTCTCAAGTTCCTTCTCTGTATCTTCTCGCTTTTTCTTCAAATCAAAATAGAATAATGAAACTTTAGATATAGTAGCCAAAAGTTTACCTCCAATTTCTATATCAGTTCTTAACAGATCTTTGTTCACTGTTAAAGCAATCTTGCCTTTATTAATTTCTGGAATCAGTTGCTCTCCCCTTTTCTTCTTGTAATATTTTTCTGCTAAGACATGAGCTTCCTCTTCAAGTGATTTTAGTTATTCACAGGCATCAACAACTAATTGTCCAAGCTTAGCAATAGGGGTAGATAAATTACTAGTATCAGTCTCTAGTAGGAGACTTGACAAAATGTCAACAGCAATTTGAATGGTCTCTGCTCTTTCAACCTCTTCTTTTTTGCTCTGGATTGCATAACAGTAGCAACAGTTCAGATGCACTCAAATTGTCCATATCTATAGGGTATTTTATGTTGATTGAGTCATCATCATCATCATCATCATTTTTCTTCTTCTCCTTTGCTTTCTCCTCTTCATCCTTTTTCTCTTCTACCTTATTCTCTGGTTCCTCTTTCCCAATCTTTGTTTGTTCCTCCTGTGTTGTTGTAATGACCGGTGGAAGTTGACTTTCAACAATGTGATCCTTTACCGATGGTGGTTGCATGTCCACACATGGTTTAGTAATCGGTTATTCCTTTGCTATTTGTTCACCAACATATCTAATTCATGTTCTGTTTCCTTAACCGGTTCAATGTCATTACCAATTGTATCAACAGTATTCTAAATTTCTTCAGTTTCATCTACAAAGAATATGACTAGTGGAGAACTTGTGTCATCCTTATTCTTGACAGGGTAGACTACATTCGATGGAATAATTTCTTCAGTATCTAGCTCCGGTGGAGCTCCAGTCTCAATCTGATCAGGCATATTTTGATAGTAATTTAACTGATCATTCATACCCTGAATAGATTTAGCTACCTGATGAGTATCATCTTCAACTTCCTGAATTTTTCCTGCCAATAGTTTCATTTTCCTTGATCTTGTATTAAATTGTCCTTTATATTTAGCAAGCAATACTAATAACTCTCCATGAGACAATTCAGAAAAATATAGAGCAAAAATTCTCTCAATAATCTCTTGGTCCTGGTCTATAATCAACTTCCATTTATTTTCAAGAATTAAATATAAAGAATCAGAAATGTTCTTTTGAATATCTTGTGGTAACTAGTTATATTGAAACAAGTAATTGATTACCTCTTGTATCACTTCTTATTTCTGACCTTCATCAAAGGAATCAAAATGTTCTTTTATATTATCTAATCGCTTTCTCCTTAATGTTTTTAGAGTCCTCTCAAAATCACTCTCTTGCTTGAAAGATGCAACATCAATAGGAGTACTTTGTTTGGGAATTTCTCCTACTAGTTTAGACTTCTTACCAGTTACCTTCATCTTCTTTGTTTCTTCTTCAGGTTTAGTTTCCTTAGATTCCTCTTGAAGGATGAGATGTCACCCTCTTTTCCTCATGACAATGGGCTTCTTTGCATATACCTTAGGTATTGGTTCCTTCTTGGTTTGAATACTCCTTGTTACTCTAGTACCGGTTGACACAAAAGCTCCATGATCTTCTTTCTTCTTTTTCTCCTTCACACTACTGGGTTGTGCACGTGCAATCTTTCCTTGATAAGTGCTTAGTATTTTGTTCTTAGTGTCCTTAGGTGATACCAAGAGTTTGTTGGCATAACCGATCAGTAAGTCATAACTAACTTCATAGCTCATTTCCTCCATTTCTTCTTCTCTTGGTTCAACAACCTCCATAAGACAAAAATCAGTGGTCAAAGTGAAACGAAATTCTTTTTCAAAGTGTTTCACCACTTCATCCGATACCCTTAGTCTCATGCTCATCTTCTTCTAGAATTCATTGAAATACCTATTCATTGCAATTGGGAAATTGTTCTTCACAGCCTTTATGCTATTCTTAATTTGGGTTGTAACAGGTGTATCCTTAAACCATTGTATATCACCAATTCCTGGAATAAAATTTTGAAAGTAGAAAAACAAACCGATCAAAAGTTGCCCATATTTAAACTTCTAATTGTTGTCCTTCTTTATTGATTCTAGATTCAACATTAGTTGACTTCACATCACCTCGCACAGATCATAATCTGCATCTTCTTTCATCATCTAGTAGGCGGCATACATGGTAGCAGATGGTACACTATTTATTCGGCTAGAATGAAATATCTGGTAGCCAATAATCATTGTTGCAAACTTGACTCCTTCATCTGTAATGTTATTGATAGATATAGCTGTAAAGCGGAAAATCGGTCGAACCCTAGTTGCTCTCCCCTCTTCCAACTCCAAGGAGAGAGAAGGGAGGTTGCTAGGGTTGATGGTTTTCACTTGGGAGACTTTACATTCAAAAGAGGGGTTGAAACCCACAAGATCCAATCCCACGCAATGCAAGATTGGATGCTAAATGAGTTTCAAGGGTTATGACAGCAAGGCTACCCTCTTTTGTAAAGAATGTGCATAGAAGAATTAAGCTAGGCATGCATAGAAAGTGAGAAAGATTCGCTTATAAACTGAGATAGGAATACAGTATGAAGCTGCGGACCTGGAATTAGCAGTAAAATGTCGATACAGCACTGTCCTGCAAATTTGAGCAAAAGTTGTTGGGACAATGGCGCCCGAGCGCCACGGTCCTCTGAAAAAACCGCGAAACGAAGGGGGATCTGTTCGTCTCTGCACAAGGATTCCAGATCTTCAATTTCAGCCGCGTACCTGCAACCTACACACAGAAAAGTGAAGATGATTGGGGGGTTAGGGATTAGGGGTTTGCCTTTAGGTCAAACCCCAGTTTTGGAATTAACCAAGAAATGAGCAATGCTGTAAATGTCTGTAATGTAAAACAAGTACTAATACCTTGTTGTAAGGATGTTTGTATCCTTATGTGCGAAGGTATAGATGTTGTTGTTTGTTGTATTGTTGTATGTTGTATGTAGCACGTAGTATGTGATCTCCTCTTCAATGGTTGAATCCTTGTCTTGAATGCAACACTTAGCCTTGAATGGAGACTTAGAATGATCAATTGCTTGAAGGAATGCTTGAATGCTTGAATGCTTGAGTATAGTTTCCACGCTTGTACACATATGACCTTCTTACCCAAATGGGAGAGGAAAATGTAGTTTATATACTTGCCAATTAGGGTTAAAAGACTGATTTTTCTGACCTTAGGCCGACCAGGAAATATTATTTCCAATTTGCAAACAAAAAGACCCGAAGTCCCATAGGAGACCGGGCCCAAAATAGGGCCAGGGACCAGGGCGCTGGGTGCTCTGGTCCCACCTCCCAGGATAGCAGGGTGCAAAGGAGGTTCAGGCCAGGGTGCTTGAAAATGCAGTTTTTGGTGTCGTGGACAAGTTTCGGGGTCTCCATTTAGGTTCCGTGTTGCGTCGCCATCGTGAAGACCGAAACGCAATTGAAATTGCAAGTGTCGCAATTTTAGGACGCTACAATAGCATGACCATCAATAGTGGTCTTTTTCAACTCAATAACAATCTCCTTCAAGATTTTCCTTAACTTGGGTACTTCACCGGTTTGGAAGAAACCTGTTATTGCATGAATAGCCTCCTTTGTAATAGTGTGAGACCTATCAAGATACATGTTTCCTCCATGTACATGACTGAGGATAATGTTGACATGTTCTTCCTCAAAATCATCTAGAAAATAGACTACATTATAAAACCCTTTCTCATAAACCCTAATATATTCGGGTTTGATCTTCCCATTCTTGTCACACATAGATTTAAGCTGAGAATAGATTGTCAATGACCCTAGATCCTCAATTTTTCAATCTATATAACTTGTCAAATCACCTTTAATCAAAACACCTTGTGCTACTTGAGATAATGAATTATAAGACT
The DNA here is from genome assembly GCF_030272615.1 of Cryptomeria japonica. Lineage (NCBI taxonomy): Eukaryota > Viridiplantae > Streptophyta > Pinopsida > Cupressales > Cupressaceae > Cryptomeria > Cryptomeria japonica. The sequence continues at coordinate 235,040,130 of NC_081410.1, read as the reverse complement.
TTGTCTTATCTATCCCCATTGACTCCATAGCTTCAGCAGTAATAAAAAGACTCTCTACTGGTGTAGACAATGATGCTATTCTAGATAATCTTCATTCGAGAGAGAGATTGACAAAAATACCTTGTTCCCTTCATGCTGCTAGGGTTTCGGGTTGCTCTCTCGCTTTCACACCTGATTCTCCTTTCCTTAGCTTCAAATCCGATTCAACGTTTTAATCTGTAGCACAAATCCATTCTCAACTTGCTAACAATCATCTGTTTTACTCTACAAGTTCTCACAAAATGCTTCTTCGAATGCAAATAGGGTAAAAATGACTTAATGAAACTTCCTTTTATTAACTTACCCACTGCATTTATTACACTACCGATAGGGTAACAAACCCTAATTACCACTTAACAAACTCACCTATATTGGTAGGCATATCAACCGGTTGGTAATATTTAGAAAATGAATTGACAGAAATATCAAAATTCTTATATTACAACTCAAAATGAAAAAATTTCTTACCATACTCTCTTCAAGGGGTTCGAAAATGAATTTATTGATATGCTCCCCTTAGGCTTGTTGAAAAGCTCAGTTTACCGGTGTAGCATTCTCCACACTAGGTGAAGGATTTGATTCTTCTGATGGCTTGTCCTCACTTTTCTTCTTCCAAATTCTATTAATCTCCGCTCATTTTTTGAACATCAACCTTTTGCTTTCCTTTATGATCTTCAGAGTGATTTACCGATTGGTTCTTCTTAGTTTTGCAAAACTTAGCAATGTGTCCCAGTTTATGACAATGATAACAGGCCATCCCAGATGCTCTCCAAGGTCCTACATTACCTCTTCCAGTCCTTCTTCTGCAGTTCATAGCCACATGTCCATAGTTATTGCAAATTGAGAAAATCACATTGGTTACCATCTCCATCTCATAGGGACTAAACCGGTTGACATAAGGTTTTTTCCAGTTCATGTTTCTCCGGTTGTCATAAGTCCTTCTCTAGTCACCGATGGGTCTTGAATTCATGTGAGGTGCTAGGTTATTTTCTCCATATCTGCATTTAATTGATCTATGTCCATACATATTGCATGTTTAACAATGACCTTCAAATCTTCTAGATACATATCTAGTATTAGAATTATAGCATGTGTTCTCATTAGATTTGCTTCTACACATATTAGCAGTATGTCTAGGTTTAAGACAGTTAAAGAAAATTGGTTTAAACTTCTTCTTACTTGATTTCATGTCTTTAGATACCAATTTGTCTTTTGATGGAGTATCCTTTATTTTAGAAGACTCACCTTGCTCAAATGTATTTAATACTAATCCAGATGTGTCACCTTTCATCCTCTAATATTGGATCTGTTCTCCAACATAGAGGAGATCTTGTTGAATTTTTCAAGTTTCCCATTATCCTCACTAAGCTCTTTGGTAAGTGTAAAGTGGAAAATCGGATCCAAGTGACTCCCCACCTAGGAGAGATAAAGGAAGCCGCTAAGATGATTTTCACTTGGGAGGAACTTTACATTCAAAAGAGGGGTTGAATCCACTAGATCCAAATCTGAGGGAAACACGAATGTGAATTCTGAGTGGATTGCAAGTGGTTGAAGTGTGATTTACTCTCTTTTGTAAATGAGAAAGTTGACTTGTTGACTATGCCGAAAAGAGAGAGGAAATGAGTGAAATGAGGAGCTACTGGTTGGGATCGCGTTGTAACTTCAGATCTGAGCTAATTAGACTAACGCAGATCTACCTTACAAATTTGGAGAAAAGTCATCAAGACCGTGGCGGGAATGTACATGGTCTGCCACAAAATCCGAGAAACGAAAAGGGTTCTTTCGTCTCTACAAATGAAACCCAAACCTGCAATTATAGTTGTGCACCTGCAACCTACACACAAAAAAGAGAAGAAAGGGGGGTTGTGGATAGGAGTTTGCCTCAGTCAAACCCTGGTTGAGGAATCAATCTAGAAAGAAAGTAATTACAAATGCTTGAATGTAAACAATGGAGATGTATACCTTGTAGATTTGCAACTTGTTGATGATGATTGCTTTGCTTCTTGAGTGTAAACACAAATGTTGTATGAAATGGCATGTAACATGACAAAATCCTAACACACACACATGCTTGCAAATGAATGTTGTAATTTTGCTCCCATGGATGAATGAAGAAGACTTGGATACTTGAATGCTTGATAATGACCTTAAAATCTCATGTCTTCTCCTTATGCTCTCTATCTCTTATCATCTATCATTCGTCCATGAATGAGGGTATTGAATTCTCTTTTATACATGCCTCAAGGATTAATTTTCAACTACCGAAGGCCGTCAAAGAGGAATAACAAACCCCGAAGAAAAGAAATGCATAGGAGATCAGGTAACCTGCACATAGGACCACCCTAAGAGGTGAGGACAAGGGCACCATGCCCCTTTCCTAGGGTGAAAGGGGCACCATGCCACTATCCTACCCTATTTTGGGGCTCTGATAGGGTCTGGAGCAGACACGAGACAAAAGGAGGAAGAGAGAAGGGTTGGAAATGCACAAATAGGTCCCAGTTAGGGAAGGAGATGTCGGTGCCAAGTTGAGGACCCAAAATGTGGTTAAAATTGCATGGGTCACAATTTTATGACACTACAATAAGATCTTCATTATGCTTCATAAGAGTCTCTCTAAGAGACATTGCCATCTCAAGATATGACTGTAATGCATCTTTCTATTCTTTCTCCTCATGCCAATATTCATGCAAAGTTCCATTCTCCTGCTTGATCTTAGAGATCTCATGATCTTTCTCTTTGATCAGGTCTGCAGCTGCTCTCCTTGCTTCAAGTTCTTGACTCATACGGATTGTAAGGGCTTCAAGTTCTCTCCTTAGGTTAAGTTTTTCACCATTAATTTTCTCCACTTCTTCAACCAGTGCATCAATGTTGGCTTCATCTGAAGAGCTATTGTCAGAGATCTCCAATAATTCCTCACTCAATTCTTTCCTCTTTGCTTGTGAAGCTTTGAATCTGTCTCTCAGAGTTTCTAGCTCATCCCTAGTTTCAGCAAGTACTCTAGCCATCTCTCTATAACTAGTATCCCCCATAATGGCTTTAGGGTTTCCTTCCAAGTGATTAAGCCTTAAGGAAGTTAGGCTCTGATACCAATTGATAAACTTATAGAGCACTGAGAGGGGGGTGAATTAGTGATAGCAAAAACAAAAACACTTTAATCCCAGATCGGTAAAAACATTTAACCAATTTACTTATGACTTTGTATGCAATCCAAAGTTTTATAAAAGAATTCACAACAAGTAAAACATTCACCATAACACAAGTATTTATACGTGGAAAACCCAATTGGGAAAAACCACGGTGAGATGGAACTCACAAGTTAACTATCTGCAGAAATAGGTAACTGACCGGTTAAGGTCTACAAATTCTCTATTAGGAGCAGATCTTGTTAAAGATCCCAAGCCCTATTAGGAGCTATACCTGGTTAAAGCTAACCTCAATGGAGGATTTAGATCCAAGTTAATGAATCACCTTGTTAGACAATTTCTACAATGAAGCTTGTTAGAGCTTACCCGATTAGGAGATTTAAACTATTGTAGTGATTAGAAAACAACAGGTGGTATGATCTAGGAATAGCACATTCTGGTTGTTTAGATCCTTTTTTGTTCACTCATTACTGCATCACTGACATACCTGCAACTCCTTCAACAAATTGCATCAACTCTAACTCATAACATCACTTGCATCTCCTATATGAAAATAACTCATCACAATGTCTTTTTATAGGCATTAGATTTCATGTCGGCTCCTAAACCTCAACACAATTTCCTAGGTTCAATGAATCTGGAAAAACTTCCTTAACACATCACAAATCACCGCCAAAAATATTAGTTGGGGGTAACACATCACGACTGGTGATAACTCATCACACAATCTGGAAAGCTGGTTGGAACATCGATATCGGTTGAGTGTTGACCACATCAAACTCACAAACCAATTATCTCCATGCGCCTCCTAGTCTCTCTCCATTGCATCTCAAAACTGGTAATAGTGGAATTGACCAAAACTGATTGTCTTAATTGCATGTATCGTTTTAGACACTTGCATACATATGATACTAGTTTACAATACAAAGACTTAATAGTAGTACTGGTTTGACCTAACTAGTATACAAAGATGATTATGAAAATTAAAACATATGTGTGCCATCAATGACAACACATACAGTCATCCAATACAAAAATCATCACCATACCAACATGTCCAATACAAAAATCATCACCATACCATGTAACTCATTTCTAGACCATGACAAAAGTTGATATATAGTTCCTATTTTCAACTATACAATGCCTAACTATCTATCATACATTAAATATTTTGTATAGTCTGATATACAAAATGTGAAGCCAAATATTGCTAGATATGCAGTTTAACATCCTAATGACAATATTCTTAAAGATTTATTGCTCTACAAAATACACCCATATTTGCAAATGTACAAAAGTTTTTCATATTAGAAATTCCTGCTCTCGTTATAGTTATCCATGTCCTTCCAATTTATTGGAGGATCAACAAGAGACATATCCTCATTAGATCTAGCCACCTCATGGGAAAATTCAAGTCCAAAATTGACAAGGTACCGATTGAGAAAATATATAGTGCATAATTATATAGAGAAAGGAATAAACCATAAACACAGATTTACATGGAAAAACCTGATAAAAATATGCCAGGAAA